>NC_056627.2:165635195-166235195 GCF_002870075.4 Lactuca sativa | reverse complement strand
GACTGGAACATATGCTAGTGTTTATGATTAATTTATGTGTTACCATGTTTATGTGATATATTGTATGTGTATAATGAGTGAGTCCCAATGATAGGCGAGGTCTGGGAATAACATATCTATAACCCGAGCGGGCCCCGGTCGAGTGGGACTCGAGACCGGGCAAGGCCTAATGGAGGACGGGGGCCCAGTATGTGATTATTTATGTATGATATGTGGTATCTTGCGGAACTCACTAAGCTTTGTGCTTACGCTTTTCAGTTTATGTTTCAGGTACTTTGGTTTTCAAATGGAAGGGCTCGTGATGATTGTAGAGCTTGCACCACACGTTTTCGCATTCTGTGAATTACTCTGATTTAATGATGTTTTACTATGTCTCGGTTGCCTTGGTTTTTTTTGGAGATGATATGTATTAATGTTTTATCTATTTTAAAAGCGAAAAATTTATATCATTATTTTTGGGACGTTTCATGCTTAACATCGTAATACATACCTGATTTGAGAGTGTTGTTGATGAATTAATCCCAAAATACAACAATTGGATTCTCCAATACGTAGTCTTATCATAAGTTGATTACGCTAGGCTCCTTCCAAAACTGAATCAGTCAAAAAATAAAAGAAATTATAGGACATATTATGAAATTCAAAAATTGAGAGAGAGCATTAATAATTGGATTTGGCAAGCAGGAATTTGCTTTTATCTCCATAAGGACATTCCATCGAACACATGATGTGTGAAATCAAAACATTAGACAAACGGTACCTTCATCTATCAGGTGATGTTGCCTTCTAACGAATTTTCTATCCTTTTAATTTCAAATAGAGCGTTGAAGTATAAGTAGAAGAAGTTACCTCTCCACCTACTTCTCCGTTACTGGCATAGTGATGGCATGAGTTAAGGTCGGTGATGTTGGTGGTGAGAAACAACCGCCGATGCTCAAGTTCTTGGGTTTTGAGTGATATAATTATTTTGAGAGATAAAAGCAGCCGATGGAAGATTCGGATGGCAGTAGAGAGACGATTCAATTGCATGATGATGGCGGTGGAGGAGGTTTTTGGAAAGGAACACTAACTATCGTCCACCTTCTATTTCTTCGAGGTCTGTTTTCTTTCGTATAGGTAAAAAAAGGGAGACTGCGTAGTTTATATGCGTAAAAAAAGGGTATGCGATGGAGGGGCAATCGATCGGCTCAAAACTTTGATAGTGAAGAAAACAAGGATGAAAGTAATCAAGGAACTAAAGCTTTAAAAAAATCAAAATAAGGTGGCCAATTTTTAAAAGAGGCAAAAGGTACTATTCATTAGGAACTCTTAGGTTATATATATATATATATATATATATATATATATATATATATATATATATATATATATATAAAATAGTTTTTATGTTAAACATTATACTAATTTGTCAAGTTTTGAATTTCTAAATTTAAAAAAATTTAAAAGACAAAACTGCAAATTTGGTCCTAGTGGTTAGCAAAAAAAATTTAGATAGAGTCTAAAATCTTTTGGACTTGCACCATTGGTCCAAAATCAGAAACTTTTTGTGGTTTTGGTCCCTAGAAAAGTTGAAAGGACTATTTTTCCCTTTTATTTCTTTTCACATTATTTTAAAACCCAACACATACTTCACACACTTGCTTTCACTAGACCCTCTTGTTTCCACCTCCCTCTATCTCCCACCCATTTCAATATCATAACACCCACCTCTCTCGATTTTCCCTTATCGCTTCCATTGTTCTCTCACCTCTATAATTCAAAATTGTACCACTACGCCTTCAAAGATTTGTTTTGAACTTTCTTTTCCCCAACTTTTTATTCCGAATGCAAAAGTGAATAAGAAACAATTCACATTTAGGTGCGATCAATGGTATCAAATTGAAGTCAAAACATATATATGAAAGGAGGAAAAAAGGGGGTTTGACCTAATTACATACCAAGAGAGAAGTTCCAACGGACAATTGGAACCAACTTCTTCCATTTATTCTTCCTCAAGACACAAAATAATTCCAACAGCCATTGACGAGTTCAGGAGCTATGGAGAATCCAAGTTGCTGCCAATGATGAGTTCAACAAACTGAACTACCCATTCATCTTCTTCGTCAACCACCAGCAACTTCAGTTTTGATTTGGGTTCTTCCTCAACCACCGGAAATGGCCTAAATCATCGTCTCCACCAAGCAGCGAACATCATTACTACTGCAGCAACAATCACCATTGCAACTGATTTTTGTTGATTTACGTTTTTTGATTTGGGTGTTTGATTCATCTACAGATGTAAATTTCCATCACCACGTTGATTTACTTATATTATGTTTTGGGTGTTTCTTTTTCATCTGGGTCTGATTTTCTGGTGAAATGTAAGGAAGAAGAAGACATGTCTGGTTTGCAGGTAACAAGATGGGAGAAAAAGTTAAAGAGATATCATACAGATTAAAACTTGATTTGATGCAACCTTTGAAAATGAATCTAGAGTTTAATTTTGATAGCATCCTCTAAGATATGTGTGTATGAAGTTTTTAGTCTGTGGGTGAATGTGAGGAAGAAGAAGATGAAAGAGAAAGTCAAGGAGAGAAAGAGAGTCAGGGAGAGAAAGTCAGAGAGATAGAGAGAAAGAGTTAATAGGAGGGTACGATGGAGGGTTAGGGGTGAGGGTTTGATAATTTTTTTTTTTATTTTTTAATTATAATAATAGCAAAAAAAATTTAAAATGTAAAAATAAAATGAAAAGGGCAAAGTCGTCATTTTAACTTTATCAGGGACCAAAACCACAAAATGATTTCGATTTTGGACCATCCATGCAAGTCGAAAAGATTTGGACCTTATCCACACTTTTTTGTTAACCCCAGGACCAAATTTATAGTTTTGTCATTTTAAAATAAGAAAAAGTTGTATTGTTCTTTAAGATATTTTATAACTATTTTTATTTTATAAAATAAATAAACAAGTATACTAAACTATGGTTGTAGTTTTCATTGTGACATTAAACTTGTTTATTTATATACTAGGTGTGAGTCCCGTGTATTACACGGGTTGATTTAAAAAAACATTAAAAATTAAAGTGTAAACAAAAAATATATTTTAATGTAAAACTTTAAAATAAGAAAGAAAGAAACGTATTTATTGCAATTTAATATTTTATATATATATATATATATATATATATATATATATATATATATATATATATATATAAATATATATATATATATAGGAAAAAGGAATACACATTACAGCCTCACCTAAGCTTAGGTACTAAACTTCTTGAAAATACATTGTTTTACTATATAAAGATTACGGTCAATGGATTCACGATTAATACTTCAAGATGTAAATTCAAGACCGATACAATAGGGTTTAGGGTTTAGTGTTTAGGGTTTAGATTTAGGGTTTAGGATTTAGGGTTTAGATTTAGGTTTAGGGTTTAGGGTTTCGGGTTTAGATTTAGGGTTTAGTGTTTAGGTTTAGGGTTTAGGGTTTAGTGTTTAGGTTTAGGGTTTAGGGTTTAGGGTTTAGGGTTTAGGGTTTAGATTTAGGGTTTAGGGTTTAGGTTTAGGGTTTAGGGTTTAAATTTAGGGTTTAGGGTTTAGGTTTAGGGTTTAGTAATGTTCACTTGGGTGAAGTAATAAATGACAATTGAGGAAAGAAAACAGGGATGGTAAAACGATAATGAAAGAAAAGAAATGTTGTGGAGGATGATATATTTAACAAGTAAAACCAAACCGGGTATATCTAGCATGTTAAAATGACATATTTTAGAAGTTTAGTACCTAAGCTTAGTTGGGGCTGTAATGTATATTCCCTATCCCCTATATATATATATATATATATATATATATATATATATATATATATATATATATATATATATATATATATATATATTTAATACTTTACATATATAAGTATATGATTTTAATTTTAAAAATTGAAACAAACCAAAAATTGACAAGTGGATAATATTTATTTCCAAAATACCACAAAATGACAAGTATCAAAAATCATGAGAGATTGACATGTGGCAAAAAAAACCATTCATTTATTAAGGAGGATCTATGCTTTTCAAGATATTATGATGTTTAATATGAATTTTTTTATGTTAATGAAAAGAACATGGTAAGATAATTTTTTAATTTTTTCTAATCGTATATTAAAAAAATCTGTACATACTTTAATGGTAGTAAAACTTCCATTTTAGTTAGATTAAGGTAGTAAAAATAAGTTAATGGTAGAAAAAATCGAACATAATCTCGTGAAAAAATCTGTCATATTAACTTGTTTATCAATTAGAATATAAAATTTAATTTATTATTTGTTTTATCAAGTTTGCTAACATTAAAGAAATAAGTGTGTGGATGAACAAAAAATAATAAAAAAAGAGAAGCATGAAATATGTTCGGGGAATGAAAGACATAACAAAAAAAAATAAAAAAAATAAAAAAACAAAATAATAATAATAATAATAATAATAATAATAATAATAATAATAATAATAAAATAAATGAAAGACATAACAAGTTTCAGGGACGAATTGAAAAGACGGTGACAATTTACAATCTATTCATATACCATAGGGGTATATGAATAGTAGCCCCTATTAAATACCAAAGAATTGAACGACCAAATCGTTGCCCATACTTTACTTGTTGACTAATCTAACTAGACGTTGACAAGAGTTACCCTACAATGTCGTATTAACATATGACTTTTCTTTCATTATAATAAGTTTTCTATCTATTAACCCTTTTTATATATATTATTTGATTTTGAAAAATTATATTTATTTTATATTTTGTGTATTTATAAGTACAAAAAATAAAAATGGTTGTTCAAAAGATCTGATATCAAATTTTGAATATTTATTTAGAAAATTCAATACCAATTTGGATGATCCATTGTATAAGATATCCACATAACCACATGTAACTCAACTTTTAAATTATACTGGTCACTTTTTATAATTACCGCCTACATCAATACAATATCGACCTTTCAAAAGGGATCCCACTAAGACATCAACAACTAATTTATACATTTGAAAATACAAATTTTAATTAATATTATCATATAATAACTATTTAAAAAATTAATTTATTAATTAGTTAAATATACCTCGAACGGTAGAACAAATTCTAAGAGTGTATAGACCAAAATCTTTGTTGGATTTGATAACACATGATACTTGATTTTCTTAAACATACCACTTAGTTTAGGGTAACAGTGAGACCATAACCAACTCCCTCATGCAAACCTGAATTATAGAAAATCATTAGTTAATGACAAAAAAAAAAACATAAATTTAAGTAATTAACTGTCATATATCTATTCCAGTCACCTAAATTCTTTCTTTTGTTATCTTATCGTTATTCTCTTTTTGTAGCATCTGTTTTCCAGATTGGATCAGTGTAAACAATAAAGAAGTCAAATGCGTGATTTTTGGAAAAACCATGTGTGATGGTCACGACATGACGAGCCAAAATTAGAACACATACCCGGAAGCAAGCCACGACGTCACACGAGTATGGTCACGATGTAGCAAGGGCTCCAACTCAAGCTCATGATCGTTTAGAGTTTTCCTTCATATTTAAATCCTTGATCTCGGATTTATGGTTCATATTTTAGCCTCCTTCACTCTCAAGTCTCAGAAACCCAAACCATAATTCATTTTGGTGATTCTTCGCTCATTTTGGTACTTTTAATAGCTTGGAGAAGAAGAAGAAGAAGAAGAAAAAGTAGTAGAAGAAGAAGAAGGTGTTCTAGCATGTTGATCCAGCAAGGAAACCTCATCATCATCCTCTTGTGCATATTCTAGACCTTTGTAAGTGTCCAAGATTCAAGTTTTTCGGTTACATGTTTCTAGATCAATTTTCTTTGTCCCTTTTCTTCATGTGGTGGAAGTGTGGAGGATTGGATCCCATAAAGTTGGCAACTTTAAGGATTCTTGAGGTCCTTTTTGGTCTTATATGTTGTAGATCTAGAGTTTCTTGGATTTTATGTCCCAAGAATAAGTTTCAGCTCATTTCTTCATGATTTTGACCTAGTTTGGGAAGACACATGCATTGGACATGCATGTCCATAAAGAAATGATTTTTATAGTGGTTTTAGGAGTAGGAAACCCTTCTAGAAATCATGAACTTGAGATATTAAGGATTAAGTGCTTAATGGTTGACTTTATGCCTTAAGTTTCCATTAAGGACCTACGTTAAAAGATCTTGGTTTATTGGAGTGTATTAATGGAAAAAGATGGAAACTTTGTCCATCCAGACCTTAGGAAGGGCTAGATTCGAGCTTTTGGAGCTCTTGAGGTGGAAGGAAAACAACTTCATCCATTAAGTTGTTGAGACCCAGTTCCCATGACGTGGCATTTTGGCCGCCACAACGTGGCGACTGCAGGATGCCTGACTATTTTGTCGCTTTTTTTTCCATGACGTGGCAAATGGGAGGCTACGATGTGGCAACCAGCTAAAGTGGATTTTGACTGTTGACTTTTGACCATGGTTGAATTTTGATCAAATTTAGACAAATGTTGACCTAAAGTCTAAGGTTTAGTTTGTGATTGGTTTAGGAGGTTCGTGTAGTTGGATTTGCGGGACTTTGAGTAGTGGATTTCAACTCTTTATTCAAGTGATTCTCCTTACTATACTTTCCTGTGTGATAGTATATACATGCAAACCAACTAGGTCTTACATCCTGTTTCTATTATAAATGTTATGGAATTGTTGATAACTTTAGGGCGTGCGGTTAGCCCTTCGGGACTGCTGATAGTCCCCAGGGTTACTGATAACCCATATGATGTGTTGTTAGCCCACTAGGACTGCTGATAGCCCCTAGGGTGGTTAATAACCCATAAGTCATGCTCTTAGCCCATTGGATGTGTTGTTAGTCCACCCGGCATGTTGTTAGCCCATTGGGATTACTGATAACCCCCAAGGTTGCTTAAAACCATATTTGTTCATTTATGATGTGTTGTATGTGATAATTTACGAAAATTACTAAGCTTTGTGTTTACAGTTGTGGATTAAATACTTATCAAGTACTTATCGGTTTGTAAAGGAGAGACTTTACATACATCAACAATTTCATGATTCGAGATTCCACATTGTCTTCCTTATAACTCTATCTTTTGAATAATGGTTTATGAACAATTGGTTTTACTTGAATGTAACGTTTATGATGTAACATCCAAATCTCGACGAACATATTATTTATTCCCGGTTTGGCTGTTTCCAGTTGTTACGACGTGGTAGAGGATCATCACAACATGGCAATGCATTTTTTATCGCGAGCTTCTTTTGACCTTCCATGGCGTGTGTTGGGTCTAAAATACTGGTTTTTACTTTGATTTTCTAGGCAATTGGTTTTTCTGTAATGTAATATACATTTGTGGCTATGTTCATGGCCATGTGAGTGTTTACGGTCGTAAACCAGTTCACGTCCGTGAACCTGTTCATGGCCGTGAACGTATTTATGACCGATGTTCCCCATATACATACAAATATATGTTAGGTGGGTGAGGAGTGTACGGCTGAGAGAAGAGAGGAGCTTAAGTGTGTGAAATCCAAGGTGTTTTTAGAAAGAGAAGAACTAGTGTGTGTAGTATGTGTATGGAGCATCATTCTATTCATTGAATACATCATAGGTTCACTTAAAACCCAACAGCATGGCAGGTTATAGGCCATGATGTGGCCGCTACTGATTACTTAAACCCAAATTTTCCAGGTTTTGTACCCTATTTAAAGGAATGAGGAGGCTAGAGTTTGCTCATCCACAGACTCCATCATGCTTCTAAGCCCTGAGGAAGCCATAATCCCATTCCTCCATTATTGAAGTTCATTTTGGTGCTTTTGGAAGATTTTGAAGGAAGAAGAAAGAATAATTGAGCCAAGATCCAGCAAGCAAGTTTCCATTTCTCATTCTAACGCACTTTTGGACCTCTGTAAGTGTCCAAGAATCAACCTTTATGTTGTTTGTGTTGGGTTTTATGTACTTTAACATTCCTATGGTGCACATACAACCCTAATGCTTTGGATCTAAGTTTTCTCTCATTATACATACAGTATTGATTTCCAAGGCATGAAGCCTAACTAGCATGCAATTTGACATAAACAACATAATAAGACTAGTTAGAAGATTACCTCTTTGTTGTAGCTTATAGAACTTGGCCTTTCAAGAGCTTAACACCCTATGTGTTGTGCGTTAAACTAGTCACAAACACCATGAACAATTAGAGAATAATGAGAGAGAGGATATGAGCTTCTAAAATCGGCTAGGCATACACCCTAGGAGTCATAGGTCCAATTTTAGCAAGCTAAGGGTTCATTTTATAGTTTGGAATTCCTAAGGTTTAACTTGTAAACCCTAGCCCATTTACTTAATCCTTTAAGCAATCCAATAATCCATATGATGGTTCTTTTTGACTAACTCTTCATGGACTCTCACATAGATTTAGTCCATCCCTAATCAACATGGATCATTGGTCAAAACTATAAATATTACTAATTGAATTAATCAGTCCCCGTTAATTTAATCAGTCTCTTTTGATGACTAAATTAATTCCAAATTAATTCTTGATCAATACTAGTTAAACAATATGATTTCTCAATTAATATATTATACTTATAATATATTAATAAATCACAAATAATCTCTTTCTCAAATATCAATCAAATCAAATTGTCTTGGTGAAGACAACCCTAAATGGACCATGCTACTCTCGGGACAAGTACATACCATATAATGCCCCGATTCGCAAGTATGGATTTAAGTAAAAATCTCTTTGGTTCTAAGTCCTACTCGACGAGTTAAGGGTGCCCTACTCGTTGATTAGTGGCGAGCTGGGATCGCACACTTAGTGACCTACTCGCCGAGTCCATAAAGGGACTCGACGAGTACGAGCTGGCAAATGAAACCCTAAATCACGGGGTTCTGCACTCTATTTAAGGAGGCATAAGCCTCATTTGGCCTCCTTGCAGTCCTTGGGAGCTCATAGACACCCTAACCCGTGTGTTGTGTCATTCTTGTGCATTGTAAGCTTGGAAGGAAGACTTTGTTGGAGGAAGAAGTTGGAAAACAAGAGGATAGGAGGAAGGAAGGATTGGAAATCCAAGATCTACCTCAGTTAGCATCCATTGAAGGTATCAAGTCGAAATATTTATTTCCTTTCCTTCTAGACCTCATATGGTGGGGATCTAGGGTTTTTATTGTTGGATAACGTCATATTCCAAGACATGAGCTAGATATGAAGTTGTAACTTTAGATCCGGACCCTTCCCAAGTTCTAGAATCATAAAGTTCATGTCTTGGTCATGGTTGAGGCCCCCCTTGTGCATGATGAGACCTTCTCGCCAGTTGCTAAGATAAAGTCTATTAGGGTGATGCTAGTCATTGTTGCATTTCAAGATTATGAGATATGGCAGATGGATGTCAAGATCGCTTTCCTTAATGGGAAGTTAGTTGAGGATGTTTACATGGCTCAACCAGAGGGTTTTGTCGATATGAAGCATCCCAATAGAGTGTGCAAGCTTGAGAAGTCCATTTATGGACTTAAGCAATCATCAAGCTAATGGAATCTCTGCTTCGATGAGAAAGTCAAAGAGTTTGGATTTGTACGAAGTGAAGATAAATCATGTGTATATGTCAAGGCCAGTGGGAGTATAGTTAGCTTCCTCGTTTTGTATGTCGATGACATACTGCTCATAGGAAACAACATCCTGACTCTGCAGGAGGTTAAGTCCTGGCTCGGGAAGTGCTTCGCTATGATGGACCTCGGAGAGGCTTCCTATATTTTGCGAATAAGGATAGTGAGAGAACGAAGTAAGAGACTAATAGGACTTAGTCAGAATACTTACTTGGATAAGGTACTAAAACATTTTACTATGGAAAACTCGAAGAAGGGAGAACTACCGATACAGAGTAATGCCAAATTGAGTAAAACTCAAAGTCCGAGTATAGAAGCCGAGATAGCTGAGATGAGCTGAGTACCTTACACTTCCGCAGTTGGCTCAATCATGTATGCTATGACTTGTACTCGCCCTGATGTGGCCTTTTCTTTGAGCATGGTCAATAGATATCAAGGGAACCCTGGCAGAGCTCATTGGATTGCGGTCAAGAATATCCTTAAGTACCTTCGGAGGACCAAGGAATGCTTTTTAGTCCTCGGAGGGAGCGATGACTTAAAGGTGCGACGGTATAGTGACGCAAGCTTCCAGACCGACAGGGACAACTACCGTTCGCAGTCGGGCTGGGTCTTTCCCCTTAATGGAGGTGCAGTGACTTGGAAAAGTTCCAAGAAAGAGACCGTAGCTGATTCAACGTGCGAATCAGGGTACATTGCAGCGAGCGAAGCGTCAAAGGAGGCGATGTGGTTGAAGAACTTCATTGGTGACCTTGGAGTTGTGCCTGCCATAAAGGAGCCTATGGAAAATTTCTGTGATAATGGAGGAGCGGTTGCCTTGACCAAGGAACCGAGGGACCATGGTAGATCTCGGCATATCGATAGAAAATATCACTTTATTAGACATCGAGTAGAAGAAGGACACCTCGTAGTAAAGAGGGTATCATCAGAGGATAACCCAGCATATCCGCTTACGAAGGGACTGAGTAGGGTTAAGCATTTGCAGCACGCTAGGAGCATCGGGCTGAAAGACGATATTAGTTTAGATTAGATAGTTTTAGAAACGTGTAATAGATAAATATAATTGACATTTGATGATTAAATAAAGGAGTATTATTTATAAGTAAAGCTAATGTCTTATGTTAATTGTTTGACTATTGTTTCACTTTGCATGTTTTGACTTCCTGAATAATTGAGTTATTAAGAATAATCGAATTATTCGAATGGTCCACAATCGTTCATTTGTTGGAAGTAGGTATGAATGAAGATTGTCATGAATTGGTGTGTAGATTGTCTAAAAGGTATTACACATAACAAAGGTTGGCTGCAACGTTCGTGAGTGCTTATGAACAAGTTTTGAGCATTGGAATAAACCCGTGCTTGCTGGAATCACTTTATGGAATATAACGCAAGTGATCGCAAGATGATAATATCATATGGTCTTAAAACCAAGATATATGGTTTATTGTTTATTAATTGGTTGTGCATTGACAATGCGAAACTGCATCAGTAAATTGATGTCATAAAACACATTGTTGTGTATAGTTGATTAGTAAATAGTAAATGCATATAAGTTGAACTTTATCTGTTACTTTTATCCTAAGAGGGTAAAAGCGATATCAAGGCCCCTCGATGATTTGATTTGACTTATGTGTCGGGCCCGGTTAGGACTGAATTGATGTGTTCAATTAAGTTCTATGTCAAATGAATTTGAAATCGAGAAACCAAATGCTGGACAATAAGTATGACTATATTCCATGAGATTGTCTGCACAATATCTAAACAGAGGACTGTACGATCACTTATCTAAAGGATAGGATATTGATAAGATCAGAGTTTGACAGCGTCTTTGAGAGCTACGATTTCTAATTGGATTGTGTTTGCATATATAGTTACTAGACTTATCCAAGTAGGAGGCTGTTGGATTAGTGTCTAAGGCTGTAACTATATTTGGTAAGTACTTGACCCGGTTGTGCATGGTCCTTTTGGGTTGCCTTCACCATAGCAACTTGACAGGGTGATTTGTAAGGAGAGAAGAGATATTATTGTTAATATATTATGAGAGTAATATATTAAAGGAATAATAATATTATTTGATTGATATAAGCCATAAATTAATTGAGAATTAATTCGGTGACTTAAAGAGGTTAATTGAATAAAGTGGGATAAACTGTCAAATGTATTATAGTTGTGTTTTGGGCTATGTATCCTTATGGATATTAGGGTGGACGGATTTTAAGGTTTGGATATCTTAAAATCGTCCAAGCTTCATATCTAGGAGGATCTTTGGATTGCTTAGGGCCTAAGTTATTCAATTAGGGTTAAGGGTGTAACCCTAGTAGCTCATAGTATAAATAGACCCCTTGGGTGAGGGAAGTCGGCCATACTTGCAAGGGAAGAAACCCTAGAGCCGATTTCCTCACTTCCTCTCTCTCTCTCTCTCTCAAGATCATCCTCTTGCTAGTTGGTGTTTGTAAGCCATTAGAGGAGTGATAATTGTGACTCTAAGCTCCAAGAACAAGAAGTTTCAAGCAAGCAACTTAAGGTATTCTTCTAGATCTGATTTCATATGATATGATTCAATTGTTTACATTAGATCTAGAATTGTAAGCCTTGGATACATTGCATGTTCAATTAGAGAAACCTAGATCCAAGCATTAGGGTTTGCATGTGCACATAGGAAAGTTCTTATGGCTCAAACCCATCAGTATGGGCCCATACTACTAGAAGCAGAGGATCCGTACTCGAACCAAGGAGGGATGAGATCGAACCAGGAAACTTGGAGAGTGTGTGAGACCTCTTGAGAATATGTATGGCCCTGACATTATTGTGTTTATTTTCAGTATGGCGATTACACGACATGGAGCAGGGGGTTCAGGATCAGGGTCATGATCATGTTCAGGCTCGGGTGCGGGATCCGAGTAGGTTGATGACGGGCTACGCGAGTTCATCGCGTCTGAGATCACGAGAGGTATCCTTGAGGCGACCTCGGTTATTTTCGGGTCAATCAAGGAGGGATTATTGTGCTGATGAAGGATCGCCTCCGAACATTCAGGAGTGACTTGGCGTCCAGCCAGTCGGGTACGTGCACATTATCCTTCATGGACTTCAGGGGGAGTGGTGCGCAAGAATATCATGGGGCGAAGGACCCCATTGTTGCCAAGAGATGGATTATAGACACTAAGTCTGTGCAGTTGACGAGCTTCTACCCAGATAGGTCGAAGGTCCGCTTTGCTGCAGTTTGTTTGAGGGACAGAGCGAGGGATTGGTGGGAGTCAGTCGGTGACTCGTTGGGAGCCCCAACAATTGAGGCTATGAATTGGTCAAACTTTGTGACCAGGTTCAGGGCTGAGTTTGTGTAGCACCATAAATTTTTGCACAAAATTTTCATTTTTTTTATTCACATAAATGACATCAACACATTTCACAAAATCTCAATATAATAATTATCAAAACACGTGTTCATAATTATTTGAATAAAATCCAGGATCCTGAAAACACAACTCCATCTCGTGTGTATAATCAAGCCGCTGCCTTCCTGTGATCCTGAGAAGTACCTGATACATATAACACATAATATGGTAAGCACGAAGCTTAGTGAGTTCCCCACAATACCACACACATCCCATTAGCCCCTCATGGCTATACTCACGATAAGACCCTTCCGTCAATGTGCTTCGGTGGGACCCTGTGGTCCCACAACTCAAATGGGCCCTCCGGTCCCTCAACTCGGTAACTCAATTAATCATAGTATATATATCACAACAACAATAAGCATGGTATCATAACACACAACATATGCACATAGAAAATGCATACTATCACATAACTCAGGTAAGCACATAAGATCAATATTTACAAGGATTACTATAACATGATAAGTCACAAAGACAGTATGCATGATAATACATATCACATTATAAACAAACAAGACACTCTGGTCCATAATGTACTCAGACCCTCCGGTCTACAATGTACAGTGTCACACCCTAAAACCGGAACGGCAAAAACGTTCTGGGGTGGAGGACGTCATGTACAATATAACAACAATGCATAATAGTAAACAAGCAACAACATCATCCATTAAATTAATAGTATAATTCAATACAAGTGTTCTGTGTATAGTTTGTAAGACACCAAAAATGAATAAAAAAATAAAGACGAGTCTGGAAGCTGCTCTGTCTTTCTCAAAAACCTGCCATCGGTACCCGTCTACTTATGACCTGAGAATACAAGTTATTTTGAAAGAATTTATCAGCATTAAAGCTGGTGAGTTCATAAGTATTTTAGTGTCATTTTTTGTATAAGTTTGAAGCAAATGTGTAAACGTTTGTAAAAGTTTGTACTTCCTAGAAAATCCTATGTTTCTACAGAAATGTTGTCTTTTACCAAGCCTTGACTGTTCTGTATGTTTGTTCTTTGTAAAAGTATGATTTTTTCCCAACTATAACTATCATTATCAAAATATAGCTTACATTATCGTCTATGTGAGAAGGTCACAAAGTAAATACAATAGGGAAATCCTATTTAGCATCTCGATCATGTACGCTATGACATGTACTCTCCCTGATGTGGCTTTTTGCATTGAGCGTGGTAAGTCGATATCAAGGGAACCCTGGTAGAGCTCACATGATAGCGGTTTAGAAAATTCTTAAGTATCTGCGAAAAACTAAGGACTGGGTCCTTGTGCTTGGTGGAAGTGATGACTTGAGAGTCACAGGGTATAGTGACACCAACTTTTAGACCGACAAAGATAAGTTCCGCTCTCAGTCTAGTTGGGTGTTTACCCAGAATGGAGGATTTGTGACTTATAAAAGTTCCAAGCTGGAGACCCTGGCTAATTCAACCTGTAAATCACAGTATATAGCTGCGAGCGAAACGTTAAATGAGGCTATATGGTTAAAGAACTTCATTTGGAGACCTTGGAGTTGTACCAGGCATAAAGGAGCCTATGGAAATTTTCTGCGAAAATGAAGGAGCAGTTACCTTAACCAAGGAACCAAGGGATCATGGAAGATCCAGACATATCGACAAAAAATATCATTTCATCAAACATCATGTAGAAGAAGGACTCCTCGTGGTCAAGAGGGTATCGTCAAAAGAGAATCCTACAAATACCCACAAAAAGGGTCTGAGTAGAATTAACCACGTTCAGCCTCTGAGGAGCATTGTCGTGAAGGACGATATGGATTTTAGAGATTAGATAGATATATAGAAAGTTTTAACAATTTAAATGTAATTGACATTGATGATTATGTAAAAGAGATTTATATTTAAGTAATTGTTTGCTATCTTTTGTCAATTGTTTATCTTATGTTTCACTTTGCATGTTTTGCTTCCCGGATAATTGGATTATTCAAAACATCCATAGTCGATCATTCTTTGGGAGTAAGTAATGAATGAAGACTGTCATGAATTGGCTTGTAGATTGTCTAAGTGCATAGACATAGCAAATGTTTTTTGCAAATTTTGTGAGTACTCTTGAAATACGGATTTGAGTATTGTATTAAACCTATGCTCATTTGAATTACTTCATGGAATTTATCATGGGTAATTGTGAGATGATAATATCATATAATCTTTAAACCGAGATATATGAGTTGTTATTTACGAGTTGGTTGTGCATTGATAATACGTAAACACATCAATAACTTGATGTTATAAAATGTATTGCTTTATACGATTTGATGAGTAAATAGTACAAGCATATAAGTAAAAGTTTATTTATTCCTTTTATCCCAAAACGGGTAAAAGTGATATCTTGGGCTCCTCAATCATTTTTTGTTGACTTATGTGTTGGCCAGGTCAAGACTGAATTGATGTGTTCAATTAAGTTACTTGCTAAATAAATCTGAAATCGGGAACAAAACTATTGGACTTTAAGAATTACTCTATTCCATGTCTTTTTCCACATGATATCTTCCAGAATGGAGGATTATATGATCCCTTATCTAAAGGACGCTTCATTGACTAGGTTAGATTTCGACAACGGCTTTTGAAAGCTACGATTGCTAATCAGATTCTGAAGTCATACTCGGAATTTTAGTTATTATACTTATCCAAGTGGGAGACTGTTGGATTAGGTGTCTGAGCCCATAACTATGATTGGTATGTACTTGATTTGATAGTAGCATAGTCTTTTCGGGTTGCCTTCACCATACCAACTTGACAGGATGACTTTTGGAGAAATAGGTTAATAAATGATTTATTAATATATATTATAAGAATAATATATTAATTAAAAATTGTTAGGATGATAATCCTTTAAGATCGATTAGATTCAAACAGGTAAAGCAAGAACACAACGATAATCAAACTGATGTTGGATGATTCAAAGTCGCGCCTCAGAAGAACTCTATGAAATTTGTACTTTAGAGGCGTGACTTTGAATCATTCAACATAAGTTTGATTATCATTGTGTTCTGGCTTTACCTGTTTGAATCTAATCGATATTAAAGGATTATCATCCTAACAATTGGTATCATAGCAAGAGACTGTGTATTCCATACGTATCTCTTTTGTTTATAGAGTTTTAGGGTTTCCGTTAATATAGCATGTAGTTCAGTCGTCTTCTTTGTCATATTGATGGCTTAAAGTGATCTTGATATTACCCTACAAACAATCTTTGTTTACATGACTGATTCTTTACAGGTATCAAAGAAAATATCATCATGCAGCGCGACGATTCTTACATCAATTCCTTGAATATTTTTAGCATTATTGGATCAACAACCAGGATTCCGATTTTCTTTCCTCATGAATATGAAGTATGGGCACTTCATTTTGAAGATTATGTTCTCAGTTCAGACGACAATGACTGTTTAATATGGGAGGCCATTACTCTTGGTCCATTCATTCATACAGAGACCAAAAGAACTATCAAAACTCAGAGGGAAAACAACCAGCTGCTCTTTGATGTGAAGGATGTTCCTCAGGACGAGAAAGAGAAGCTAATTAGCAACATCAACACAATGAGGATCATTAGATTCGCTTTGCAGGCTGACGCTTTTTGTCTAGTCAGTTCATGTGATACTGCGAAAGCCATTTGGGATCGGCTCAAGGAACTTTACTCCACTAACGTAGATTTTGAACATTCTACCCGAACACTCTTGCTTTCGGGGTTTGGTGCCTTCACGTAAAAGCCAAAAGAGAGCCTAAGCCAAACATTTAATCGGGATAATCATCTTCTTAGTAAGATGATGAAACATGTAATTGGACATGAGGTGATCGAGCAAAAGCTTACTCTCATGAATTAGCTTAGATTAGAATAGATGAAAGTGGTCTCTACCATCAAAGCTCATGAAAAGTTCAAAAGTTACAATTTATCCAAGCTTGTCGAGATTCTTAAGGCACATGAAAGTGAGGTCTCAAAAGAAGCGAAAGTTGTTTCTGGTATGGGGTCTCTAGCTCTTGTTGCGAAGGGCAAGACTGTTGCAGAGGATGCGACTAAATCTGATCACTCTAAATATGATCTTAAAAATGAGGAGTAGCTTTAATGGTTTCAAATCCCAAGCAGTTGGCAAGGAATAAATTTCCATTAAACAAAAAGTGAAACTGGCAAGGCGGTTACAGTTCAGAAAAGGTGAAGGTGGAAAATAAAGGCACCTCTCAAAAGGAGGAAGAGAAAAAGGAGAAGAAGATATTTGGTGATTCTGGCTCTGACTGCAACTATTTTCATGGCAAAAAACATTTGGCGAAGGATTGCATGCTGAGAAAGTTGAATGAGAGTAAAGAAGGAGAAGACGATGAGGCTTAACACATGCGAAAGTTGGAGGAAATCAATAAAAAGAAGACTACTAATAACTCTATGCCTGCTTTGATTGTGCAGGAAAATGTTGCTGAAAATGAGGTTGAAGGAGTTGAGGTCTGGTCAACAGAGTCGGAGGATGACGAGGTTCACAGGCCTACACATGGAAGAGTGTTCGTTGAGAAAAATGAGAGGTTGCGGATTGCTGGAAGGTGTTTGACGGTGACGAATGATGGGTCACAGACGCAAGAGAATGCTACTGGAGTGGAAGAAGAGATGAGAGTTGTTTCACTGCAAGACCAGTTCCTGAACAAATCAATGAATGTGAATAGCTAATCAACAAGGTAAATCTAATTCTTGAATCTCTCAATATACATGCTTCTAGATACGAAACTGAGTTAAACGATCAAAAAATCACTTTTTCAAACATAAGCGATAGCTTAAAAAGGAATCGTTTGTCAAACTCTAACCTAACTGATCAAATCAGAAATGTTTCTTCGAAAAGCAATGAGAGGCGAATGTGGATTAAGAAGATCGAGTCGGAGTTGTCTAAGTCTAGGGATCAATTAATTTACTTGCAACGAGATAATTTAAAGCTTTTAAAACAACGTAACATTTTCTGTTTGATTGCTAAAAGATTTTATTTTAACATTATTCAGTTGCACCTTGATTGTGGAATTGGTGAGAAAATTGATAAGATGATCTTACCATTTCTTGAATTAAAGGAAGATGAGATAGACACCGACTATTACAAATGCGAGTCCATAGTTTCGTCAGACGAAACTTTTGATGCATACAGGGTTGGACTAGAACGAATTGAATCGTACATTAAGTCCAAAGACCACAAAAATATGTTAAAATAACTTTTGGATGAAAATGATAAGAAGCAAATCAAATCTGATACTGTACTGAAATTCGACTCATTGAGTGCCAAATTAAGTTTAGAAAATAAGATAAATGTTGAAAGCACATCTAAATTCAACGAGGACAGTGATATGAGCGAAATTTCTTAAGAGGATGAGGTGGATTGATCAAAGTGTATTAAAAACGAACCTCAACCTCCGAAAGATCTGATTTCTGAAAATTCGGTTGAATTCGCATGTATTTCTCAAAGTAAATCAAAAACATTAAAAGTGAAAGAAACTGTTTTCCTCAAAGTCCAAACTGTACCCAATCAAGTGTTTTCCACTGAAGGACTGGACAAAAATCAAATTGTTAAACTAACGTCCATCGTCAATGAAGACAACAAAGATGGTTGTGATGAGTTCTTTCGGTCCGCTCCTATAGATAATGCAGATGAAAAGAAGGGTTTGTCTGAAAGAACCTCATGGAGAGTGAAAGGTATATATGTGGCAGAACCATTGAACAATCGCTCCAGCTATGAGAAAGGAAGTCCAAGTGGAACAAAGGAATGTCCAAGTGAACCTTATTCTGCAAAGGATGAAACTCATGCAAGAAAAACAAAACCTAAAGTGAATATTCACAAGTTCATTGAGCAACTCGCTGAGCAAAAACATCGTAGAAATTGGAGATATCAGAGTAATCTCAATGAAAGGAATCAATTTTGGCAATCCCAAAATTCCAACTATGTTTACAGTGAAAAACCTTCCAATCAGAGTGCGAAAGCTCCTTCACTCTCATTCTTGCAAATCAAAAAGGAACTTTGTTCAAAAACCATCTCTTTCAAAGAAGCCCATTTAGAAACCACAATTTCATCCCATGAAAGCATCACCCAAAGACATCAAGGGAAAGGGAAAGTTAGTCTCACATTATGAAGCTCAAACCAAGAAATTGACTACTAACGCTAAGAAAGTTAAGAGTGAAGTCGTCAAGAATCAAGTCAAATATAAACAAAACCAATCTGATTCTAAAGAAACGAAAATCAAAAATAATAAAATAAAAGTTTTCACCATAACTAAGAAAGATGATACCACATTGATTGAACGTACTTATATGGTTGATCTTACCATCACTTTTCCATTTTCTATAAAAGGCTCACAAGCACCCAGGAAAATTTAGGTTCCTAAATCCGCTTTATTTTGCAGGTAATTCGTGATGAGCAGTTCGAATCTGAATGGTATCTCGACAGTGGCTGCTCATGTCACATGACAGGGAGGAAGGAGGAACTACAAGACTTTCGAGCTCTCAAAGATGGTGGAAATGTAAAGTTTGGAAACAACTCATTTGGAAAGATCAAAGGCTATGGGATGATAACTAACGGAGATTTTTCGATTCGCATGGTGACATATGTGGAAGGAGTACAACACAACCTAATTAGTGTTTCACAATTGGTTGTAGGGACAGGATTGAAAGTATCCTTTGACAATGAAGGATCTAAGATAATAGAAAAGAAAACGAAAGCAGTTATCCTAAAGTCACATCGAAAAGAGAAAATGTATCCTTTGAATCTAAACCCGATAAGAGGGAAGCCTGCTATCCGCTTGCTTACAAAAGCTCACTCTGATGAGAGCTGGCTATGACATATAAGCCTTTTGCACCTCAAATTCAAATACATCAACAAGATTGTTCTTGGTGATCATGTGCAAGGGCTTCCTCTCTTGAAATTGATGGGTTTTACACAAAAGAATATCCTATGTGCTCATGCAAACCTCAAAGCTTCGATCTAGGTTTCATTATTAGACATGCAATTCATCCAAGACTTATGAGCCCTAGATCTAGCATACATATTTCAAAATTATCATATAAGATCATATCTAGATGATTACCTCTTCAAGAATGGCTTGAATCTTCTTCTCTTGGAGCTTAGAGTGACAAATGTCACTCCTCTAATGGCTTACAAACACCAAAAGCAAGAGGACGATATTGGAGAGAGGGGAGGAGGCACAATTTCGACAATGAACTCTTCTATGGTTTCCAATGGGCAAAAACTGATGCCCTAGGGGTCTATTTATACTTGTGCTGCTAGGGTTTCAGTCAAAACCCTAATGGATATCTTAGGTCTTAAGCAGTACAAGGAACCTTCTGGAATAAGGCCTCCTTGGATGAATTCAAGATGAGCTTCATCTTAATTTTTTCCATGCCTTAATCTATAAGGATTCGCAACCCAAAACTCAATTATCTTATAATTGCAGTCCAGTCTCCTATATTCAATTAATCTATTTTTGCCACCAAATTAATTCTCAATTAATTCATGACTAATATTAATTAAATAATATGATTTCTCTTTTAATATATTATTAATATAATATGTTAATAAACCATAATAACCTCTCTCTTCATAAATCTTCCTATCTAGTTGCTTTGGTGAAAGCAACCCAAAAGGACCATGCAGAACCTGGTCAAGTACTTACCAAATATAGTTACGAGCTTAGACACTAATCCAACATAAATATGATAAGGATCATTTGTGTGCAACCTATGAGACGGGGAAGCAAAGTAGGAAAAGTCATCCAACCATTATAAACACGAAAGTCATTGAACCACAGGAACTACTACATATCGACCTTTATAGACCTTCTGCAATTGAAAGTGTTGGTGGTATTTTCTTAAACAGAAGTCTAAAGAAACATCAAAACTCAGAGATTTCATAAAGAAAATCGAGCTTCAACTGTGAAAGTTGGTTCGCAATGTTCGTAGTGAAAATTGGCTTGAATTTAGAAACCAAGTGTTTGAAGAATTTCTTGCTGAGAAGGGAGTAACACATAACTTTGATGCTCCTTACACTCCACAACAGAATGGTGTAGTTGAAAGATGAAACTGTTCTTTGTTTGAAGTTGCCCGAACCATGCAGATGTTTTCATGCATGCCTCTCTACTTCTGGGCAGATGTAATTGCGAATGCTTGCTATACCCAAAATACATCCATAATGAATAGGCGATTCACCATTACACCTTATAAAATCTTAAATAATCACAAACCTAGTGTTAATTTCTTCCAAGTATTTGGTTCCAGGTGTTTTTATCTTCAACTTAAAGGAACAACAAAACAAGTTCGATGTGAAGGCTAAAGAGGGTATATTCTTGGGATACTCGTTGACCTCTTAGGCATATAGGGTTCTCAACAAATGTTCTAAGAAAATAGAAGAAACCTTTTATGTCACGTTTGAGGACAACTCTTGAAGAGGATTAAGTCAAGCAAAATTCACACGAAGGAAATCTTTCCTAAGCCTAGTCCTGCCACGATTCCCATCTCCAATGTGTATGAGGAGATCATGCTGCTCTTTGATGAGCTAGAGAAAGCTATCACATATGAAGCGAAAGCAGTTGACAACAAAGTAGACGAATTAAAGAAGATCATTGACGACACAGCGAAAGACATGCACCATCAATCTTCAACTGTGGACATCCCTCAAGTCACGAACACTACTTTCTAGGGGGCGAGTTATGCATCTCAAAGTTTAAATACTCCACTGCAGGGGGAGGGCTTAACTTCAACCTTTTCACCTGATCCTCCTTCTGATGGGGAATGTTCGTATCCTACATTGACTCATGAACCTCCATTTACAGGAGATGACTCAATTCCAGAAGTTGGGGAGTTCTCATCATTCGAGGGGGAGAATAAATAAGCGAATGATGATTTGGATGTTAAATTGGAATTTGAAGAGGTTATTGTTGAACCAGATCAATCTTATGATCCAAATTATTGGTGAATCATCTGCAGGTGTCCTTACGCGATATCTACTCAAAGCAAAGCAAACTACATTATTCTCTAAAGTAGAATTTTGTATTTTTAATTCGTTCATATCCAAAATCAAACCCAAAACCGTGAACACTGCTCTTGATCATTCTGATTGGGTGCAAGCGATGCAAGATGAAATCAATGAGTTTGAACGTAACAAGGTTTAGAGGCTAATTCCCACTACACCAGATGCATCAGTTGTTGGTTTGAAATGGGTATTTTGCAACAAGATGGAAAAAGAAGGGAACATTATCAGGAATAAGGCGAGACTCATGGTTAAGGGTTACTGGCAGAAAAAGGGAATCGACTACAAAGAAACCTTCGCACTCGTTGCAAGGTTGGAATCAATTCGCATTTTCCTGGCATACTCAACATATAAGAACTTCGAGGTGTTTCAGATGGATTTTAAATGCACATTATTGAATGGAGAATTAGAAGAAACTATATATGTAGAACAACCACATGGTTTCATTTATGTGAAGTATCCTAATCACTGCTACATTTTGGATAAGGTACTTTACGGCCTGAAGCAAGCTTCGAGAGGCTGGTATGAAACTCTCACTTGTTTCCTCAAGATGTCTAAATTTAAACATGGTTCGGTTGATCCAACCTTCTTTCGCAAGAAAGAGGGTGACCACTTGATGATCGTCCAAATTTACGTTGATGACATCATCTTCGGTTCTACTAATCCCAGCTTAACAACTGAATTCTAAAAGTTGATGGAGACTAAATTTGGATTGAATATAAGACAAGGACCGGAAGGTATTTTCAAAGATCAGGAAGCATATACGAAGTCTTCGCTCTCTAATTTTGTCATGGCGGGAGACTCTAAAGTGATGGTTCTAATGAAATTCAGAATGAAACTCACAACATCTCTAAAAAAAACAGTTGCTGATATGACCCTTTATCGTGAGAGGATTGGTTCCTTGATGTATCTTACAGCCAGTAGACCATATATTATGTTTTCCATTTGTTATTGTGAAAGATTCCAAGCAAACCCTCGCGAACCTCACATGGTGGGCGTCAAGAATATCTTTAGATACCTGAAACAAACTTCTTCACTTGTCATTTGGTACCTTGCGAAATCAGGCTTCTTCATACAAGCATTTTCGGATGTTGACCTTGGGGGATGTGGTTTAGATAGAAAGAGCACAACTGGTGGATGCTAGTTTCTCGATGGAAAACTAGTTAGTTGGCAATCCAAGAAGCAATCATGTGTATCATTATCAACAACCGAGGCTGAATACATAGCTACAGCTTCGTGCATATCCCAGGTCATTTGGATTCAAAGCCAGGTTCGTAACTATGGCTTAAGCATGAAACGAATCCCACTATATTGTGACTCTGAAAGTGCCATTCGCATTTGTCACAACCAAGTGCAACACTTAAAGAAAAAACACATAGCAATGAGGTATCATTTCATCAAGGATCACATAGAGGATAGCAAGGTTGAAATTCATTTCGTTAGATCCTCTGATTAGTTGGCTGACATATTCACAAAGGCCTTACCTGAAACAACCTTCAATAGGATCCTTCAAGGCCTACGAATGATGGAAGCTAAATCTGTTCCGAAACCACTCTCGCACACATAAAGGTATCACTACGAATTGGTGTGAACGTTCATAGTAGTTCGTAGTCCATTGTTCATTCGTAGTCTAGTTTAACACTCTGAATCAGTGCGAGCGTTCGTAGTAGTTCGCAGTCTGTTGTTCATTTGTGGTTCATATTTTTCAAATATCCTTTTGTACTTTATGTATATTGCTGCTTATCTTTATTCTGTTCTTTAATCTTTTATGTCTTTAATTCTTTTTCTGAAAATCACAAAAGACACAAAATATTTTATTTGTGTTTGTTTTACTATTTTTTTCACAAATTTCAAAACCATCAAAAATATCTTAAGAAGATCATGGAGGCACAAATTCGTATCAACTCTCAATTCATGTGCAGGGGCAGGTATAACTCTATTTATCTATGTATTAGCTATGTGTCCCTAGAAGCATGTTGTTGCATGTTGTTCGAAGCCTCAATAGACTCTATGTGAAGCCTTAATGAATCGAATCTACCATTCGTTTCTTCAAAACCAGACTGTTAAATTCACATTAGTCTTGAGCTACCTTACTCTTATCATCTTGAGTTAAGAGTTATCTGCTTGGTCAAACTCTTATAACAAAGGTACATTCACTTCTCTGAAACCACCTTCACTCTTCACCATTTACCTTCGCACTGATAATTGTAACCCTTGAGACTCTCAGCAATACCACTGAGGTTTATGGCTATAGAACTTCTGAGTTCATGATCTAAGCTTCGTTTACCACAAAGTGAGTGAAACCCAAAGTCCAACACACTTACATGAATTGACGGCGAACAATTAAATGCTCTAGATTTTCACCATGGAATTAACGAAAGCCACCTTTGTGGTTTATACAAATAAATCTCTTTTTTTGTTATGAGATCTTTATGAAGTCTTCTTGTACCAAGTCACTTCTTCCTATAAGATCTAGTTTTATTTTATTTTTTTAGATTTCATAGTTTCATTTAGTCACAAAAATAATTCGAAGCCTACTCGTTCAACTGACTAAACTAGTCACACGAGTAATTCATACAACATTCATACTTATACAAATTTCGTTGTTTGGTTGGAGACTTTGCCTCGCATTTAGCCAAATTAAAAGAGGCCTTTCAATGTTTCTTATCAAACATTTGATCGCATTTCAATAGGAAACCACACACACACTTCTTAGTCTCTCTTGACTTCGAAGGAAGAGATCTATGGCCAGGATTAACAGTTTTGTGTCTTTATATAAACATCACGAAATTCCTCAAATATATTTTGATTTATTTCTTTATCTTTGACACTCTTGCATGAAGTTCCTTGAGATATTCCTAAAGTATTGTTCATGGTTCTTAATGTTACTTTCAAGTTCGTAGTGTAACCCAAGTTTTCTAAATCGAATGTTCGTGATGGATGGGTCAAAGCGCGTGTAACTGCGAAAGGTGTATGCTGACACAACCATTCTTGATGATAAGAATTCAAAAAGGCGCATGAAAATTTTAAACAGACAACTGTTTTTCCGTTGTATGACGCATGGGTCTGACATCTATAGTTGTCAAGTTGTGCTTTTTCCGACGATGTTTTAGTACCCGGTGCATTCTCTCTCTCATTATCACTTTCAGATACCTCTCAAAAGATCTTCGGCTAACAAAAGCTCCCTACTGTTCATCTTCTTCACCTTCAAGCTCTCAGCAATAGAAGGTTCATTTGAAACCTCTATGTTCAAGGTTAGACCATTCACTCCTCTCTCCTAACTGTCAAACAACACTAGAACCTGTTAATTTATTTGGAATCATGCAAGTATGAACCATTCATGATTCTGATCATCGGGTGTCTCAAGTATTCCCCACTGACGATTGCTCTTGCCAAGATGAACACCGTCCCACTTTCTATGCTCTCCATGGCCAATACCTTTGCTAACTACATCAAGCAGGAGCAAAAGATCTCCTTCGAGATTCGAAATAATACTACCTCTATCTCTAAAGCCCGTTTCTGCAATCTTCTTGAGCTTGCTCAGTCTGATGATATGATCAACCCAGAAACCATCTCTAGCACTGCTCTCTTGGAGACGTTGTACTAGATGTGGTACAAAGAAACTCTAACTGTTGTGTCGAAGTTCAGAACACCAAATCTACCTCTTTAATGGAATGGCCTTTACTCTGCTGTTCAAAGGTTTCTCTGAAAGGGTGACTGGTTCTGACTGTGCTAGTAATATATTCATGGGACTCATGTATGGTCTCTCCACAGGTCAGAACGTCCACTATGGGTCTGTTCTCTGGGCTCAAGTCATTCAAAACACCCACTCAACCATACATCACAATGAGATTTCATGTGCACGTTTCTGGAACATTATTGTTTACAGGTCCATCGCCAAGCTTAATATTCGATTAATGGTTGATGCACTGATGGCAACTGTTTCTACTTTTCGTACTACTAGAATCGTTCTATCCGATTCCTCAAAGTATTATTTCATTGGATCTATTCCGGAAGTTATGTTTCGTGATGTGGCTGCCTTAAGCAAAATTATGTAAGGTTTTCGCAAGCTTACTCCTTCAGAGTTTCGTCCTCTAACTCCAGAAATGCAAGCGACAATTGATGTAAAAGAAATCTGCTGCCAAGGAAGGTCCATCAGTAGCTGCGAAACCTTCACCCAAAAAGTGAAAGGCACCTACAACGTCATCTACTGCTACTCCTAAAAGAAGAAAACAGCCCGCTCGCAAGCGAGAGTCTCCCACTCCAAGTGAAAGTGAAGGTTCAGACTATAAGATTAATCGAATATTCGGATTGAGGAACACCTACCTGTTCGCAATGAGTAGGAAGAGCACATTCAAAACGAAGAAGATCAAGTTCGAAATGAAGAGCCTCCTGTTCGTAACGAAGGAGTGACTACAAACCTAGAGGTAACCTAAACCTTCGATGACTCTGTTCCTTCTCCTAAAACTACTACTACACCTATTACTATTACACCATGTCCTCTACCCGTTTCTTCATCACAACTAACACGTATTTCTCTTTCTACTCCAATCTTCACTGATTCCACAATCCCACCCACTACTTCAGCCACACCTGCAGTGTCAGTCAATGTATCTAATATGGAGGATCAAAATTCAGGCTTTTCAACCCAGGTTTCACCTCCTATGTCCCTATCCATACTGATGATCCAAACATGATCTTTGGGGACGATGATGATAATGATGATCTTGGCGGATTCACCTACATTCCATTTCAGATACAGTTTAAAAGTGAAGATGAAGCCACTATCACGAAAGGGAAGCTTCAGTCCCTTCATGAGAACATTAACCAGCTACTTCTCACTTCCAATGTTTCATCTTCAGAAGCTTATTCCAAAGCAGCGGTTGAATCTCTATTCGAACGCATAACAAAAGAACATACAAGTATTGCTATGAATACGAACAAGGTAGTGACTGATTATGCTGTAGTCTGCAAGACAATGACCGAAAAAATCGATAAACTAGTTTCAGACACAACTGCATTTATGGAAGAGTACCAATCCACCTACAATAACAACACCGTATCTGCGAATGCAACTCTACAGAATTTGGGATCCATGTTCAAAGCAGAGAAGGATAACTAGCAAGATCTTCGTAAAGGCTTATAGAAGGATCATGAAACACTTCAAAACTCCATCAATTCACAGATCAAAAAACTTCAAGATGATTTGGCGATGGAGAGTAAATTCATGGATGCTCTCACTATGAAAACAGAGAAGGTCAATGTGCTGGGTCTCAAACTGGAAAATGCTAAGAAAAAGGTCACATATCATTTATCTGAGAACGCTGTCATGCGAAGCTGGATTTCCGATGTTACGGGCTTACTCTCAGATATCATTGAGACCAGGGACTCAGTGATTACCATCAAAGTTCAGAAGCATTTAGCTGAAAAGTTACACCCTGTATTTGCTATGCTTCACCGACTGGAGGGTGTTTCACCTCAGAACTCTGATCCAAAACAAGGGGGATAAGGTGGATCTGGAGTGTCAAGAAATGAATCTCCCAAAGCCCCGGCCAAACCCATTGTCAAGAAAGAACCTAAGGGCAAGGAACAAATGATTGGTGAAGACCCATAATTGATAATGACGAAGACGAAGTGCCTGATGAAGCTGAGCTTAATGCAAAAAAAGAAAATGGTCGTATTTCCCAAGGAAAGACTTATTGGCTCATGATGCAGAGTTGAATGAAAATTAACGTATCGTCAAGGAGGATGAGGAGAAAGAAAAGGTCGAAAAAGAAGCTCAGGCTACACTCAAAAGCAAAATGCTCCTAATTCCCAAGTGGACCCTGAATCGAATCCAGCATGATGTTGTGGATTTGCCCAACCAGTATTGGTTGGATCAGATTGCATCCTTTGGTCTTCAAAATTCTCAGGATTCGCAACTGGATCTTCCCATTTCTCCTAAGGCTTTCAGGATTTGTGCTTTTGTGAAAGTTCCAAATGCTCCTATCATAAAAAGCGGTGCTAATCATATACTGTTCTCCTTCTACTTTAAGCACATGAAGCTCCAATATGAAACTTGGTGTGCAAATAAAATTATTGATGTGAAAGTCACTGGGCCAATCAAGACTGATAACTTTCCAAACGCGAGGTTTAAAGCAGCGAGAAGTTCTGATAGTTAGGTCTATGAATTCACCCTCGTAGACTTTCCCTATTTGAATCCTTATGACTAGATCGTGCTTTACAACATGTTTCTGAGAGAGAAAGAGAAGTACGAACCTATTATGTCCCATCTTTAATTGATGATCAAGTCCTACATTCAAGAAGTTCGTGAAATGGATATGGATATTGTCACTGTTTTGAGGAAAAATCCTACCGCCGTTCTCAAGGAAGCTCCGAAAGACTTGGAAAAACTAAAGCCAGGAAAGATATAAAATGATGGATGGTTCATGGTGTATCGGTCTAGAGAAAGAACTGGAGGTGACTTTCGCAAGTCTTGCTTCTTTCTCGATGACAAAGATTTGTACATTTCTTCTTGTCAGGAATTTATATTGGACTTGGTTACCAAGTGCAAGGGAAACCAAAAAGATGACACCAAGTGCTTCTTGGATATGAGTTTGTGGTATATTCAGGCTCGCAAAGTGATGCTAAGCTTCATTCCTAAAATCTATGCAGTATAGAACCGCATCACTGGTTGATTGACTATAGCACCAATTGACGTAAATAGGGAGATTGTTAAGTATTTAGATGTTGTGTCATTGGGCTTTTAGTTTAGTCTTTTGTATTAACGAGTTGGGCTTGTCCACTCGTCTTTATTTCTAGGGTTAGAGTATTTATTGTTCATGCATGCATCTTATTTTGAAAACTCTAATTATTTTAACTATAACCCTAATCGCACCTATAAAGTAGCAATTCTTCATAGAGTTCTTCTGAGGAGTGACCTTGAATCATTCAACATCAGTTTGATTATCATTGTGTTCTTGCTATGCCAGTTGGAATCTAATCGATCTTAAAGGATTATCATCCTAACAAAAATCATATTATTTAACTAGTGTTAATCAAAAATTAATTTGGGATTAATTTTAGGATTAAAGGAACTGATTAAAAGTAAGGGGACTGGTTTTGCAGATCATCGATAGTTGCAAACTGGGCTGCTGGACTCCATGACAATGGGATGGATGGATTGCTATATGGAGTCCTTATAGAATTCGTCCATGGCCTTTTAGAAGGAGTGTTCATACCCTTCTTGGAGCCTAAGTAAGGAATTAGGGTTTCCACCTGAAAACCCTAGCAGCCACAGCTATTTAAAGACCCCTAGACCTCCTGAAATAAGCCACAGTTTCCCAAGAGAAACCCTTGCCGGTTTTCTATTGGTGTTTATGACTCCATTAGAAGTGCAACACTTGAGGCACTAAAGCTTTCAAGAGCCAAGATCATCCAAGGAATTCTTGTTATTACAAGATAGAAAGCAAGGTAATCTTTTAACCCTATTTTCATATAGGTTTCGATTTTGCATGCTAGTATTAGGGTTGTTGCTTTTGGAATTTCTATTTGCATGTTCAAATAGAGAAAAACATAGGTCCAAAGCAATTAGGGTCGCATGATCACATAGGAATTTTATTATGCTCAAAACCCGCCACAAACAATGTGTACGCTCTGTTTTGGATTATTTGGTGATTCTAAATCATGGACTGCAATTTATTTTTATATATGCTTTGGGCCTTTAAGGAAGTAAGGTTTGGGCTTTATTGAAAGATATTATTGTTGGTCAGAGGATCAAGGCCTATGAATTGTGTGTTTCGAATTGAGGATGGACAGGGTAAAATTATGTGTCAAGCCTCTTGCAAGGGTTGAGGTTATAAGTTGCACATGTGGTGAGCCAAAAGTATCGATATAGAAGTATAGAGATCTTTAAGACCTTTATGTGGATATAAAGAACGGCGAATTCGAAGTTGAAATAAAGACGCTATGAGTGATCGAAGTTGGAAAGGATTTGTGGAAAACTAAGCTCACGACATGAGACGTCATTAAACAAGAATGTTGGTTTAAATTGTGCACACGATGTGAGCATTAGGAGCTCCCTACCTAAGAACTTCACAGGCCAAGCCCATGACTTTTAGGGTTTTTAACACACACACACACACACACACACACATATATATATATATATATATATATATATATATATATATATATATATATATATATATATATATATATGGGTTAGTTTCGTGTTCAGGGTATTTTATGAGCCCTTTTTCACCATTTTGGTCCTCCCTCATCTCTTCCATCCAGTTATGAATATATTGGTGCTTTAAAGAAGAAGAAGATGTTCTTGGTGCTTAGAGCCAACAAACAAACTCCCTCACCACCTTAAAGATCATACCTTAGACCATGGTAAGTCCTGAACTTCCAACCTTTGTGTGTTATTCTTCTCGATCTCGACAATTATGACTTTTTCTTCATGTTGGAGGTTGTGTGAGTGGTTGGATTCCATAAAGTTGGAAACTTTATAGATCCATGAGGTCCCTTCGAGGTTTAATGTGCTAGATCCATGGTTTGGTTTCATTTTGGTCCCATGAATGAGATTTGGATCTCATTTTCTCCATTATGACCTAATAAAGTTCAAGACATGCATTGGACATGGATGTCCACAAATAAAATATTTGTATGTTGCTTTTGATGTATTAATTCCCTCTGCAAAGTCGGAATGGATGACTTTGTGGATTAAGGATTTAAGATATTAGGAATTAGCATCATACGTGGTTCACAACGTGACACAGGGAGTGACACGGCGTGAGAGTGGGTTTTACGCGATTGTTTCGACTGACTGATCTCACAACGTGACCAAGGATGGTTCACATTGTGAACTATGCTAAGTGGGCCATCCGGGACCGAGTTGACTGAGTTGAAGCGAGTTGGGTTGGAATCTAGCTGAATGTGTTTTCATGACGTGACCAAGGACTGGTTACGAAGTGAGTGTCAACTGATTGAAATGTTGACTGTTGCATTTGAATTTTACCGTTAACTTTAGTGGAGTTGACTTCTGGTAAAATTGCTAGTTTTATGAGGATGAATAAGGGTTTATCTTGTATGGTTTGTTAAGAGGTGTATGAAACCCATTCGTTGGGTGTATGACCTGTTAGCTGTGGATTTTGTCTGCGAGCTGAGTTTCCTCACTATTTTTAGCGGGTCGAAGGCACCAATGTCGGGCCTTGGTTTGTTATGATTAGTATGCTACTTGTATGTGTGACTCTTGTATGTGTTATGTGTACCGGGCGGGGCCTAATGCTAGGTTGGGCCTGATGATTCTATTGTATGATATTTATCATTGTTATTCGCATTTATCTTTGTGATCTTTGCATGTTTTATGTGTTTGAATGTTTACTAGGCAGGTCCCCTTTCCAGGCGGGGCCTGATGACTGACATATCTGTTTACCGAGCGGGGCCCATAATATGTTTGATATGTATGTTATGTGGTATGTTGGGGAACTCACTAAGACTTGTCGTTATTGTTTTTAGTTTAAGTTTTCAGGTACTTCTATTTCTAAAGGGAAGATATTGGGATGACTGCATTGCACACACTACATTGTTTCGCATATTACATGTCTCTAATGTACTTAGATGTTTATTGATACACTCTGATGCACTATGGTTTTCATGATAATGTTTTGGATAATGGTTTTATTAATTTAAAAATCCAAACCTTTTAGTCTTAATTTTTGGGACGTTACAAGTTGGTATCAGAGCCTTGGTTTGAGGGATTCTGACATACTCTCCGGTGTTTCTGTACTCAAACTGAGGATTTGGTAGATTTTTGAAAAAGAAATGTTTTATAGAAAGAGTTTTCTATTAAAAGAAAAGGGGTGTGGCTAATGGAATCGATCGAGCTCAAGTAAGTTTTCCCAAAATACTGATACACGTTTGTGTTATGCTTTGAATTGTGAATGTATGAATCGCATGCTAGATTATGGATAAGGATCTGCTCAGGATTGCTTGATAGAATGCAAGGAGAGATGCATTTATATACCTATTGTATGAGCATATAGACTTGCATGCTAGTACTGATCAGCCAGTGATAGGATGGCCTATTTAGGTTATGTTTGTTCGGATTACCCGATGCTCGAATGCTACTTGCTTTGTGCTTTTAGGAGTTTCCATTAACCTCAGCTAAGTTGTGAGCATGTATATTTAGTTACATATTGTTAAGACTAGATAATTTTAGAAGGATAGATTTTAACTCTATTGTGAAGCTCTTCTTTAAATCCAATTGTTGTAGTGTGAGACCTTTCATTTGAAGAATTATCCGGTATAGATGATATGTAATTGTATTCGTGATCTAGTTAGTGGATGTTAGGGAAATTACCTATGCATCTGTAGGCGGGGAGTAGTGTGGTGGTTGCCCCAGGTACATCGGTCCTTTTCAGGGTTTTGGTCTAGGTGGGTCGGGTTGCTTATCGCATGGATCTTCCCGAGTTTTTTAGTTAGATCCATAGTGTGTTTTAAGTCTCTACGTTGCAGAAAATTTTGGTGGATGGATTAGCCTAATATGAGATGCCTTGTAGCCTAGGAGGAATTGGATGTTATGCTAGATTTGAAATCTTTCTTGGTAGGAAGTGACATTGAGATGTCCTTTATTTTGCTATGACTTGGAGTGTTACTGCATGAATGCTGCCTGCTTTGTGCTTTGTGGGACTCATGATGATGTGAGTTAACCATTAAGTGAATATGTTAAGTCACATGAGGCATAGGTTATTAATCTCATATTGACGGATTTTACCCTACTGTACAACTCTCGTTTGATTCTAACCATTGTAGGGATGAGTCTTTCACTCGTAGTATTATCTAATCTTTGATGCATGTAATTGTATTCATGAAGTAGTTAACTGACATTATTGGGAGTTCTTCAGTAGGTGATGGTAGGGTGAGGTCCGGAACTTAGGACAGCCTAGGATGCGTTGTAGTGGGTTCGCCTATGTTGTTTAGCAATGGGTATTTATTTGTGAATGGGTGTATAAGAATGGATAGGACAGGTATAGATAGAAGTGGTTACTTAGAGGATCCGAGATGATTCTTGAGGAAAGTATGGATAGGTGTGGAAGGTAGTATTTGGCCCATACTTCTAGAAGCACAGATCCATACTCGACTTAAGGAAAATTTGGGGGATTCTAAAGAATTGGTTAAGAAAGGAGGCGTAATTTGGCACTAGGATTCCTTACTGTGTATTTCTTCCTTTATCGGTTTATCAGGTATGCTCTTCCAGGTTAAGGATTGGTCAGATGATTGTCCGGGCCTTAGCGGCCATGTCTGTTGGGTTTCAATGGTACAGAAACATGGAAGGTAGTTAAATCCGAGGTCTGTAGGGCCTTGATCAAGTAGTGACAGTTGAGTCGTGGGATTCAATAAGAAAGCGAGTGTGAAGAATGGATGGAGGATTGCGGCCAGTGATTAAGTGATTGGCAGATGGATTGGGATGTCACTATCATCGTCATGGGTTATGTGCTTCTAGATTTCCATGATTGGATGAAAGAAAGAGTGGTCCTATGATTTTTAGGGATGGGATGTAGTCCGAACATAAGTTTAGAAGATTGTGGTTTACTTGTTGACAGGTATGGCAACGTAAGAATTCACAAAAGGTTTTTGTGGTGCAGTTGCTTTGATATGAGATCAGGGGTCTGTTTTCTTGAAATTAGTTAGGTCAAGTGCTAGTTGATCATTTCAGGAACCAAGGGAAGTGAATCAACAAGAGCAAATTTTGTTGTCTCTGATGTATCCTGACTAAGAGAATGATGCTTCTTATAATTATGAGTAACACACACAATAAATTGTTTGTTGGGGAATTAGGCAAGGTGTGTGGTAGTTCATCTGTTTCTGGATGGAGAATTGATTTCATGAGGGGACATAATTATTGTTTATGCATCTGCATAGGATTCTGATATTAGAGGTGGTTAAGATTAGGAGGTTATCAAGGTTTCTATATGATATTCGGGATAAATTTGTGTTCTATTGGTCATTATCTGGAAGACCGGCTTGAGATGTAGTATGTCTGCAACATCATTTGGTTTTAGGTCGAACCCTAAGTGGGGTAGAACCAATTATTTTGTTTGAAGGATCATTTCTATGGTTGAGTTCATGATTTCAGCAGAATGGGTTGTAGGAATTTATGGCTCGGGTATGCGGAACTTTGTTACAGGATTTGGTCAAGACGGAGGTGTAAAGCAAGTTATCATTAGATGTATGTGTTCAAGAATTCAAGAGTCGTCTTCACGGCAAGAAGATGTTGGATAAGGAGCTTGTTGTAGCGAGTGGTTCCTTTCAGAATGATGTTGAATAGATCAAGAGGTGTTTGGGATGCTAAGGTTGAACATCGAGTGTTGTGGGATTCCTCAACTCGTTGTATAGATTGCAATCCCTGTACTAGGGTGGGCAGTATTGATCGATAAATCAGCTTTAGATTTTGGTATGCTTAGTCTCACAGGGGTATTATGTAAGTAGTGTATTGGGTTATTAGGTTAGTTGTCAATGCAGTCTCGATCGTTGGCTCTTTCATTCATCATCAAGAGTGGTGGTTCTTCAGAAATTCTAGTTGTGTCAGTTGAAGTTTAATGGATGCGTCGACCTACCTTCAAGTTCCACGTGTTTTATATTTTCCTTGGTTTCTAGTTATGGTTACCCTCAATTGTGGTGTAGATTTTTTTTTCATAGCAGGCTAAGGTGTAGGCAGCATTTCTAGATCACCTTGGGAGTTTTCTCATGCTAGTTACGAATTGGTTGAATCTATTTGGTTTCAATCCAGGTGTGGGATCTTGTATCAATCGTTCATAAGGATGTTTCTAATAACAATTGAAGTTCGTCATTTCGTTAAATATGTTATTACCTCACCCTTTGAGTAAGGTTGTGAGGGCAAGAGGATGCACTAGATCCATGGTTAGGTATGTGCACCCCTTGGGGCGTACATTGTAGTAGTGCCTCGATTATGGATAGGAGGGGTACAAGTGGACTAAGTAAGATAATCTAAGACCTATTGATTAGTATTGTTGGTATGGTGATCATTTCGGTTATAACCTTCGAATCGGGACAAGAGTATAATTTTTTATCTCCTCCTCTGGTTGTGTGCGGCCATGTTTTCATCTAGTTTTACGTTGATATCTGTTTGTGATGTGTAAGGAATTGTGCATGATAGAATAGTATAGCCCATGTTGTGTTCGAATAGCATTGAGTGGGATGTTGTTTAGGTTCTTGCAAGTCGGTGGACTGTTGTTTGGGTATCTTTAGGTCCTTGTGGGGCTGGTCGCAATTCTTCAGGCTATGGATGTGGTGTCGGTAAGATCGTTTAGCAACTATCACGATGTATCTCAAACCAATGGTCGTATGATTTATAAGGGTAAGACCCGATGTTCATCTGACTGAGACTCCTGGGTCTCAAATTATCAGCCTTGTTGGCATCGTTCGGTGTTAAGATGGTTTAGAGAGCCGGGAGACTTAGTGGCCAACTGGGTTGGATCTTACGAATTGTGATTGTTGCTTTGTTGGATGTATTATTTGTTCATCAAAAGCTATTGGTTGAGTGCTGTAATTGTGGGTTGTTATTAGGGTTGGTTACCAATGCGTGTATTAGACTTGGAACTTCGGGTCACGAAGTTCATTTTTATGTCTCGAATGATTTGTTAAGTGGTCGTGCACTTGAGCTAATGAGGGATTGAAATTATGTGTGGGATTTTGGTTTGACCATTATTACGCCCATGGGAGCAGTGGGTTAGTGACCACATGTCAGGAAGTCAAGTGGCTATTCCAAGTCCTTGGACAAATTCTTGGATTTGGGATTGGTTGAAACGTATGATTGGGATGTTTTTGAGTGTTCTTTCTACATGTTTTGGTGATGTTCCTAGTCATCGACTAGGGACACATAGGATGAATGGATGGGCATCAGTCCGAAGGTATGGTTTATGAAGTTTAGACTGATGGGTTCCCGGTTTCTGGGAGTGATTTGGTGGAGTTGATTGTGGATGTAGTTTTGAGAGTTTGTGGTCTAATTGGTTTCCACCAGAAGTTGGTATTTCAGTTAGGAAAGGAAAGGCAGTTGTTGCGATCAAGTATTTTCATGTTATTGGGTTGTTTGTCAGCAGCGGTGCTTTATCATAGGCCTCTCAACTTCTCGGTATAGGTATTTTGATTTCGAAGTGGATAGAAGGAGCTCGGGGAATGCGTCGACGTGATTTCAGAGATTTTAACCAAGACGGATTTCGAGGACAAAATCTAATTTAAGTGGGGGAGAATTACAATGCCTTGTTTCACATTGTTCTGTAATTCAGGAAATCAGTAGACATGTACTCTTTCAAAACTGCTTGTATTCTTAGGAAAACAGGAGACAGGTACCTCCTGGAGTTTTTGAGAAGGCGGAGCACATAGAGTCACGTCTTTTTCTTTTGATGTATAAAGTTAAGAATCAAATAGATGTAAATACTTTTTTATATATTCAACGTATGTTTGTGTTTACTATGCTTACTATGATGCAATTGTTGTGATACTACACATGATGTCATCTACCCCGAACGTTTCCGCCGTTTCGGTTTGGGGGTGTGACAGAAAATTATGTGTCAGGCCGCATGAGAGGGTTAAGGTTTTAAGTTGGACATGTAATGAGCCAAAAGTATTGATATAGAAGTATAGAGCTCTTCAATACCTTTACGTGAATATAAAGAACGTCGAATTCATAGTTGAAACGAAGAAGTTATGACTGTTCGAAGTTGGAAAGGATTTGGGGAAAAACTAAGCTCATGATGAGAGCAGTTGGAGCTCACGACGTGAAATGCAATTAAACGAAAATGCTTGTTTAAAATGTGCTCACGATGTGAGCACTAGGAGCTCACGACATGAGAACTGTGCAATCCAAGCCCACGGTTTTCAACATATATAATGGTTAGTTCCATGTTTTAGGGCATTTTATGAGCCCTCATCATATCTAGATCATCTTGAGAGAAACCCTAGCCTCCTTTTCATCATTTTGAGCCTCCCCTCTCCTGTTCCATCCATTTATCAAGATTTTGGTGCTTTGAAGAAGAAGATGTTCTTGGTGCTTAGATCCAGAAAGCAAACTCCCTCACCACCATAAAGATCATATATTGGACCATGGTAATTCGTCAACTTCTGTGACAACCCGATATTATTCTAGTCAACAAAAGTCAATTCCGTTAAATAAAATTTCGAATTTTATTTATTCCGTTAAATTCGTAGGGGATAGATGTAACAACCCGAAACTTTTTCCGTTTCCGTCACGCGTTGTGCATTAATAAAATTTTGAATTCGTTTACTTTTCCATCAAACATTTTGGTTTAATAAAAATAATCTAGTTATATTTAATTAAACTATTTGCAAGTCGGAACCAAAAATCGCGTGGAAACCCGAATATATCAAAAAATCAACATTTTTGGTCTAAATGGGATTACGACTGTAAACGTTTTTACGGCCATAAACTCGTTTACGACCGTAAACCTGTTGACAGTCAGTGCTATGTGGACCCCACTTTCACCCTAAAACTAAGATGCCTCCGACTTCATTGGGATGTTTCTAGCCGTATTCTCTCATCCTCTCTCTAAGATTCATCAACCGTAAACCAACAAAATCGCATTTAGACTTCGGGAAACGTTAAAAAACACCGTTTGGAGCCCTTTGGAACGTCTAGAATCACCTATCCCGTCAAAATCAACATCCAAACATCACTTTCCAAGTTTACGGTCCAACCTTCAAAGACCGTAAACTCTGTTCTTGAGTTTATGGCCGTAAACTCGCTGAGTCTTCAGAAACCGTAAATGCTAGCTCAACCGTAAACTCGTGTTCACCACCGTAAACACCTATTTAGTGGTACTTTTGGCTGAAAACCCAGTTCTTCGATTCAAGCAAGTCTCATATTTCATTAAGGGTCTCGTACAACAACTCGGGAATCTTCATTTCAGTCAACAACCCCACACAACAACAGTGAGTTCATACCCCTATATTTTTTCGTATTTTTAAGTTTTTTAGGGGGTAATACAAGCTAAATATAAATGTTTTCTTACAAGCTAAACATAAACGTTTTCATGAATATACATAAAACTTATGTGAACTTCATGCTTTATTTCCCTTTTGTACTATGTTGAGCATAAGGGGCGTTTCCACTAACAATTTGCATAGTTTTTACAAATACGTTATTCATTACGTTATACATGCAAACTATAATCGGTATAGTTTGGGATTTCTCTAAAAACTTATCAAGCATAGAAACTTCTCAACTAAACATATGCACTGGAACAGAAACCAGTTACAGTTTATATCACTGCTTTATCATGATTTTCATAACTGTAATTTATCATTATTCGCGGTATACATTCGGATTCTTACTATGGTAGAACGCATACCGCATTACATGTAAACTAGATTGTACGATACTGTGAGGCGCTACTTCATTACTGTACCCTTAGGTGTACAGGGATAAATCCTATCACTGTATAACCAGAGTCTCCTGGAGGGAGAGCATGAAATTTGTGAATAGATCTATTCGGGACTGACAATCCCACATCTGGACTGCTACCCACAGTTAGGCGGGTACGCCTGAGATGTATAAATTTCATTTAACATCAACGCCTGAAGAACATTGAAAAGGTCTCTAGTCATATCAAGCATGGTTATACGACTCACATTATGTATAAATCACCGATAGTTTACCAATTTGGTTTTCTTCAGTAGTTTTATTTATACCAAATAGAACTAAACACACTATGCATTCTGGCCGAGCCAGGGTTTTATACTTAAATACGTATACTTCATGATTAGTTTTAGCTAGTCCCATGCAATAGTATTTTGCATATCTATACGATTTTCAGAAATGAACATTCATGGTTGTATACGAAATCGATCACACTACGTTTTTTACTAAAGAAAATATCGGATTTTCTTGAAACTACATAATCATTTCGGCTCGCTCATCAATAAGTTTTCATTACAAATTACTGCTTATGAACTCACCAGCTTTATATTGATATTTTTCAAACTACTTGTATTCTCAGGAAATCAGTAGACAAGTACATGCTGGATTTTCGAGGAACCGAAGCATTTAGAGTTTTTAAGTTTTATTTTGCAAACTATTGGATGTATTTCAAACTGAGTTTGACACAGATGTAAACTTTTTTATTCAAATATTCATTGTAATGGTTGTGTTGCTATGATTGCTGTTATTCATTGGTTGTGATGCTATACATGACGTCCTCCGCCCCGGAATGTTTCCGCCAACGGTTTCGGGGTGTGACAGATTGGTATCAGAGCCCATGTTTATAGCGAACTAGTATACCGAGCCTTACGTGGTATACAACTATAAACACTAAGGGGCCTGATCAACTATATTCAGTCAAGAGTGAATATAGCCTGATCAACTATATTCAGTCAAGACATGAACAACTATATTCAGTCAACATATGACGAACATGTGTTTGCGGGTGACTGTGGTGCGACAGTAGGCCTGAAACTTACCAAAAATCATCTCACATAAAATACTATAGGAGTATTTTCGCTAGAGCCAAACTTAGTACGCAAATTCACTCTAAGTATTGCTACCTCTCCTTCCTTAAGTGATAACCTACTGGTGTTAGTAACTTTTCTATGATTATCGCTCGGTAGAACACTTTCATTATCAGGATGAGATATATTTTGTTTCTATATATCTCGAGGACTTACCATCCTCTTCTTCCTGATTGTTTCTAGAACAAGATGCCTCCCTGACGAGGACCCATCAGAAGGAACAACGAAACTCCACCACCACCACCACCTCCGCAGTTCGACCCTGTCAAGATGGAACCAACCCCCAGAGACAAGATGGAATTCAGGGACATCAGAAAGAGTGTTCCTACAAAGGCTCTGTCATTGCCCTGACTCGATGGTTCGAGAAGATCGAATCCATCTTTGAGATTTGCGTCTGTTCCGAAGCCAACAAGGTGAAGTTCGCCGCCTGCACCTTCACCGACAGAGCCTTGACCTGGTGGAATGGTCGAGTCAAAACCCTAACCCTGCCAGTGGCTAATGCCATGGGTTGGGAAAGACTAAAGGAGCTCATGCTAGTGTAGTACTGCCCGAGGGGCGAAGTGCAAAAGTTAGAGCACGAACTCTGGAACCTGAAGATGAAGGGTTCTGACATTGCTGCCTACACCACGAGATTTTGTGATCTGGCTCTTCTCTATCCGGGAATGGTCACCCCAGAAAGCAAGAAAATCGAGAGGTATATATGGGGACTAACGCAACCCACCAAAGGAAATGTCTTGGCTGCTAGGTCGACTATATTTGAAAGCGCCAAGGATCTGGCATAGACTCTGATCGATCATGGAATCGATCTGGTTGAAGTGACAACTGTCCCTGAACCCCAAAAGGATGGCGGTGGTAAGAAGAAGAAGTCTGGCAACAAGCGTAAGGTTCAGTCTTCGCAGGATCCCTCCAAGAAGAAACAAATAGTTGCAGTTCATGCTGCTACTGCTCCTGCTGATGCTCCCACTGCTGTTCCAACCACCTGATCTCCTACCGGTGAAAACTACCCCTGTGCAACAAGTGTAACTTCCATCATTACGGACCCTGCCATGAGTTGAATTGCAACAAATTTGGGAAGAAGGGGCACATGGCTCGATACTGCAAGACACCGACTCAACCAACCAACCAGGCTCCGGGAGCGGGTGCTGGTCAAACTTGTTATGGATGTGGAGAGGCTGGGCACTACAGGAGAAACTGCCCCCAAGGCAACAACTGGTGGCAATACAGGGAGATTTTTGTCTATGGGCCAGAATGAAGTAGTTGCTGATCCTACCGTTGTTACGGGTACGTTCCTCCTTGACAACTCTTATGCATGCATTCTCTTCGACTCTGGTGCGGGGAGGAGTTTTGTTAGTCATTCATTCAAACATCTAATCAAGTGTAAATCCCGACCTCTAACTGAAACATTTACCGTTGAGATGGCTAACGGAAAGAAGGAGAGAACTAACGACATATTCATAGGTTGTACTCTTACTCTAGACAATTATTCGTTTCCCATCGATCTTATGTCTGTGTCCATCAAGAGTTTCGTCGTCATTATCGGCATGGACTGGTTGAGCTCCAATCATGCTGATATTCGTTGTTTCGAGAAAGCTATCCGCCTCAATCTTCCTTCTGGCCCCTTATGATTTATGGTGATAAGCTCAGTTCGAACCTCCGTATCATTTCGTGCGTCAAGGCCCGAAAATATCTACGGAAGGAGTCCCATGCATTCCTAGCTCATGTTGTCGACGAAATGCGAAAAGTTAGGGACCTTGAGAGCATCCCCGAATTCCGTAACTTTCCTGATGTCTTCCCTGAAGATCTCCTAGGAATCTCTCTCGATCGCCAAGTCAAGTTCGGTATCGACTTGATCCCCGGAGCTACTCATGTAGCTAAATCTCCATACCGTTTAGCACCAGCGGAGATGCAAGAATAATCTAGTTAGCTCAATGAGCTGATCAGCAAAGGATTCATAAGGCCGAATTTCTCACCATGGGGAGCTCCGATCTTATTTGTGAAAAAGAAAGACGGATCCTTTCGGATGTGCATTGACTACCGAGAGCTGAATAAGCTGACCGTCAAGAACCATTATCCCTTACCCAGGATCGACGATCTCTTCGACCAACTGCAAGGAGCCAGTTATTTCTCAAAGATCGATCTATGATCAGGGTACCATCAGTTGTGAGTTCATGAGAATGATGTGCCCAAAACAGCATTCTGAACTCGCTATGGACACTACGAGTTCGTAGTAATGCCCTTTGGTCTAACTAACGCACCGGCAACATTCATGGACCTGATGAATCGGGTGTGCCGTCGTTTCTTAGACAAGTTCATGATTGCGTTCATACTTGTCTATTCGCGGAGTGAGGACGGCCATAAACATCACTTAAGGCAGGTGTTGGAAACTTTAAGGGCAGAAAAGCTATACGCGAAATTTTCGAAGTGCGAATTCTGGATCAGGAAGGTGAATTTCCTTGGACACGTGATCAGCAAAGAAGGGATACACGTTAACCTATCCAAGATCAAAGCGATTGAGAATTGGTCTGCACCGAAGACACCCACAGAAATCCGACAATTCTTGGGTCTCGCGGGCTCCTATCGCAGATTCATCCAGAACTTCTCCAGAATCGCTAGGCCTTTAACTACCCTGACACAAAAAAGGGTAACCTTTAGTTGGGGAGCCAAGCAAGACACTGCATTTTAAACATTGAAGCAGGCCCTATGCAGCACACCTATCTTGTCCCTGCCCGAAGGGATATAAGCCTTCGTTGTCTATTGTGATGCATCCAATCAGAGCCTAGGTTGTGTTCTCATGCAAAGAGGAAAGGCTATCGCCTATGCCTCAAGACAATTGAAAACACATGAAGTCAGTTACACAACTCATGATTTGGAGTTCGGAGCAGTGGACTTTGCGTTAAAGATCTGGAGACATTATCTTTACGGAACCAAGTGCACTATCTTCACCGACCATAAGAGCTTGCAGCACATCTTTAATCAGAAGGAGTTGAACATGAGACAATGACTATGGTTCGAGCTACTCAGTGACTACGAGTGCGAATTTCGCTACCATCCCGGCAAGGCCAATGTGGTAGCAGACACCCTCAGTTGAAAAGAATATTCAGGGTGTAAGGTGAAGGAACTAACAATGACCATCCATTCCCATCTATCCGCACAAATCAAGGAGGCTCAACGGGAAGCCTAGAAACCCAAGAACGTGATGGATGAAGCTTTGCGGCGAATGGACAAGAACTTAGGGGTCAAAGGAGATGGAGTGTACTATTTCATGAATCGAATATGGACCCCAAAGCTCAGTGATTACACAGAGGTTGTCATGAATGAGACGCACAATACTAAATACTCCATTCAACCAGGTTCGGATGAGATGTATCTAGATCTCAAACAACTCTATTGGTGGCCAAACATGAAAACAGAGATTGCTACCTTCTTGGGCAAGTGCCTGACTTGTGCCAAGGTGAAGGTTGAATATCAAAAACCCTTAGGTTTACTTCAACAGCCAGAAATACTTGATTGGAAGTGGGAAAGGATAACCATGGATTTTATCACCAAGTTACCCAGAACTCCGACTGGGCACAATGCTATCTCGGTAATTGTCGATCGGTTGACGAAGTCCGCCTACTTCCTGCCAATCAAAGAAAGCTTCAAAATGGAAAGACTCACACGGATCTACCTTCAAGAGATAGTTCACCTTCATGGTGTGCCTGCATCCATTATCTCCGATCGAGATAGCAGGTTTACATCTAGGTTCTCGCAGTCTTTACAAAAGGCTCTTGGAACTACGTTGGATATGAGCACGGCTTATCATCCGCAGACTGATGGACTGAGTGAGAGGACAATTCAAACATTGGAAGACATGTTGAGAGACCGCGTCATTGACTTCGGCACGTCATGGGACACTCATCTTCCTTTGGTTGAATTTTCCTACAACAACAGCTACCATACCAGCATCAAGGTTGCGTCGTTTGAAGTCCTCTATGGCCGCAAGTGCAGATCCCCTCTGTGTTGGGCTGAGGTGGGCGACACGCAGCTAGCCAGGGGTCAAATTCCCGACTGTACTCTCACTGGTCCTGAGATCATCCGAGAGACAACTGAGAAGATTGTAAAAATCCAGGAACGACTGAAAGCCTCACGAGATAAACAAAAGAGCTACGCCGACAAGAGATGAAAACCCTTGGAGTACCAGGTTGGTGACTGCGTCCTTCTCAAGGTCTCAACCTGGAAAGGCATGATACGCTTTGGGAAGCATGGAAAGCTAAACCCAAGGTACATTGGACCATTTGAGATCCTTGATAGGATCGGTCCCTTAGCATACAAACGTCAGTTACCGCGAGAACTCAGCAACATTCATCCCGTTTTCCACGTATCGAACTAAAGAAGTGTCTGTCCGATAAGACACTCGTGATTCCTCTCGATGAGAACCTCAACTTTGTGGAAGAATTGGTCGAAATCATGGATAGAGAGATCAAACGAACAAAACAGAGTCGCATCCCTATAGTGAAGGTTCGCTGGAATGCAAAGCGGTGACCTGAACTCACTTGCGAGCGCGAAGACCAGATGAAAACTAAGTATCCGCATCTCTTTCCTAATCCATGATTTGTATTTTAGGTTCGAATTTCGGGACGAAATTCCCTCTAACGGGGGGATTATGTAACAACCCGAAACTTTTTCCGTTTCCGTCACGCGTTTTGCATTAATAAAATTTTGAATTCGTTAACTTTTCCATCAAAAATTTTGGTTTAATAAAAATAATATAGTTATATTTAATTAAACTATTTGCAAGTCGGAACCAAAAATCGCGTGGAAACCCGAATATCTCAAAAAATCAATATTTTTGGTCTAAATGGGATTACGACCGTAAACATGTTTTCGGCCGTAAACTCGTTTACGACCGTAAACTACTTTACCACCGTAAACCTGTTTACGGCCAGTGCTGTGTGGACCCCACTTTCACCCTATAAATACGATGCCTCCGACTTCATTGGGACGTTTCTAGTCGCATTCTCTCATCCTCTCTCTAAGATTCATCAACAGTAAACCCACAAAATCGCATTTAGACTTCGGGAAACGTCAAAAAATACCGTTTGGAGCCCTTTGGAACGTCTGGAATCACCTATCGCGTCGAAATCAGCATCCAAACATCATTTTCCAAGTCTACGGTCCAACCTTCAAAGACCGTAAACTCTGTTCTTGAGTTTACGGCCATAAACTCGCCGAGTCTTCAGAAACCGTAAACGCTAGCTCGACCGTAAACTTGTGTTCACGGCCGTAAACACCTTTTTGGTGGTACTTTTGGCTGAAAACCCAGTTCTTCGATTCAAGCAAGTCTCGGACTCATTAAGGGTCTCGTACAACAACTCGGGAATCTTCATTTCAGTCAACAACCCCACGCAACAACAGTGAGTTCATACCCCTATATTTTTCAGTATTTTTAAGATTTTCAGGGGGGGGGGGGAATACAAGCTAAATATAAATGTTTTCTTACAAGCTAAACATAAACGTTTTCAGGAATATACATAAAACTTATGCAAACTTCATGCTTTATTTCCCTTTTGTACTATGTTGAGCATAAGGGGCGTTTCCACTAAAAATTGGCATAGTTTTTACGGATACGATATTCATTACGTTATACATGCAAACTATAATCGGTATAGTTTGGGATTTCTCTAAAAACTTATCAAGCATAGAAACTTCTCTACTAAACATATGCACTGGAACAGAAACCGATTACAGTTTATATCACTGCTATATCATGATTTTCATAACTGTAATTTATCATTATTCGCGGTATACATTCAGATTTTTACTACGGTAGAACGCATACTGCATAACATGTAAACTAGATTGCACGATACTGTGAGGCGCTACTTCATTACTGTACCCTTAGGTGTATAGGGATAAATCCTATCACTGTATAACCAGAGTCTCCTGGAGGGAGAGCGTGAAATTTGTGAATATATAACAAAACAACTTTTACTCTGGAGCTTGGGATGTTACACTTTTCCAAAAAAAAAACCTGGTTGAGAATATATAACAAAACAACTTTTACTCCATCCTCGATCGAAAACGTATAAAACTGGTTATTCATTATAATGTCTCCTGAATCAGATACACATAATGTAGTGTTTGTGCAATGTGGAAAGAACCGTGAGCAAAATGTATTACCACTGTAACATTCTTTATAAAAAGTCTTGAATTCCACTCTTGATTATGAACACCGATCGAAGCAAAAACCAGTAACGAAACAAAACTCCTCCCCAACGAATGTAAAACTAAACCAAGATATGTTAAAATATATATGTTCTTACACATCCATTTCAGGAGTCGGTCACAACTGATGAAGTAACAGTATGTGAATGAGTAACATATCACTTGTATGCACCGATACATCTAACCAATGATCAAATCTAGTCCTCACAAATAACTCACAGCATTCTATGTTCAAACATTTAAACACTTCCACTATTTTATGACATTAGACTTTAACTGAAACATTATTTATTAATGGTTTGTCCGCATGTTGAAAAATAAATAATCATTTAATATCATACCACATAATAAATGGATATCACTATAATGTTATAAACTAAAAAAATAAAAAAGCACAAGTACCGCAAATGAACATGCCATCTACGATGTACAAACTTCTAATGTACAAAATGTGCATCAACAACTTGTACACCCTAGATTGCCGGTGTCATCTACTATTTTGATCAAAAACCCTATTATCTTGCTCTTGGCATTGAATTTTTATTTCGTTCAAACTACCAAATCAACTCAAATAACATACCACATAATAAAACTATATCAATATACATGTTAGAAATAAAAAAAATAATAATAACAACACCGCAAACCATAGATGCGGTATGCCATTTGTGGTGTACAAACTTATAATGCACATTTTATACGTCAACAACCTGTACACCGTAAATGGCATGCTGTACCTACGGTTTTCTTCTTCTTCTTCTTATTTTTAATTTTTGCAATAAAAATAAAAAAAACAATACCAAATACTATTAGATTTCAAGGTAAATGATAGAAAACAAATAAAAAACAAACTTTAGAAGAAAAACCTGATTGTTGTTCGGAACCACCATTGAGATCGTTTCTCTAACTTTAAACACCCAAAAATGACCTAAATGAAAATTTTTAACTTTATAAATTCTAGGCGAATGGCCCCCAAACCGTAGATGGGATCTAGAAACCGTATCCTATTAGCCATAAACTGTTGGTTATTACCTCTGAAACTCTTCAAACCATATGTTTAATTAATTGTCTACTGTTTGGTAGACTATTTTTGAATAAAGGCTAATTCTTAGCTACTAACTAAATAAGCATTAGGAAATACGACTAGATTTGTTATTTTCTCTAAATATAATAGGTAATATATATATATATATATATATATATATATATATATATATATATATATATATATATATATATATATATATATATATATATATATATATATATATATATATATATATATATATAATCAAGTATATTTTGGTGGGGAGGTTACAATTTGGCTTTACAAATCTTTCACAATTTGAAAGAACATGTGTATATGGCTTGCAAATTAAAACGACGTGACATTGGAAATTTTGTTGAAAGCTATCATTGTGGAACATATAAGGCGGGAGGGTGTGGTGTCACAAGAACCTATTGTGATTTTATTTAAAATGAGTTTCAAAAACATGATTTTAGGAAATAGAATACTCGGTAATTTGAATAACATAAAAAGAGTTTATACCCACCAAGGATCACCTGGCAAGTTGTAGCAAGATTAAACATTAACCAAAGAAGAGATGAAAAAAAAAACTAACCCTTATGGTTCTTTGGGTCCTCTTGGGAGGCTTGGAAGTTGATGAATAATTATGAACTTAAGAGACACCAACAATGACTCAACTTGATGTAGAATCTTAGTTCTTTTGTATAAAACTCTTAATATCTTAAGCTTGAAGTTCATTCAATATAAACCTCAAGAGAGTATAAGAATGATCAAGTAAACTTCATGTATGAACAAAAGGTGGGAGAGAACCTAACATGCATGCATGTTACAGTTTTTGTGTATGTATGTGAGTTAGACATGAAAGCCTTCATAAAGGAGCCCTTTTTCACACAAGTTCTTAACCATTTAAGCCCTCTCTTGTCACTAGACCACCATGTCCCCCATTCTTTTATGGTTATATACTACTTTTGAATAAATTAACATGAAAGCCATACTCTTCTTTTTTTTACTCGTTATTTTCAAAAATAATAAAATGAAGAAGACAAAACCTTAATATATTATAAACCACGTTTATAAATATAATATTTAACTTTTTGGTAAATGAAAAACGAATTTATCTAGTCCAAAATGTTCTACATGACTTATTAATTCATACCATATGAACTATGTAATGTTACTTGCTAAAGAAAACTATTATTTCCTAGAAATAAATACTTTCTAATTAATTATAATAGTTTATTGAATCTTTAATAAAATCAATTTCTAATAAATAATCAATTTTATCAAGTTGTTAGTGTGACCCGTTAGTATAATATATTAACTAGCAACATCACTTTAATATGATTCTTGAGCATATAGGATCTTTCAATCTCCCACTAGCATAAGTTTCATATTATATTGATATAGATAGTGGTGAACGTCTAGCACTATTTCACTGCCTCCAACAACATACGACTTTGTGCCATTCTATCAACACTAAATTCCTAAAATCTTCAAGCTACAATTGCTGTATAAGGTAAATTTATTAGTTTCCCATCAGAGGAACAAATCTCATCTTGACTACACATGTATAGATCATACTATACCTGAAATTGGATTTTATAACTGCTCGGTTAAGGACCAACGTTTGACCATATCTAAGCACGGTACTCCCTACATTTTTGTCCCTCTATGTATCTCACGTGTTAATGATACAAAGATAGTACCGTTTAAGCAAGTATCACTCACGATAGCGATCCATAACATGATCTTGATGTATCTCAGGTGTTAATGATACAAAGATAGTAACGTTACAACCCATTGCATACCTTCATCCGGTGAAAGTAAACCAATCCAATTAATATTAGTCTTATTTCATAATTACTCCCATAATTATAATTGACTAAGAACTTTAATAATAATAAGATTATTCATGGATTAAACATGTTAATATATAATACAACAAGTATTGATGTTATGATTATATCCCAATATATCAAAACACTATATAACAGTAGTTATTACAATGTTCTAATATCAAAATACTAAATCCAAATCAAAATCTCATTTCTATAAAAATAAAGTCCTACATCTGAAGTGTGATCATTACTACTTAGCTCAGAAGAAAAAAGACTTTATTAATTTGTTCGGTTAAACTTAATATGTGTGAATACTATGAATACTATCATCTACATATTTGACCTTTACACTAGGTACATTCAAAAGATCTTGGAGTATATGATTGGTGTTCCTTCACGACATATGTAACACCCCAAAATAGCAAGAGTATAGTTGAAGGGCCAAAAGTGTTAATTGGGAAAGAGTGACTCGGCGAGTCCATGGTTGGACTCAGCGAGTAGAGTCGCGGCTTGGCCGCGGGTTAAGTAGCCGACTCGGCGAGTCGATGAGATGGACTCGGCGAGTAGGCGCTGGGTGGAGAAAACCCTAATTCTCGGGGTTGAGCCCTATATAAGGAACATTATGTTCCTTCCCCAGCCTCTTTACTTCCCTCTTGAGTTCCAGAAACCCTAAATCGCAGACGAGCTCAATTGTTGAGTGGATTGAAGCTTGGAGAAGTAATCATTGAAGGAATTTGTGGGAATTGAAGGCTTGGGGCAAGGGGCTTTGCTTGGAATCAACTTCATTGCAGTTGGGGGCGTCCATTGGAGGTAATATCTCGTTCTTGGCCTGATTGTATGTTGTTTCTTCATTTTGGGGTTTGTGGGATCTTGCCTTTGGATGTAATTGGAAGTCTAGAGGGTAGATCTGAGGTTGCTACCTCAGATCTGGAGTAGAGAAGAATCAGAGAGCATGAAAGTCCATGTGTTGGATTGTTTAGTGAAGCTTGCAAGTCCCAAACCCTAGTTATGAGTGAATATGGCCTAGATCTCTATGGATTCACGTAAAGTTTGCCACTTTACGTGATGGATGAGTTGTAGGAGATTGGATTTATGTTTTGGATAAATTGCATGGTCTGGGATGATTCTGTATAGAATCAGATCAGTGGTACTCGGCGAGTCACATGGGTGAACTCGACGAGTTGCTTGAAGATGAGCTGGGACTCGACGAGTTGGAAGAACAACTCGGCGAGTCGGATGAAGATGGCTTGGAACTCGGCGAGTTGTATGAACAACTCGGCGAGTAGGTTGAAGATAGGCATAGACTCGGTGAGTCTGTTCTTAGACTCGGCGAGTCTTGTCGAAGAGTCCCGATATTCTCTGGTTGAGTCGAGAATCGGTGAGTCAAGGGATGACTCGGTGAGTTGAGGGCGAGTGGACTCAGAGTTGTTGAACTCGGCGAGTCCCGGGGTGACTCGGCGAGTTAGATCGCGGATTGAGTGAAGTTCTGAGTAAGGGGACTCGGCGAGTCATCGGGTTGACTCGGCGAGTAGGGTCAGTCAGGGGTTGACTTTGACCTTGTCTTTGACCAAGGGTTGACCAGTGGTTTTAGGGGTATTTTGGTAATTGTTGATTATTGTTTGAGTTCAGTGTATTGGTGGCTGTCCAGAGGTGGAGATCGTATCAGTGATCGGAGCAGCTTGAGCTTTCTGTTCAGTCGGCAGTTTCGAGGTGAGTTATCCTCACTATATCTCTAGGGTTTATGGCACCAAGGCCAACCTTGTATCGGATGGAAATCCGGGTGGTTGTCAGTTGTTATGATATGGGCCGGAAGGCGTTATATGTTGCAGGCCGGAAGGAATTACATGTTGTGGGCCGGAAGGCATTACTATGTGGACCGGAAGGTCATGGCCTGGAAAGGCGTATGTGTGCATTTAGTATGTTTACTGATTCGTAGGGTGATGTTATGCTAGTGACCGGCTAGGCCGGTATCTTGAATAGAGTAATGCTATGATATGTGGTCTGTTGATCGATTGCTGACTGTGAACTGTTATATGATTATGTGTTATGCGTATGATTGGTAGACCTAGGCTGTGACCCGGTATGCAGGGACGTTCTATGTTTTGTTATGATATGTATGCTTGTTATGCTGTGGGCCGGAAGGCAATATGTTATGGGCCGGAAGGCAATATGTTATGGGCCGAAAGGCAATATGATACGGGCCGGAAGGCATTGCGTTATGGGCCGGAAGGCGATATGTTTTGGATCGGAAGGTCGTGGCCTGGAAAGGCGTATATGTGGTTGGTATTTTGGGGGTATCTCACTAAGCTTTCGGGCTTACAGTTGTGGTTTTATGTTTCAGGTTCTCAGGAGTCTGTGGCAAGGCAAAGGCGTGATCGTACCGTTCCCCGCGTTGGTGTTTTATGATTTGAACCTGGGAAAAGTACTCTGTTAAATAATGTATTGAAAACCTTTTTGTAACAACGTTATTAAAATGGGTGGTTTTTGAAAAGTTTTAATTGTTTTGAAATTTCGGTCGTTACAACATAGAGTATCTTATCTTGATTAAGCATACTCTCGAGGTCATAAGGATTTCTATGTGATCCTTGAATGGCAGAAATCAACATAGTTTTTCAATGAACTCATTCATCCAATCGTATTAGATTTCAACTTCTAAAGTAGTGTATTCTTATTTTGTACTAGAATTGTGTCATTTTGTTTTGCTTGGACCTCATTCCAACTAAACTCACTCTTCATCCTATAGCAAAGCCATAATCCAATTATAATTAATAATTATATATATTTGTTTAAAAATCAGAATATTATGTAGCTCTTTACATGAAGACTTTATTCTAAACTAATTATATCTTAGACATTCTCTTACTTTTTCCAACATACTCTTAGAATGTTCATATAGTCATCCGATGACTTAACCATGTATATTATGATGTTCTTATAGCATGATCATATACCAGATCTGATGCATAATATGGCTTAAATGATGGATTCTTTTTCCAAGAAAATCGAATATAAATCTATGACCTAGGTTCTTTTGAGGCTGGCTCAAAACTTAGTGCCATGTGACAATGTCAAGATTCCTCCAGAGGAATTTTATGTATTGATCATATATGCATAAAGATATAGAACTTTTTACATTCATTTTATCTATTTTAATAAATTTTCATTCCAAGAATGTATTTTATTCTTCCTAAGTCTTTCATTTTAGAACCACATTTCGAGTCAATGTGAAAAGTTTTGGCATGCTCTAAATGTAATTTCTCATGATTAAGTATGTCTCATTCATACAACATTAGGAATACCACTCTGCTGTCATTAGTTATTAGTAAACAGACATGTTCCATTTAGTTTGATATAAAAGCATACCTTTTGGCTTCATATTAAGATGACGATTACAACTTTGAGATGTTTTATTTATATCCACAACTGGATCTCAAGCTTTACACATTTTTTAGGATAACAAGGATTAAGAAAACCTCTAGGCTAATCTATATAGATATCTCCTAGTAGATGTCTATTAAAAAATGGTCTTTCTTGAAATATATTTGCTATATTTCATATTGAGAATATGAATTTATAGTAAATAATATCCTTGTTGATCTAATCACAGATACTTGTGAAAAAGTTTTGATCATAGTCAATGTCATAAGTATGATAAAGACCATAGTCAACGACGTGAGTATGAGAAAATCTTTTTATAAGAAGTCTTGCTTTAAATCTGAATGGTTATCCATGTAATGTATTCTTTCTAGAAGAATCACTTACTTTTCCTAGCTAGCCTTGCTATAGCGAGAAAGTTCAATCAATATCATACTTGATTATCCTACATGGATTATGTAACACCCCGTTTATTTATTAGATAAATAAATAAATTAATGAACGAATCGTGGCCCTAAAATAAATAATTATATATCAAAGGTTTGCCTCGATGAGCTAATTGTCTTAATTTTAGAAGTCGGGGGTTAAAAGTGTAAATTTCATATTAGTTTTTTATTATTTATGAAGGCAGGGGCTATATGGTAACTTCTAGGACTTCATTTGAAGAGACTTTGGAGGCTAAGGAACTGTTTGGTAATTATTGTACCTAAATTGAAATGGATTTTAATATTGAGGGTTGTTTAGTAATTTGTGGGCTGAACTTGAAAAGGATTTAAGGAATTAGGTTATATTTGTTAAATTATGGACTTAATTTGAAGGTAATTTAGATATAAGGGGTTAAAAAGGTAAATTTCGGACTCCATTTGAAATGATTTTAGAAGGGAGGGACCATACTTGTTGTTATGGGAATATGTTTTGAAGGAACCTGTTATATAGCCTTAACTTCACCAATTATCAACCCTAAACCTAACTATTATGTCTCAGCTGCCACCACCTGTTTTCTTTCATTCCCCGATCAGCCATGGCCGCTAACGACTACCACTCAGCCTGTCGCCGTCGTTCGAGACCGATGCCTTGCTGCCGAGTCGAGTTCTTATCGCTGTTAGGGAACCACCTCGTTTTGTTGTTCGGTCGGACCACTGTCGCTGCTACCGACGTGAGTTGAAGTTGAGGAGTCGATGTCGTGACGGTAAGAAGCCAGTAGAGCAACGTTCGTAGCCGTCATTTTTGTGTTCCAGTGGAGGTGGAACCTCTGTTCCCTCAGTATAGCCGCTCCTTCTTCCTCTTCTGTCCCATCGTTGACCGCTGCTGCTGCCTTCTTGTGTCTCTGCCATTTGTTGAACGCCACCAGGTGGGTGGTTGCTTCCGGATTCCGAGCAAAGCGCATAGCGGTCGTTCTCATAACTTGCCTCCACAAGATACCGTGGAAGGTGGTTGTGCGTGCTTTTGCGTGTGTTTTTTATTGTTGCAATGGAGTGGGTGTCGTGTGGGGTTTGTTTGATGGCCAAAAAATGGAAAAGATACCCACCATGGCCACCAGCCATGCTGACTGCCGCCATACGCCACTGTAGGTCACCATTAGGTGGTTGTGTGTGTGTGTGTGTGTTTATCTTTTAGATTATGTTTACATTTGAGATTTATCCTTGTAAAATGTAATTCAAAATTGGAATAATGAAAAGAAAATCAAAACCACCACCATAGGGCGGTGGCTATCGCCACCGGCCGCCGTGTCGGGTGGCGGTGTGCCTCGTTAATGTTGTGATTTGGTTTGGATGTTTCGACAAGGGAAAAAAACCCTAATGGACCGAAAGAATCATTAATGGGCTTAGTGAAACCCTATTGGGCCTAATAAAGTCGTAATTGAGATTAAAGCCCAAATATGTGTTTAATGGGTCTAATGGACCCTAATTGACCTTAGGAAACCTAAATGGGCTTAAGGACCTAGCTATTGGGCCTATTGGGTTAAAATGGGGTTGGAAACCCTAATTAGGGTTTAGAAAACCTAATATTGGATTTATGAGCTTGGACTTTGGGACCCACTTTTGGGCCATTGGAATGGAATTGTGTGATTAAGCCCAATCACAACGTATGACTTATTTTGAAGAAAGATGGACTTAATGGATTAAGTCATTAATGGGTTAAGTGAGAAACACTTAACCCTAATTATCATTTTATGAGAAAACCCTAATTTCGCTTGGGTTTATTGTTGGGCCTTTTATGGGGTCTTCATGATTGGGTTATTAATGGGCCATCCAAGATCAAGCAAAATGGACTAGATTAATTAATGGGCTATGTGGTAAGGCCCATATGATGAGTTGGGTGCAATTTGGAAAATTGGGCCATAGATGGGGCCTGGGCCTTTATGATTATGTGATATTGGGCCATTAGAATGTTGAATGTTGGAATGGACTAAATGGTTGGGCCTTATGGTAAGACCTTGTAAGGATTTGGGCCCAATTTGGAAAATTGGGCCATAAGATGGGCTTTGACTCCTAGTTGACTTTTGGGCCTATGGATTGGGCCTTGGGCTTGAATAAAGCCAAGCTTGGGGTAATGTAGTAATGACCCCAAGTACGTACTTATGGTTATGTAGTGGAACCCAATTATTAATTGGGTGTTATTTTAGTGTTGACGGTTCGGGAATCTGTCATCCAACAGTTAGGGTTGAGTCTGCAGGACTTCAACAGCGTGGGATTGTGTCTATGGGACTTTAGCAGTGTCAGGTGAGTTACCTTCTAGTAGCGGTGGGTCTACGACCACAATGCCAGCCCACCAGTAGGAGTTGTATGTTAGATGATTGTCTTTGTGATATCATCTAGGTTTGCTACTACCTGATATGTTATATGCTGGCATGATATGTTATATATGATAGTAGTAAAGTTCGGTTGTTAGGACCGAAGTTTAGGTCAGGCACCCTAGATTTGTCTGACAGTATGTGATGATATGTTTATATGATGGCATCATATGTTATATGTGATAGTGGTAGTAAGAGGGGAATCGTCCCCAAGTTCGGTTGTTAGGACCAAATGGTAGTTTGGACACCCTAAATATGTCTGATAGTATGTTTATGTTATGATATATGTGATAGTAGCAGTAGGGGGTGGAATAGTCCTCGAGGTTCGGTTGTTAGGACTGATGGGTAGGTCAGCACCCAGAACGGATTGAAATGGGTAGGTCAGCAACCTAGAATGGCTTGACATGGGTAGGTCAGCACCCCATAATTGCATGACACGGGTAGGCCGGCACCCCAGAATGGCCGTACCGGGTAGGTCGGCACCCCATAATGGACGTACCGGGTAGGTCGGGCACCCCAGAATTTCCTGGAAGTATGTAGGCTATGTGTTTGTATGGTATGAGGTATGATGGGGGAACTCACTAAGCTTCGTGCTTACGGTTTTCAGTTTTGGTTTCAGGTACTTCGTTTATAAAGGAAATGAGCCGTCTTGATCGCAACGCATCACACTATGTTTTCCGCACATGAGATCTTTGGGATTGCACTCCGATATGGTTTTATGATAATAAGTTTTGATTATTGACACTTTGGATTTGACATGAGATATTATTATGAATGTTTTTATACTTATGGTTTTATGTAATAACTTATTTCAAAACGAAATTTTTGGACTTGAAATTTGGGATGATACAAGTTGGTATCAGAGCCTTTGTTTGATGGATTCGGGCACACTCCTGGGTGTGTCTGAACTCAAACTAAGGACTTCGTATGAAAATTTTACAAAGTAAAACCCTTTTATAAAAAGAAGTGAAAAGAGTTTGAGAAAGGAACAGAACATTGAAAAGAACAAAGTGTCTGATGCATGCAATCAGCCAAACTCAAGTAAGTTTTCCCCAAGATACCCATACATGTTATGTTATGATCTGATATGATTATGAGAACTGCATGTTAGATTAGGGCTGAGGATCTAGGAGGTTACCTTATATGCCTACTGTATGTGCTTGTAGACTTGCATGCTAGTACTGATCAGTCAGTGATAGGAAAGCCTGTTTAGGTTATGCCAAATTTTAAGAGCCTTTAAATTGCATGTAAAGATTCCTGATTAGAGGATAGAAAGGTTTGATTGGAGTATGATGGTTAGATTTTCCATTGTATGAATGTTGCTTGCTTTGTACTTCGTAGGACTCTTAGTAATGCGAGCTAGCTATTAAGTGAATATGCTAAGTCACATGTGGCACAGGCTGGATAATCTCAGAGTGATAGATTTGACCCTATTGTGTACCCCTCGTTTGAGTCTAACCGCAATAGGGATGAGTCTTTTACTCGAAGGATTATCTGATATCTGTTGCATGTCGCTATATGCATGAGGTAGCTAATTGACATTACTGTGAATCTTTCAACAACTGAGGACTGGATGGGTTCGGGAACCTAGGAAAGCCTAGGATATGTTTCAGTGGGTTAGTAGTGAGGCTCGGTGAGACTTGGGTGTACCAGTATGAGGAAGTGACTTAGAGGATTCGGGAGGATTGCTGAGGAAAGTATGGATAAGTGTGGAATGAAGTATTGGGCTTGTACTACTGAAAGCACATGATCCATACTCGAATCAGTGAGAGTCTTAGCGAATCTGAGAAGCTTTGAGGAAGAGTTAGTGACCCGGTTTGGGGACCGAGGATGTTCCAGTGTTGCAGCTTGGCTATTGGCAAGTGAGCTAGCGAGCATGACAGGGTGTCAGATCCTGAAGGCTATGACTTCCAAGAGTTTATAGATACAAGATCGATTTGGAGCACTTTGAGAAAAGGTTCGTGCTAGGTGAGTATAGTAGAGGGTCCCGGGAAGAGACCCATGACTTCAGATCATCGAGTGAAGGGCCAACAGGGCCAAAGTCAGTGCAGCACGTACAAGACAATGCACAAGGGAGTTTGTCGCTCCGAGGGTTTAGGCTACTACAGGGTAGCGGGGTTTGTCATGTTAGCAGAAGGTGATTAGTATTCCTCCAAATGTTGCGGGTATGTCATCTTCTATTGCTATTAGATGGATGTTGGGGATACGTATCGCATTGTAGTTAAGAGTGAGTTTGGATAAGTTAGGTCTCGGGTCGGTTTTCTGCTAGTCTTTGGGTTATCAAGGATCATATATGCCATCCTGCGTGTCGAAAAGTCTGTGATGAACCCACAGGGGGATGCATCTTGTGGAGTGGGTTCTGCATGTACCGTTATCATTTCGGATCTTTGTCAAGATCTGTGCAGGAGTATTGTTTAGAAGATCCTCGGTCCGGGTTAGAGTAATAGTTCTCCAGTGAAGTCAGCGTGCAGGGGTTCTATCATTGTTCATGTATGGTCGGTAATTGTTTATGGATGAACTTTGGAGTTCAAGGTACTACCGTTGCAAGGACAGAGCTGGTGACATGTAAAGGGTAGTGTCAGTCGTGGGTGTTAGATGCATAAGTGGTTGGTCATCGCATGTTCAAGAGAATTGTATTTTCGCATGGGCTGTGTTCAGTTAGAGTTCAGCGATACTGCAAGATTGGAAGTAGGAACGAGGATTCGTCAGCCAGTGTGAAGATTGAGACCTTCAATTGACAGCATGGGAGATGGATTGAGGCGCCAGATTGGACCAGATTTCAAGAGTACTCTTCAAGGTTTCAGATGATGGGTGATCTTAAGGTTTGATTGGTGATGGATCGCTAGCACTAGTAAGTACAGGTTATCGTCAGTGGACTATTCGGAAGTAAGAAGGATCAGAATCCTTCAATTCTCACGTACAATGAAGACTTAGTCGAATCTAAGTGGGGGAGAGAATTTTCGTAAAGTTCTCCAAATTTGATTTCTGGTTGTGCGAGCTGCAATCTCTTAGGCACCTTGTCAACCAGAAGGAAATTCTAGTCGATCAGGACAAGATAGAGGTTGTAATGCAGGGGGAGATTTCGAGGTCTCCAACTGAGATTTGGAGTTTCTTGAGTCTAGCAGGTTATTACCGGAGGTTTATATGAGACATATCTGAGATTGCGGTTCCTTTAACCCGACTGACCAAGAAGTCGGTGGCCTTTTGTTGGGGGTCGAAGCAGCAGACAGCCCTCGAGTGTCACAAACATCGATTGTGCGAGTCACCGATTCTCACCCTGCCAGAGGGTGTAGATGATTTCATGGCTTACTATGATGCTTTGATCACGGGCATTAGTGTTGTACTGATACAATGGGGTCACGTGATAGCAGGTTTCGGGAACCAGATTAGAGTTCCGGTTAGGACTCAAGTTCAGTGATGTGTTAGGTCGAGTGCGTGTTCGACCCAGTTTGGAAAGTGTTGTAAGACTACTTGGGTAGTCGTAGCATTCACTAGTGGCTAGTGTTAGCATGGAAAGTGCTGTAAGACTACGAGGGTAGCCGTATCATTCACTAGTGGAAAGTTAGTATGGAAAGTGTTGTAAGTCTGCGGGTGTAGCCGTAGCATTCGCTAGCAGCAAGATAGTGATAGAGTGTTGTAAGTCTGCGGGTGTAGCCATAGCATTCACTAGGTTGGTAGATAGCATGAGTGCGTTGTTAGGACACGGAAGGAACAGTAGTACCCACCAGTTCGGGTGCAACAGTGAGGATATGGAAATCCACGGATTGGATTTCGGGATTATCCAAATGGATTAGATATGGTTGAGCCAGCAATACGACAGTTGGAACGTCAGTACAATTATGAGATTAGGGAAGCAATGGACTGCTTAGGTTCATGTATGATATAAGGCTACCCTTGGTCATGGAGCCATCACTTTTAGCCTTGGGTTTGGTGACGTCAGGATTCGACGCATGGAACCGTTCGGTTAGATCATAAAGTTTTTAGAGTCACAGTGGTATAATAACTAGTTACATCTAGTTCTAGAGAAGGATTTCGTTCAGAATTCGTGTGAGGCGACTAAGTGGGAGTCCTTTGGCTCCACAGCCGGGCCGGAACCCGTTATTTCAGATGACTGGTGAATGAACCGAGACCAGGCATGTCTCGGTAGATTCTGGAAAGCAACCGTGTGGCAACATACTGCTTCAGGCAGTTCAGGTTTCGGGCAATTTTAGCGTTTGGGCAGCGTTAGTATTTGCGTTTCAGGTTGCAAATACGGACGAAAGAGCTAGTTATTTGGGATGTGGTAAGTCACTTACAACGGGATTATCTGAGTTATGACCAAGTATAAGTGAATTACAAGGAGAATTGGATATATGATTCTGTTTTTCTAGTGGGAGCCCTGAGTTATCAGGAGATGAGTAGGCAAATAAGAGACAAATGGACTGGATTCAGTAATAATGATTTAATAAGAGTGGTATGTCCGGGACCCACGCCATCTCGAGACAGCATATTTCAGATAGATTGGATGTGAACTTGTTGCGAGGAATTCATTCACTTGCGGATGATTAGGGCTTCGCGAAGATTGGTCACAGCTACACTGGGAAGGCATGGGTGTGCCCAGGATGGTGACTATGTTACTTGAGGGGTTTGGCGCATAAGAAATAGTAAAGAATGATTTTGCGGTCGAAATCTAATCTAAGTGGGGGAGAGTTGTAACACCCTATTTATTTATTGTATAAATAAATTAATTAATGAACGACTAGTGGCCCTAAAATAAATAATTATATATCAAAGCTTAGTCTCGATGAGCTAATTGTCATAATTTTAGAAGTTCGGGGTTAAAAGTCTATGTTTCTGATTAGTTTTGTAATATTTATGAAGCCAGGGGCTATATGGTAACTTCTAGGACTTCATTTGAAGAGATTTTAGAGGCTAATGGATTGTTTGGTAATTACTGTACCTAAATTGCAATGGATTTTAATATTGAGGGTTGTTTAGTAATTTGTGGGCTGAACTTGAAAAGGGTTTAAGGAATCGGGGTATATTTGGTAAATTATGGACTAAAGTTGAAGGGAATTTAGATGGAAGGGGTTAAAAAGATACATTTCAGAATCCATTTGAAATAATTTTTGAAGGGAGGGACCATAGTTGTTGCTATCGAATATGTTTTGAAGGAACCAGATATATAGCCTTAACTTCACCAGTTATCAACCCTAAACCTAACTATTATGTCTCAGCTGCCACCACCTGTTTTCTTTCATTCCCCAATCATCCATGGCCGCCAACGACTACCACTCAGCCAGTCGCTCCCATTCGAGACCGATGCCTTGCCACCGAGTCAAGTTCTTATCGTTGTCAGGGAACCACCAAGATGAGTTCGCCATCACTCTTCTACCACGACTAAGGACGAGGTCCAACCTCGTACCATTGTTCGGCCGCATCACTGTCGCAGCTACCGACGTGAGCTGAAGTTGAGGAGTCGATGTCGTAACAGTAAGAAGCCAGTCGAGCAGCGTTCGTAGCCGTCATTTTTGTGTTCTGGTGGAGGTTAAACCTCCGTTCCCCCACTATAGCCGCTCCTTCTTCATCTTCTATCCCATCGTTGACCGTTGTTGTTACCTTCTTGTGTCTCTGCCGTTCGTTGAACGCCACCAGGTGGCTGCTGCTTCCGGATTCCAAGCAAAGCGTATAGGGGCCATTATCCTAACTTTCCGCCGCTAGCTACCATGGAAGGTGGTTGTGCGTGCTTTGGTGTGTGTTGTTTATTCCTGCAATGGAGTGGGTGTCGTGTGGGGTTTGTTTGATGGCCGGAAAATGGAAAATATACCCACCATGGGCACCAGCCATGGTGGCTGCCGCCATACGCCACCGCCGGCCACCATTAGGTGGTTGTGTATGTGTGTTTATCTTTTATTTTATGTTTAAATTTGAGATTTAGCATTGTAAAATGTCATTCAAAATTGGAATAATGAAAGGAAAATCAAAACCACCACCTTAGGGTGGTGGCTGCCGCCACCGGCCGCCTTGTCGGGTGGTGGTGTGCCTTGTTGATGTTGTGATTTGGTTTGGATGTTTGGACAAGGGATAAAAACCCTAATGGGCCTAAAGATGCCTTAATGGACTTAGTGAAACCCTATTGGGTCTAATGAAGCCCTAATGGACATTAAAGCCCAAACATGTGTCTAATGGGTATAATGGACCCTAATTGACCTTAGGAAACCCTAATGGGCTTAAGGACCTAGCTATTGGGCCTATTGCGCTAAGATAGGGTTGGAAACTCTAATTAGGGTTTAGAAAAACCTAATATTGGATTTATGAGCTTCGACTTTGGGACCCACTTTTGGGCCATTGGAATGGAATTGTGTGATTAAGCCCAATCACACCATATGACTTATTTAGAAGAATGATGGACTTAATGGATTAAGACCTTAATGGGTTAAGTGAGAAATACTTAACCCTAATTGTCATTTTATGAGAAAACCCTAATTTCGCTTGGGTTTATTGTTTGACATTTTATTGGGTCTTGATGACTGGGTTATTAATGGGTCAACCAAGATCAAATAAATGGACTAGAAGAATTAGTGGGCTTTGTGGTAAGACACATATGAGGAGTTGGGCCCAATTTGGAAAATTGCGCCGTAGATGGGCCATAGTTTGGGCCTTTATAATTATGTGATATATTTGCCATTAGAATGTTGAATGCTGGACTGGACTAAATGGTTGGGCCTTATGTTAAGACCTTGTAAGGATTCGAGCCTAATTTGGAAAATCCGGCATATAATCGGCTTTGAATCATAGTTGACTTTTGGGCCGATGGATTGGGCCTTGGGCTTGAATAAAGCCAAGCATGGGGTAATATAGTAATGACCCCAAGTACGTACTTATGGTTGTGTAATGGAACCCAATTATTAATTGGGTGTTATTCTGGTGTTTACAGTTCGGGAATTTGTCATCCAGCAATTGGGGTTGTGTCTGCGGGACTTCAGCAGCGTATGATTGTATCTACGGGACTTCAGCAGTGTGAGGTGATTTACCTTCTAGTAACGGTGGGTCTACGGCGACGATGCCGACCCACCAGTAGTAGTTGTATGTTAGATGATTGTCTTTGTGATATCATCTAGGTTTTCTACTACCTGATATGCTATATGTTGGCATGATATGTTATATGTGATAGTAGTAGAGTTCGGTTGTTAGGGCCGAAGGGTAGGTCAGGCACCCCAGATATGTCTGACAGTATGTGATGATATGTTTATATGCTGGCTTGATATGTTATATGTGATAGTGGTAGTAGGAGGGGAATAGTCCCCAAGTTCGATTGTCAGGACCGAAGGGTAGTTTGGATCCCCCAAATATGTATGATAGTATGTTTATGTCACACCCCCAAACCTGAACGGTGGAAACGTTCGGGGGCGGATGACTTCATGTGGTAACGTAACAAATGAATACATAGTAAAGAAAGCAATACAACCATCATATATATAAATGAAAGTTTACATTTGTCAAAAGTTACATGTTCAAAACCAATTACAATATGATGTCAAAATACGAGATTTAACTGGCACCGCAGCATCCCTTCATCAAAAGCAAAATGAATACCTGAAATTACTGATTCCTGGGACATACAAGTAATTTTGAAAGAGTAGATCAGCATTTAAGCTGGTGAGTTTCATAAGGATTTAAGTGACAATGTTTGTATTAAATGAAATGTTTTGTCTTTGTTTGTTTGTGTTTAGAAAATCCTATATTTTTTACTAGTATAAAAGTAGCCTTCACTCAAGACCAATGTTTGTTTCTAAAAATGTATGTAAGTGTAGAATAACCAATGTATTTGAAAACCTTGTAAATCAATGCATTTTTAATACCCCATGTGAGTTTTATAACCATACTATTGACTCGGAATGCCTATACACAACGTTCTTCAGGCGTTGGAATGCAATGACGTTTGTCACCACAAACGGTGGACTACAGCTAACAGTCAGGGCGCGGGTTGTCAAGCCCGTATAGATCTATACACAAACCCCATGCTCCCCCTCCAAGGGATTCTGGTATATAATACAGGTCTTGAAATGTGTACTCGAACGTACGTGAAGTTAGTGTCTCACAAAAACCGTGGTATAAAAACAGATCTACTTGTTAAAATGTTACGTTTGTTCTTGTATACGAAAGTGACTTCTTGAAATTCATGTTTCTAGTACATAAGAGTTAGAAATTTGTTCGTAAAACTATACCTATTATAGTTTTCTAAAAGTGTGTCTCGTTTGTTTAGAAATACCTAGAAAAGAAATCATTTGTTTTTGAAAGCATAGATTTTTGGTGTAGAGTCTAAGATAGACAAGTATAATCTAAGAAAAGTTTAGTTTATACATGCATTACAACAAATTTATATTTCAAAAGATAGAATGCTATTTTAACATATGTTATATATATATGAAAGTTCCTTATAAAGTTTGTAAATCGCATGTGATTTGGATATATAAAAGCATATAAAATAGTTCTTTATGTAACAGACGATAATACTCGTGTGTTTTACTTGTAATCCCCCCCTTGAAAGTATATAAAAGAATTTATAGAACATTTAAAAGGTAAATTAAGGGGTATGAACTCACTTGAAAGTTTGAAGATAGCGAGATGGAAAACCGGGCAGAGTTTCGTCTCGGGAAACGGATTCTTCTCGGGATTCTCGGGAATATCGGGAGTGAAATCGACCCTCGGGACTTGAGCAAAAAGACCAGAGCTTCGGGTTTGAACGGGCACGGAAATTGAGGCAATATCGTGAGAGAAAGGAGAGAAATGAGCCTCTTTTTCGGAAGCCTTCGCATGCTATTTATAGGGGGGTCTGAGAAGCCTCGTACGCGGGGCGTACGCTCGTACGCAGCGCGTACGCGTACGTCATGCATGACCGAAGCCTCGACTGCCTCGGCTTCGGATGGGACGGATCAGTCTGGCGGGTCGGATGGGACGGCGGGTCGGACGGGTCGGCAGCCACGCATAAGGCGACGTGGACGATCAGAGGCCAAGGCCCTCGGGTATGCAGGGCGTACAGGGGTACGCAGCGCGTACCTCGGATTAGGATGCTGACTCCTCTTTGGATAATGCTTGATTTTTGAATTAAATAAATATAATTTTATTTAATAAACTTTGAAAATTCATATCGTCTTCATACGAATTCCGTTTTCGATGGTCTTTATATCCACGCGTAGGTGAGACTACGCTCTACAAGTTTTGTTTAGACTCCGTTGGGAAATTCCGAAATTATTTTTATTATTTATTTTATAACTCATCGTGTTTAAGGAATTTCTTCAAAAATTCATAACTTCTTTATCTGACGTCGGTTTTTGCCAGACTTTTTACCGCTGAAATACCATTGTCGAGACCTTCGATTCTCGTTTAGGTCATTCCGGCCAAAAGTCGCTCGATCCCCGATTCGAGTTTTTAGCTGTCTGTTGCTAAGCTGAACTTGGAAAAATCATAACTTCAATATACGAAGTCGGATTTGGGCGTTCTTTTTACGTACGATCATGGTTTAAAGACATTTAAACATAGAAGGAATTTAAAGAGAACTATTTGGACATTTTATTATGAAAGTTAATTTTTATTACTCAAAAGTGGTTACAATACTTTACCTTTTAGGTCATTACAAGGAGTTGAAATACCGGGTTGCCACATCATCCCCCCGTTAGAGAGAATTTCGTCCCGAAATTTAAAGTAGTAAAGATACTAGTGAACATGAAAGAGATGAGGGTACTTTTGTTTCATCTGATCTTCGCGTTCCCATGTGAATTCAGGTCCCCGCTTGGCGTTCCAGCGAACCTTCACGATGGGTATGCGACTTTGTCTTGTTTGCTTGACCTCTCGGTCCATGATTTCTACTGGTTCTTCCACAAAGTTGAGGCTCTCGTTGACCTCGATCTCGTCGAGTGAAATAACAAGAGTCTCGTCGGACAGACACTTTTTCAAGTTTGAGACGTGGAAGGTTGGATGGATGTTACTAAGTTCGCGCGGTAGGTTAAGCCTGTAAGCCACAAGGCCGATTCTGGCAAGAATCTCGAAAGGCCCTATGTATCTTGGATTTAGTTTCCCACGCTTTCCAAAGCGTATTAAACCCTTCCATGGTGAGACCTTTAATAAGACGTGCTCTCCTACCTGGAATTCCAAAGGTTTCCTCCTTTGATCAGCGTAGCTCTTCTGTCGGTCTCTAGAGGCTTTCAATCGTTCACGAATCTGAACGATCTTCTCTGTCGTTTCACGTATGATTTCCAGACAGGTGAGAGTGCTTTCAGGAACTCTTCCTCTAGCTAATTGGGTATCGCCAACTTCAGTCCAGCACAGAGGGGATCTGCACTTTCGACCATAGAGGGCTTCAAACGGAGCAGCCTTTATGCTTGTATGATAACTATTGTTGTATGAAAATTCGACAAGGGGTAAATGCATATCCCATGCCTTTCCAAAGTCAATCACACAGGCTCTCAGCATATCTTCTAAATTTTGTATCGTTCTCTCACTTTGTCCGTCTGTTTGTGGGTGGTAGGCTGTACTCATGTCTAGCCTAGTCCCTAGGGAACTTTGTAGTGACTGCCAGAATCTTAAAGTGAATCTACTATCTCTATCGGAGATAATGGATAGCGGAACACCATGCAGTCACACTACTTCCCTTAAGTAAGTTCTTGTAAGCTTCTCCATTTTGTCAGTCTCCTTGATGAGTAGGAAATGCGCGGATTTGGTCAATCTGTCGACAATGACCCATATTGTATCGAGTCCACATGTCGTCTTGGGTAACTTGGTTATGAAGTCCACAGTGATCCGCTCCCATTTCCATTCTGGTATCTCTGGTTGTTGTAGTAATCCTGATGGTTTCTGATACTTGACCTTAACCATAGCTCAAGTAAGACATTTACTTACGAAGGTAGCAATTTCTGCTTTCATGTTAGGCCACCAGTACAATTTCTTAAGATCCAGATACATTTTATCTGAACCCGGGTGAATGGAATACCTTGAGTTGTGAGCTTCGGTCATGACTACGTTTCTGAAACCACCATGTTTCGGGGTCCAGATTCGGTCCATGAGATAGTAGGCTCCGCCACCCTTGACTTCTAGATTCTTTTCCATTCCTCACAGGGATTCACCCACCACATATTCAGGTTGCAAGGATTCTATTTGTGCCTCCTTAATTTGTGTGGATAAGTGGGAATGGATAGTCATAGTCAGAGATTTGACCCTCCGACCAGTGTATTCCTTTCGACTGAGGGCGTCAGCTACTACGTTGGCCTTGCCAGGATGATAACGAATTTCGCATTCGTAGTCATTTAGTAACTCAACCCATCGTCGTTGTCGCATGTTGAGTTCCTTCTGATCGAAAATGTGTTGAAGGCTCTTGTGATCGGTGAAAATAGTACTCTTTGTTCCGTATAAGTAGTGTCTCCAGATCTTCAGAGCAAATACCACTGCTCCTAACTCGAGATCGTGTGTCGTATAGTTCACTTCGTGTGTCTTAAGCTGTCGGGAGGCATAAGCGATTACCTTCCCTCTCTGCATAAGAACACAACCAAGTCCTTGATTTGACGCATCGCAATACACTACGAAGTCTTCTATCCCTTCGGGGAGGGATAGTATCGTTGCGGTGCACAAGGCCTGTTTTAGTGTCTGGAATGCCTTTTCTTGTTTCGCTTCCCAGTCAAAGGCCACGCCTTTCTGGGTTAATGTAGTAAGAGGTTTCGCAATGCTAGAGAAGTTCTTTATGAATCTGCGATAGTAGCCAGCTAGAACTAGAAATTGACGAATTTCTGTAGGTGTCTTTGGTGCCGACCAGTTCTCAATGGCCTTCATTTTGGAGGGGTCCACGTGTATGCCTTTCTCGCTAACAACGTGGCCTAAAAATTCGACTCTTCGAATCCAAAATTTGCATTTAGAGAACTTCGCATAGAGTTTCTCCGTTCGCAGTGTTTCTAGGACTTTTCATAGGTGCTGACTATGCTCTTCCTCACTTCGGGAGTAGACAAGTATATCATGGATAAAGACGATGACGAACTGATCCAAGTAAGGACGGAATACCCTATTCATTAGGTCCATAAATACTGTTGGTGCATTGGTTAATCCAAACGGCATCACTACAAATTCGTAGTGTCCATAACGAGTTCGGAAAGCTGTCTTTGGAATATCCCCCTCTAGAACTCGTAATTGGTGATATCCGGACCGTAGATCTATCTTTGAGAAGTAGTTCGCTCCTTGAAGTTGATCGAATAGGTCGTCAATACGGGGTAGAGGATAGCGGTTCTTGACAGTAAGTTTGTTCAGCTCTTTGTAGTCGATGCACATACGAAACGATCCGTCTTTCTTCTTTACAAACAAGACCAGTGCTCCCCAAGGTGAGAAACTTGGTCTTATGAATCCTTTTTGAAGGAGTTCATTAAGTTGACTGGAAAGTTCCTACATCTCTGCTGGTGCGAGACGATAAGGCGACTTCGCTACAGGGGTAGCTCCTGGAACTAAGTCGATTATGAACTCGACTTGGCGTTGCGGTGGTAATCCTAGTAGTTCTTCTGGAAAGATATCGGGAAAGTCGCGTACTACCGAGATGTTATTGATGTCATTCAGTTCTTGACTTGTATCAACGATGTGCGCTAGGAATGCTCGACAATCCTTCCGCAAGAACTTTCGAGCTTGGATGCACGAAATGATGCGAAGGTTTGTACTAGATTTGTCGCCGTAGATAACTAATGTTTCGTTGTTAGGGAGGTTAAGACGAACTGCTTTTTCAAAGCACATGATGTCGGCGCGAAGAAGACTCAACTAATCCATGCCGACTATGACGTCGAAACTTTTAATTTGGACCGGCATGAGATTGATTGGAAAAGAATGGCCGTCTAAAGTTAACTTACAGCCCATGTATATGCAGTTAGTGTTTTCGGTTTTTCCATTGGCCATCTCTACAGTGAATGATTTTTCTAACTTGCTAGGTTTAGGTTTAAGTAAATGAATAAAGTTTTGACTCACGAAGCTTCTCTCCGCTCCACTATCGAATAATATGCATGCATATGAATTATCGAGAAGGAACGTACCAGCAACTATAGTTGGGTCAACTATAGCTTCATCGTGGCCTATTGCCAAAACTCGTCCCACACCGCCGGTGCCTGCTGCCTTAGGACAGTTCCTCTTGTAGTATCCCACCTCTCCACAACTGTAGCAAGTCTGTCCTACACCCGCACCGGGAACTTGAGTGATCGGCTTTGCGGGGTCCTTGCTGAAATGGGCTGTGTGCCCCTTCCTGTTGCAGTTGGCGCACTGCATTTCCCGACAAGGTCCATGGTGGTGGTAATTGCATTTGGTGCACTTTGGGAGGTTACCTACATAAGGCTTTGTTGGGTAGGTATTTGTAGGAGCTGTAGTAGGTACAATGGCAGCATTCACTGAAACCAGTTGTTTCTTTGCGGATTCTTGGGAAGACCCACCCTTCCCTTTATTCCACACTCTCTTTCTGTTATTGTTGTTGTTGTTGTTGTTGTTGTTTCCTTTCTGTGGTTCTGGTGCAGAAGTGGTTGAGTTCTGATGACCTCCGTAGTCAATCAGAGATTGTGCCAGTTCCTTTGCACTTTCAAAGGTGTCAGGTTTGGAAGCTAACACGCTTGATCGTATTTGGGGCGTCAGTCCCCAGATGTACCTTTCTATTTTCTTGCTCTTGGGAGCAATCATATCTGAACAAAGGATTGCCAGCTCGCAGAACCTATTGGTATAAGTAGCGATGTCAGTACCAACCATTCCGAGAGTCCATAGTTCGTGTTCGAGCTTTTGAATCTCTCCCCGTGGGCAGTATTCTCTCATCATCATGGCTTTCAGGCTCTCCCAGCTTATGGAGTTTGCCACGATTAGGGTAAGTACTTTAACGTGGCCATTCCACCAAGCTAAAGCTTTATCAATAAGGGTGAAAGTTGCAAATTTGACTTTGCTGTGCTCGGGACAGGAGCAGATTTCAAAGACTGCCTCCGTCCTTTCAATCCACTGCCTCAGGGCCATCACACCACCAGTTCCATAAAACATCCGGGGTTTTTGCATTAGTGAAGTCCTTATAGGTGCATTCTCGAGGTGGTCCATGACTCTCGCCATGGTTGGATGGGTGTGTGCCAGATCCCAAGCCATTAGTACTTGAGTTATTGATCTGTGACATGGCAGCTGCCACCGCTGCGGTGACTGCTGCTTGGAACATAACGGTATCAAATTGAGGTGGTGGAGGTGGTACAGGTGCTTCCCCACCGTTGTTTCGGCTTGGATTCCTACGCGGAGGCATCCTTCAACTATAGGTTGAAAAGACAAGGATAAGAATTTCATAGAATAGAAAATGTATGTGTCTCATGAACTAAATCGCTATAGTTCAACAACAGATGATAGTATGAGTCTTAAAATAGAAGAATGAAAGTTATTTGTAAGACTGAAGGTATGAAACAAGTGTTTGGTTTCACAAAGACCTTTCAAGGTTTGAACGAAATACTTAACATAGTAATAATAGTGTGACTTATATTAATATAAAAGTTGTTACAACGATCATGAAAATTTGACCCCTAAAAGGGTCTCCGATTACAAAGTTCGAGAAATTTAAAGACTTTTAGCCGATGTCCTAAGCTATAACAAAATTTGAGTCCTTGACAAGCACTACTTGCGACGTAGGTTGCGCTTGGAGCTTGACTCCGCATCTGATTGTTTTGACTCCATTAGACGCCTATCAAAATCGGCTTGTTGTTCCCTCAGTTCGGCAAGGGCCGCAATCATTTGCGCTTGAAATGCTTCGGTTTGGAGTTGAGCATTGTCTTGTATCTTGTCCAGCCTACGGATGTCAGAAGTGTGAACCTGCACTTCCACGTTGACATCCCGGAGTCGACTAGCTTGAACTCCAGACTGATAGGACTGATTGGCTAACTTACCCACCATTACCGGAAGTGCTCGATCAGCCGAACCTCCGCCGCGGACATCATAGAAGTCCCGGCACATGCCGTAGGGAGGGCGTAGGTTTTGCTGTTGGCTCCAATGGTGGAGGTGACTTCCCCAGACGGGAGTCGGTCCTTGAAAGTTCCTTACGAAGACGGGAGGTTGAATGGGTGGTGGATCGATAACTTCCGGCTCTGAGTCGGTACCGGAGTCATCACCCACTTCTATGGGTTCCTCGTCCTCTTCGGGATCATCTTCGATCCATCCTCCGTTGCCTTGGTTGGGAAAGTAGGGGTCGCCAGGGTGGTGAAATCCAGCCATTTGACTGTACGAGAAATAGGGTTATAAGAATGGAATAAAGTTGAAACATGCAAAACATGTAAGTTAAACTAGTTTAGATAGCAAATACTCCTTTAGTATTTAAATTCTTGTGTTTGATTCTAGTAATGGTTTGGTAAGTTTTGACTTGTTGCTTACTACGATCATTCCTCGATATACGTTGGTCCAATCTCGGGCAAATATAGTTGATCACGCTATATTTGTCCAAAATCTGATTACATATATCGAGTCTCAATCGTAGTGTCAACTTGTCTAAATACTTGTATAGTTAGATAACATGAAAATAATTTGTGGTATGCATGTAATTGTACTTAAATGAACTATCAATTTAAGTTGAACGCAATGCTGCTTAAGCGTAAAAAGAAAATTTGTTTTGTCAGAAAGTATTAGTCCCTTAAGTATTTATAGTTTGTATATCTTATGTGGTTCGATATACTTAGTTCACTATAAACATTGCTCTGATACCAATCTGTCACACCCCCAAACCTGAACGGCGGAAACGTTCGGGGGCGGATGACTTCATGTGGTAACGTAACAAATGAATACATAGTAAAGAAAGCAATACAACCATCATATATATAAATGAAAGTTTACATTTGTCAAAAGTTACATGTTCAAAACCAATTACAATATGATGTCAAAATACGAGATTTAACTGGCACCGCAGCATCCCTTCATCAAAAGCAAAATGAATACCTGAAATTACTGATTTCCTGGGACATACAAGTAATTTTGAAAGAGTATATCAGCATTTAAGCTGGTGAGTTTCATAAGTATTTAAGTGACAATGTTTGTATGAAATGAAATGTTTTGTCTTTGTTTGTTTGTGTTTAGAAAATCCTATATTTTCTACTAGTATAAAAGTAGCCTTCACTCAAGACCAATGTTTGTTTCTAAAAATGTATGTAAGTGTAGAATAACCAATGTGTTTGAAAACCTTGTAAATCAATGCATTTTTAATACCCCATGTGAGTTTTATAACCATACTATTGACTCGGAATGCCTATACACAATGTTCTTCAGGCGTTGTAATGTTATGACGTTTGTCACCCCAAACGGTGGACTGCAGCTAACAGTCAGGGCGCGGGTTGTCAAGCCCGTATAGATCTATACACAAACCCCATGCTCCCCCTCCAAGGGATTCTGGTATATAATACAGGTCTTGAAATGTGTACTCGAACGTACGTGAAGTTAGTGTCTCACAAAAACCGTGGTATAAAAACAGATCTACTTGTTAAAATGTTACGTTTGTTCTTGTATCCGAAAGTGACTTCTTGAAATTCATGTTTCTAGTACATAAGAGTTAGAAATTTGTTCGTAAAACTATACCTATTATAGTTTTCTAAAAGTGTGTCTCGTTTGTTTAGAAATACCTAGAAAAGGAATCATTTGTTTATGAAAGCATAGATTTTTGGTGTAGAGTCTAAGATAGACAAGTATAATCTAAGAAAAGTTTAGTTTATACATGCATTACAACAAATTTATATTTCAAAAGATAGAATGCTATTTTAACATATGTTATATATATGAAAGTTCCTTATAAAGTTTGTAAATCGCATGTGATTTGGATATATAAAAGCATATAAAATAGTTCTTTATGTAACACACGATAATACTCGTGTGTTTTACTTGTAATCCCCCCCTTGAAAGTATATAAAAGAATTTATAGAACATTTAAAAGGTAAATTAAGGGGTATGAACTCACTTGAAAGTTTGAAGATAGCGAGATGGAAAACCGGGCAAAGTTTCGTCTCGGGAAACGGATTCTTCTCGGGAATCTCGGGAGTAAAATCGACCCTCGGGACTTGAGCAAAAAGACCAGAGCTTCGGGTTTGAACGGGCACGGAAAACGAGGCAATATCGTAAGAGAAAGGAGAGAAATGAGCCTCTTTTTCGGAAGCCTTCACATGCTATTTATAGGGGGGTCTGAGAAGCCTCGTACACGGGGCGTACGCTTGTACGCAGCGCGTACGCGTACGTCATGCATGACCGAAGCCTCGACTTCCTCGGCTTCGGATGGGACAGATCAGTCTGGCGGGTCGGATGGGACGGCGGGTCGGACGGGTCGGTCGGACGGGCGGGTCGGACGGGTCGGCAGCCTCGCATAAGGCAACGTGGACGATCAGAGGCCAAGGCCCTCGGATACGCAGGGCGTACAGGGGTACGCAGCGCGTACCTCGGATGAGGACGCTGACTCCTCTTCAGATAATGCTTGATTTTTGAATTAAATAAATAAAATTTTATTTAATAAACTTCAAAAATTCATATCTTCTTCATACGAACTCCGTTTTCGATGGTCTTTATATCTACACGTAGGTGAGACTACGCTCTACAACTTTCGTTTAGACTCCGTTGGCAAATTCCGAAATTTTTTTTATTATTTATTTTATAACTCATCGTGCTTAAGGAATTTCTTCAAAAATTCATAACTTCTTTATCTGACGTCGGTTTTTGCCAGACTTTTTACCGCTGAAATACCATTGTCGAGACCTTCGATTCTCGTTTAGGTCATTCCGGCCAAAAGTCGCTCGATCTCCGATTCGAGTTTTTAGCTGTCTGTTGCTAAGCTGCACTTGGAAAAATCATAACTTCAATATACGAAGTCGGATTTGGGCGTTCTTTTTACGTACGATCATGGTTTAAAGACATTTAAATATAGAAGGAATTTAAATAGAACTATTTGGACATTTTATTATGAAAGTTAATTTTTATTACTCAAAAGTGGTTACAATACTTGACCTTTTAGGTCATTACAAGGAGTTGAAATATCGGGTTGCCACAGTTTATGTTATGATATATGTGATAGTAGAAGTAGGCGTAGAATAGTCCCCGAGGTTCGGTTGTTAGGACCGAAAGGTAGGTCAGCACCCCAGAACGACTTGACATGGGTAGGTTAGCACCCCCAAAATGGCTTGACACGGGTAGTTCGGCACCCCAAAATGGTCGTACCAGGTAGGTCGGCACCCCAGAATGGACGTACCAGGTAGGTCGGCACTCCAGAATTGTCTGACAGTATGTAGGCTATATGTTTGAATGATATGTGGTATGATGGGGGAACTCACTAATCTTTGTGCTTATGGTTTTCTGTGTTGGTTTCAGGTACTTCTTGTTTAAAGGAAAGTAGTCAGCTAGATCGCAGCACATCACACTATGTTTTCCACAAATGAGACATTTGGGATTGCACTCTGATATGGTTTTACGATAATACGTTTTGATTATTGACACTTTGGATTTGACATGAGATATTATTATGAATGTTTTTATACTGATGGTTTTATGTAATAACCTATTTAAAAATGAAATTTTTGACCTTGAAAATTGGGATGTTATAGATTACATCTCATGCTCAATACTCTAATTTATTTATTAGATTTGAGATCTGACATAGCATCTTGGTTTTTGATGGATTTACCATAAATAATCAATAAAAGCTCATCAATGAGAGATTCCACATTTCTCAAGTCATAGACGATTTCTTCCAATAATGTGAACAATTTGTGTTTTAAAATAGCTATTATTCAATTTTAAGAATCCCTTGTTAAAACTAGTGCGAACTATTACTACATCAGGTAATGATTCTTCAGCGGCTTCAAGTTTCATGTAACTTCCACTTGCTTTATCATTAGAAGCTTGATTTTTTCTAACTCGGCTACTAGAGGAATAAGCAAATTTATTCTTGGTGGGTTTGCATACTATAATCTAAGCTACATTTAGAGTACTATACAATTATGTATTTAGTAGATTTTAGGTTTAAAAGCTTTAGTCCAACATAGGCTTTAAATCTATAAAACATTTAAGTAAGATAGGTATGGAGCCTTTCCATACAAAATATTATGGATAAAATGTTATATCTACTAATTAGTTGGTGTTTGTACCCAATGTACAATTTATAGTGTTCTAGGTGTTATCCCAAGAAAATGAAAAAAAAACATTTCTACCGATTTGAAAGTAAATCATACCAAGTAAGATTTAATTCATCCTTTATTATCATTAAGGCCTTAGATAGTTCTTACCAGTTTGTATCTTAACTTTATACTTGAAAGCTTAAAAAAATATTTCACAATTATGTTTTAACATGTAAAATATAATTTATAACTACTATAGTTATTAGTAAAATTGATTTGATATCTTGTGCTAAATCCTAAAAATTCATTAGAAAATAAGTCATACACCATAGTGTATAGTTCATTAATAACTAGTTTCTCTACTACTTAGCGAATTTGAAGATCTCACCAGGAATTCTGAAAACCAAACACGGCGTGTTGAGTAGCTCAACACGGCGTCTCGAATCGAAAAAATGCGATCAGACAGGATAAATGAGTACTACACGACATGTTCTGTTGATACACACGACGTGTTTTGTGTTTGAACGACACAAATGGAGCTGAAAACTTTACCGGAACACTTGGAATATGTTTTTTATAGAAGTGGATGGCCAAAAGCTAGTGATTATTGCATTTGATCTTACACCAATCGAAAAGGAAGGTCTTCTTAAGGTATTAAAGAAGAGGAAGAACGTCATTGCTTGTAGAATTACTGACATCAAGGGCATTAGTCCTTCTTATTGCTCGCACAAGATCAACCTAGAAGAAGGCGTGAAACCGGTAGTGCAACATCAAAGAGGATTTAAATCAAATGTGCAAGAGGTGGTAAAGAAGGAGGTTGTCAAGCTCTTAGAGATCAAGATCATATACTCGATTTCCAACATCCAATGGGTGAGTCCAGTTCAAGTGGTACCAAAGAACGGAAGGATGACGGTCATAACGAACGAGAAGAATGAGGTTATACCTTCATGAACATTAACAGGTTGGCAGGTGTGTATCGATTATTTCAAGTTAAACGATGTCACTTGCAAAGACCACTTCCTTCTTTCTTTTATAGATATAATACTTGAGCGATTGTCTGGTCATTTCTATTATTGTTTTCTAGATGGATTTTAAGGCTATTTCCAAATTCACATCGACCCAATTGATCAAGATAATACTGCATTCACTTGTCTGAGTGTAACATTTGCATATCGTAGCATGCCTTTTAAATTATGTAATGTGCCGGCTACTTTTCAACGATGCATGATGGCTATATTCCATGATATGGTGGAAAAGTTTATGGAAGTCTTTATGGACGACTTTTCTGTTTTTGCTTCTTCTTTTGATGATTGTCTTACTAACATTGATTTGATGCTAGCTAGGTGTGAAAAGACCAATTTAGTTTTAAATTGGGAAATATATCATTTCATGATGAAGGAAGGAATCTTCTAAGGTCATAAAGCGCCCAAATCGGGGATTGAGGTGGATCGAGAAAAGATCGATACTATTGCTAAATTACTGCCTCCAACTAATGTGAAGGGACTAGGAGCTTTTTTAGGTCATGTGGGTTTTTACCTACTTTTTATAAAATACTTTTCTAAAATAATGAGACCTTTGACTCACTACTCTTAAAAGATGCACCTTTCATTTTTTCCAAAGAATGGTTAGAAGCTTTTGTGGTTTTAAAATAAAAATTGACTAGTTCCCCGATCAATATAGCCGCGAATTGGTACTTCCCTTTTGAAATAATGTGTGACGCCAATGACTATGCCTTAGGAGTAGTGCTTGGTCCAAGGGTTTATAAGCACTTTCAACCCATTTACTATGTGAGCAAGACCTTAAAACCGACCGAAGAAAATTACACTACTTCAGAAAAAGAACTTTTGGTTGTGGTGTATGCCTTTGACAGGTTTTGCCCTACCTTTTATTGTCCAAAACAACTGTTTTCACTAATCATTTTGCCATTAAATATTTGTTTGCCAAGCAGGATGCGAAACCGAGTCTGATCCGATGGGTGCTTTTACTTCAAGAATTCGACATCGAGATCAAGGACAAGAAGGGGATGGAAAATGTAGTAGCCAACCATCTGTAAATATTGGAAAATCTAGAGAGGGACGAGATAGACAACAAGGGCATTTGGGATAGCTTTCCTAAAGATTATTTGTTGATGATTGCAGGGGAAGAACCTTGGTATGAAAATATGGCAAACTTCCTAGCATGCAACTTTCTTCCAAAAGGGCTCACCAACCAGTAGAAGAAAAAGCTCTTCTCATAATTCAAATATTATTTCTAGGATGAGTCGTATCTTTTTACAAGTCATGCAAATGGGGTTATTATAAGATGTGTGTTTGGAAATGAGATTCATGATATCATAGGGCATTGTCACAATGGGTCGGCAGGAGGACATCGTGGAAATCAATACACGGACAAGAAGGTGTTTGATGCAGGTTTTTATTAGCCAACGATCTTCAAAGATGCTACCAACTATGTGAGAGAGTGTGACTCCTGCCAAAGGCCAGTGAACATATCTGCAAGGAATGAGTTGCCAAAAAGGAACATCCAAGTATGTGAGGTGTTTAATGTGTGGGGTGTAGATTTTATGGGACCATTACCATCATCTAGAGGGAATAAGAATATCCTTGTGGCGGTTGATTATGTTTCCAAGTGGGTAGAAGCGTAGACGTTACCCACCAATGATGCACGGGTAGATGTGAAGTTTTCGAAAAAATTATTTTCTAGATTTGGAGTGCCAATGGCACTTATAAGTGACTGGGCAACCTATTTTGATAATGATCAACTAGTAAATGTGTTACAAAAATATGGTGTAAACCATAGGTTTGCTACACCATATCATCCTTAAACGAATGGTCAAACCCAGATCACAAATAGAGGTTTGAAGAGAATCTTGGAAAGGTTAGTGGGTAGCAATAAAAAAGATTGGGCAGACAAACTCGATGACGCGCTTTAGGCATTCGGTACCACATTTAAGACACCCATTAGGACTACGCCTTATAGACTAGTTTACGGGTAGAATTGTCATCTATCGGTGGAACTCGAGCACAAACTGTATTGGGAATTAAAGACTTGTAACTTCGAACCAAGTGAATTACGTGCCAATCGGATCTTGCAAATGAATGTCTTGGAAGAGTTGAGAAATGATTAATACACAAACTCGTTGAACTACAAGATAAGACACAAATATGGCATGATGCAAGGATGAAAGGAAATAAAGAATTTGAAGCTTGTTAAAAAGTTCTCCTTTATAACTCAAGGTTGAAACTTTTTCCCAGAAAGTTGCTCACACGATGGTCTGGGCAATTCACAATCAAGCAAGTGTATCCTTATTGAGTAATTGAGCTATCGAACAAAGATGGGTCAAGCTTTAAACTCAATGGGCATCGAGTCAAGTATTATGAAGAAGGTATGCCAAGCGAAGAGATGATTGAAGAGGGCATGGATTTGGAGGAAACCGCTACAATGTAGATCGGGAAGGAGTCCAACTCAAGACTCCTTAAAGCGGTTGAGGGAGGCAATCCATCGTTTGAGTTTTCTTTTCTTTTCCTTTTTCTTTCTTTTCATTTTTGTCTTTTATTCCCTTTATTTCTTAGTGTTTTTTTAAGGATTTTTAATCTTAGTCTTCAAATAATTCAAATGTTGCTTAAGGGAAAGCGAGGCTTAAGTGTGGGGTGTATTAAAACTTTAATGAGAAAACATCAAAAAATTTTAGTTTTGAACACCCAACATTGCGTGGATGAGCTTTTCCGCGCGGTGTTTGCGCAATTTTTCATGATTTTTCTTAGAATCCCATTTCAATATGGCGTGTTGGTACCCCAACACAGCGTGTTGACTTTCTAGTTACAGAAAATACATAATTTTTAAACTGAGTCAAAAAGGGGTTTTAACCTTAAAAGGGCAAAATTGTTCATTTTTCACCCACCAACCCCAGAACACGCCGAGTTTTTCCCTCAAGAACATTAATCTCTACTCTTTCGTTTCTATTTTGATTTCCACACAAAAAGGTAAGATTATTAACCCCTAAATCTGTTAAAGTTAAGGTTTTTTAGGTTTTGTGTTTGATTTGGATGATAAGACTGATTTTTGAACTTTACATAAATTTCTAGGGTTCTGATTTTATTTCAATTAGGGTGTTTCAACCAGTTTTTGTTGTGTCTAAATGCATATTATATTTTTCCAAACAAACCTCTGAACTTGTTGATTGCTCATTTGGCCGTATGGGTTCAATTCAGAACGTGTTTCTCGACATGTTCATCGAACACATTGTGTTGTTCATACAACACGACGTGTTTAGTGTTCAGAAACCCCATATTTTCTAAAAACATTAGGAGGGGACAAAGAGGCCAATAAATTCCAAGAGAACAAGATTAGGAGGGGGCAAAGAGGCCAATAAGTTCCAAGAGAACAAGGAGATTTTCCTCGGTATAACTTTCTGCAGGTTGTCTCTCAAAGAGTTCTAACGGAATGGAGGAGTAAACCGGAAAACCTGGAGAAAAAGGAAATATACATTGCCAATGAAGTAAATTAGGTATGGTTGGAGCAGATTTGATTGTTTGAAGCTACGAACACATATCTTAGTAAGATTTTCATGAATGAAGGGATGAGGATAAAATGCACCGGTTGGAGGAGGTTATTTCAATTGCAAGAACCAGTTTATAAGGAACTTTGCCTGGAATTCTATTTCATTGTTCAGTTAAGAAGGGTGATGATGCGTTTGATACAAAGAACCAAACTTTTTATCTGGGAGGAGAGCGTAGGGAATGTAGCGTGGCTGATTTGGCTTGGAGGTTGGACATATATAACTGGTCGGAAGCCATTACTGAAGCATTTGGTACATTTTTGGAGCATTTTCACAAGGAACTCCCAGATGGTGTTAATGGGGCTAATTGGTGGACCATGATTTCCAATAATGTTCACATACCATTGCTGGCCCAAGAGGGTGGCATCCGATCACTAATCCATCGATTCATTCACCGGTTAATTATAAGAACAATCAACATGAGAGAGGATGATGATAAGATTCCAAACGTTGATTTGTTTTTCTTATGGAGTGTTCTCACACCGTGTGTCTTTTGCAACATACCATATTGCTTTGCTAAATTCTTTGCGGAGAGAGGGGAGAAAGATAAAAAAGGGGTCGCCCATTTGTGGTGGTATGTTTGTAACAAAATTGGCAAGGTCGTATGCATTATTTAAGAGAGTGGTTGGAAGCTTTTTTACTATGATTCATACACATACTTTTAGTCCTCTTCTCTACAAAAGTGCAAGGATTATGGAGGACAATGGAGGGGGTAATTTTTCTAACCCCGATGTTGATGTGATGATGGTGTCGGAGCAATCGGGAAGGAGAGTTTGGCCTAGACCTGTAGTCGTTCATGAAGAGAAACCAGTATTTTCCATGGAGAATGAATTACCCATGGACCCGTATAACACGGCTATGAGTCAATTTCAAGACAATTTGGCACGAGGTGTGAATCATAAAAATATGACCTTGGGAAGAACTTTGGCGGGAAAGACAAGGTGGAGTCGGTGGGAGTGGAGCCCGGGAGAAGACGAAGACTAATTATCCTTTTTATTTATTTGTGTTTGAAGTGTTTTAAGACAATTTTCTTTTTATTTGTTTTATTTTGTTTGGGTGGTTGGTTTGGTTGTTTTAAAACTTTTAGTAATTAGGGATAATGTAGGAATTTAAATTTAATGTTCGTTTTCATTTTATTATATAGTTTTTGTTTTTGATCTTTGCAGAAGTTATGTTGAGAATAGAAAGAGTATTTAAAGCATGAGAAGAACAAGTGAGGGTCAAGTCATTAACGGGATATTAGAAGATTTTGAGAGCAATTTTTGAGTCTGTTGATTATTATTTCTAAAGGGAGTCATGTTACAAAATAAATAAAGAGGTGTATTGCCTTAATATCCTCTTTGACCAAAAAATCAATACCAAAGCAGAAAAGAATAAAAATCACAATCTGAACATCAAACACGCCATGGTCAAAACCAAACACGGCGTGTTCCATTGAAAAAATGCAATTTATGTCTAAATACAAATTCAACATGACATTTTTCTCCTTACAACTCGGCGTGTTCGTTTCTCAGTCAAATTTTTTCGAGTCATTGATTTGATCTTATTCAAGGCGGGCATTATTCACATTTATGAAGTCCATTTCGAGGCATTCCAATAAGCTTTTTCCAGTACATTACGAGATGTCAACCATATGAGATGTGTGATACCCAAGGCATGGATAAGCTGTTCTCATGTCAAAGTCAACTAAAGAAGGAGCTATAAAGAAGAATTATTAACCTCATTTTCTCCCTTTTTACTTGTTATTTTGTTTTTCATGACATGTAATGGGGACATTGCATAAAATAAGTGTGGGATAAGGGTTGGTAACAATAGTTACATTAAAATCCTAGGTATAATTTTAAAATTTTGAACATAAAAAATTTCTAGGTTAATTTAGAAAATTATGGCAAAGCAATTAGGATTCCATGGTAGTATTGATGGGTTTTGAGAAATACATCAATCCTATGGTGTACATGCAAACCTTAATAGCTTTTGTATCTTGTTTGTCTAATGAACATGAAATTGAGTATCCAAAGCTATAAACCCTAGATCTAGCATACAATTAATAATATTAACATAAAATAGGGTTTAGATCTGACCTTTGATTGTTATAAAGCAATAACAATCAATCCTTAGCTTCAGAAAGCTCAGTGCCTCAAGTGTTGCACCTCTAATGGAGTCACAAACACCACTAAGCAACAAGATGAAGAAGAAGAAGAGAGGAGATGCCTAAAACGTCTAGAAACCCTAAGGATTTAGTTCACCACGTTTTTTGGGGCCTAAGGGGTTCTTTATATACTTTTGTGGGCTACTAGGGTTTCAGTCAAAACCTTAATGGACATCTTAAACTCTAAGCGGCCCATGGAACCTTCTGGGATAAGGCCATGGACGAAAATATGATGGACTTCCATCAAAATTTCGCTCACCCCTTGTTCCTTTAGCATTCCTTAGCCCAACAACTCAATTATCCAATAATTGCAGTCCAGTCCCCTATATTTAATTAATCTCTTTTAGCCACAAAATTAATTATCAATTAATTCTTGACTAATATTAATTAAACAACGTGATTTATCTTTTAATATATTATTCTCATGATATATTAATAAATCATATTTAAACCTTTTTCTCCTTAATTCATCCTACATATTGCTATGGTGAAGGCAACCCAAAAAGACCATGCTCATAATCGGGTCAAGTACATACCAAAATAGTTATGGACTTAGACACTAATCCAACAGTCTCCCATTTGGATAAATCTAATAACTATTTTCCATATAACTTCAGAACCTGATCAGTAATCGTAGTTTTCAAAAGCCACTGTCGACTCTAATCTTATCAGATACGCATGTCCTTTAGAAAATGGATCTTATATTCCTCCATTCTCAAGATATCATATAAACATAAGACATGAATTTCAATCATTCTCTCTATACTGTTTCCCGACTTCCTATTTATGACAACTGATAACAGACTACTATTGAACACATCAACTTAGTCTCGGCTCGGCCAAGCACTTAGGTGTCATCACTAAATCATCGAGGGGTCCATAGATATCGCTTTTATCCCACTTTGGGTAAAAGGAAAGGATAAACTTCGACTCAAATGTTCGCTTGCATTTACTGATCGTATCACACACAATAATAAGTTTCATAACACCAAGTTACTGGTGTGTTTACTTATTATCAATGTGCAACCCACCAACAAATAACAACTCACATGTCTGGGTTTCAAGAATATACAATATTATCGTCTCACTAATCACCCATGATAAATCCATGAAGTGATCCAAGTGAGCGTGGATTTAATCCAATACTCTAATCTTATCAAAGCACTCATGAACCCTGCAGCAAACTTGTGCTATGTCTAAACACTTTAGACAATCTACAGACAGATTCATGTCAGTCTTCTTTCATACCTACTTCCAACGTATGATCGACTGTGGAGATTCGAATAACCCAGTTATTTTGGAAGTCAAAACATGCAAACTGAAACAAAACAATAATACTTATTCCTATATGGCCCCAAACTTGTGAGAGTCAGTAGAACACATCTATTTAACCACCATATTGATTACTCATTATTTATCGTTTATTGTTTCAGAAAATCAACTTACTATTCAAATTACAACAATAGTTGTCCCATGCACAAAGCATGCACACTATGTTTCCTATGGTCCTTCGTTTGTGAAATAGATCAATTGAAAAACTTCTCCAATTATGCTCATTTCACAATTCCCAATCCTTATCATTAGTGTTAGAACACAAGTTTCTTGCCACTACTAGAATATGCTAGATTTTAACATTGTATGCAACGATCCTTTCGCAAAGTCGTAGCACAAAAGTCACCAAAACTTGGCCAATGAAATTACAAGGTACTCTATCATAAATTGTTACAAGACAATTCCATAGACGTGAAGTGTTACATTCAAAGCACATTCCTTTGAACTTCCTTCTTGCATAAAATTTTCTAATCTAGACATAGGCTCTCAATATCCAACTTCCAATATGGAAACACTTCCATATTTTCCATATGACAACTCATTCTTAATAGAATCTTATCTATTCATAATAATGTCGATATGGTCCATCCAATACCATACTTCCAACTACTCACAAGCAACCAATCCTCAGCGAACTTTGGATCGTCCTTTGATAGTTGGTTAATTATTTTATAGCCAAAACCGATTCTTGTCCTTTTTCCCTCTTAATGCGCTAGACATTTGGAAAATTTTAGAATGGTCAAATATTATAACATTTGCAATCGATCCTATACCTGAAGCGTATGGGACACGGTGCATAAAGTCTTACATAAAGATGTGATATTTTATCAATCTTTTGCCATAATATTTTATGTGTCACGTTCTCATAATTCGAACTATGAAGAGGGATGCCGTAATCATAATCGAAATTTAAGAACACACTCTATATCCTTTGACTAAATTTATTAAACTTTCTCAATCTATGCTTTAGATTTTGAAATGAAGTATAATATTATCTCCCTTAATTATAGCAAAACAACTTTTCAACCCATGCAACTTTGCAAATTGAATCTTTGTTTTTCTATAATTAATATTGCTAACATGCAATACTTGCCATAATAATCATACAAGCATAACCCTTATTCTCCCACTATCATGATGATTATTATCATATAAGCATAACACTTATGTCCCCATAAGCTTTGACATGTATTCAGAAAACAGCTGAACTTCCAGAAAACAATGCCTATTGAATTTCTGAAATTCATATTTCTAATACCAGATGCTTTGATAAGCCTTTATCTAATCTTGTTAAACTTATACACCTTTGCCTTAGATAGCTCATATATGTGTCTAAACAATTCATAACTTATATCAATAAGTCCCAAATGTTAGACTAATTGCCAAATCTCACAATTCGATCTATGGAAAGGGATGCCATAACCATAATCGAATTTGAGAATACAATTTTTTCACAATTGCTATCTTCTTAAAATCTCTCTTAGTGAAAGCATTTCCTCACTGTCTTTTTCATGAAGGAGGGAATCTTATAACACTTAGATTTTATGGTGCATGAGTTCCTATCGACGTGAATTTGCCAAAACCAAGTTTGTGACAAATCCAAACTCATATGGACTGAACTTTCTTAATCTTGATTTCTTTCCTTCTGGTAACACGAGTGCCCACCATGTCTTCCAAGTAATTTAGCAACTTATCCTTACATACCAATGTACTTTCCATCGATCAAAGTACTTTGTCTTTATGCATTCAAATGAGAACTCATAGAACTCGCATGCGTAATTAACTCAATTGGAATGGCACAAAAAACAAAATAATGTCAACACGATAGGTTGCAAACCTCAAGTCGTGTGCTAGTGGTGATCGATAAGGTTTATTCTTGATCTGTTCTTGAAACTGTTCCAAGATCATTAAAAATCCCAATAACTCCTTGACATATAAGGTTCTCTTGTCAAGAAACATTTCTTGACAAACAAATATTTAAGAGTTAGTGTAGTTATTATCAAGACAAAACACTGCACATAATAGGTCCAAGTTAGTCTTTGTCTTATCCAAGACAGCACAACTTAACAATTTCAAATGTCCAAGAATAAGAAAACTTTTCCAAATTCCACATTTGTTGAGTGTTATAAACCTTCTTAAGACTTTGTCGATCAATTCAAAATCATGGAGTATAACTCCAAGACTTGATATTGGAATGAAGTATGATCGACTTATTAATTTAACCATTTCCACAATTCTTGATTCCTCGTCTTAGACATACAAATGCACTAATACTCACTTAGAGGATCAATTGAGATATGGTTCTTAATCATTAAGACTTATCATAAAACACAATAAAAGGTACCCTCCCTTCTTCTTAGAATAGAGAAACTTTTATCTTTCTGCCTACTTGATTCTTCTTTATTCGTTCTGTTATTCATTGAAACTCTTTCAATTAACTCAGAATTACTCTTATTCTTATAAGTATAATCATATTTACTAAACTTTAGTAAATCATGACGAATATCTTTATCACTCTTGTGGTTGACTAAATCAACGCACAACCTAGTGTACTTGATCTCCTAGTCCTTCACTTGACACTTTGTCAAAGAATTAGCCTAATTTTAAAATATGAAGTTTCTCATTCATCACACAACCAAGTTGTATGACTCCAAGTTTCTGTCCAATTAAAACTTGGGCGATGAGTACCTCTCCCTATTTGGTAAATTCTCGACATTTCCACAAAGAACTTAATTAAGAATCAAATCCATTATTGCTAATAATAGAAACCTTCAAACATCAATTTTTCATACATACCATTGTAAGGATAAATAAATAAGATAAAAACAAAATCCATTTTATTGGGGAAAAAATTGTCCTTACAATGCAATTCAACTAAAAAACTATGTTATTACATATTTCTTAGTAATCTATTCTAACTCCAACTAGTTGCTCAAGAATCCAATCTTCAAGCAATGCGATCGAAATCCATTTCTTCATGATTAGATTCAGCTCACTTCTTCCCTTAAGCTTCCTCTATTTTTCTTCGATCTTACAAAACATCAAAATGCAATCTTATCACATCATGTATTAAGAATCTAGAATAGGAACTTAAAAGAGTTATTTAATGGATTTTACCTGAAGTAGAGCCATACGTCTTGACTCTCCCATCTCTTAGATCTCTCAGGTAGTTTGGGCAGCTTCTTCTCCGATGCCCCTTCTCTTGGAAATAAAAGCAAATGGACTCCTTTGGCACAGCACATCGTAAAATCACTGACTTAGTTCTTTCTGGACTTCCAATGTTGCCAATATCCATTGAATTTTTGGAGTTTGATTCACAAAACAAATTTGCTTGACCAGCACGCCAAATCATTGCTGATTCAGCAACTATAAGCAAATAGGTGAGATCAATGAGGGTCACGTCATGATCTATTATATAGTACTCTCTAACAAACTCATTATATGATTCAGGAAGTGACTGAAGAACCCAGTCAATAACCAACTCACTTGAAATGTCGACACCCAACATGCTTAACCTATCAATGTGAGACTTCATCTCTAAGACGTGAGCACACATAGGTTTCCCATCTTCGTGTTTACTTGCCAAAACGACTTGAGTGAGCTTGAACTTTTCAAGCCTTCGAACTTTTGGGTTAGGGAGAACGATTGGAGAAGTTGGAGGAACTAAAGCATGATCTCTTGTTCCTCGATCATTTCGTGGAACATCATCTTCATTTCGAAAGCTTGTTCCATGGGATTTGGGAAGACCATGATTGTCAGAACTAAACATCTACAAAACGGGTGAAAATTCAAGTTAAGTTGATTAGAATTCTTGATGTAACACCCAAATGAAACATCAAGGCTAGGATCCAACACAATACTCTATAACCTAGAAGAGGGATGTCGTAATCTAGTCGCAAAATTTCTGAAGGTAGGTAAATGACGATTTACCAATTTCCTCCATGAAAAAAGAAAAGGAAATTTAAGTTTTTAAATGAATTGAAACTCCTATATCTTTTGAGATTCAATGAACTTTTCAATGGCATGTTTAATCTCGATTATGCTCTACTATTTGTGACTGGGATGCCGAGGATCACAAACAAGGTGTGAATAACCATACGAATCACGTGGTGCACCCAATGCTACTATCACCTAATCAATGTGCTGGTTAGCCATACACGCTCCATTGATCTATGATAAGCATCAAGCCACCCTTCGCCACGAATGTCATCCCCAAATTAGTGTGCCGGTTAACCACACACGCTCCACTAACATTTGACAATGGTACGAAGTGTAATTCCATGGATTAGCATACAATTTCACATTATTCCTAAAGTAACTATGATTTGGGAATTTATGAAAGTATGTAGTTACTTTGTACCTCATTATACTTATAATGGAAAGCTTTTGTCCTATCCTGCCCATTCGGCTAACGACCCTCCACTAGTCAAGAGTGCGGTGGGTAAGAGTGGATACCCATTCAATCGCCATTTTATAGGCAATTTCCTTAAACACCCCTTATAGACCAGCTTCGTGAATGAGGCCTACTGACGGTAAGACTGACTGTTTACTCATACATATATATAATATTAGAATTTTCATGTTATATATATAGTATAGGGTGTATTTTACACTTTTAAAATACTAGGTGGTTTAATTTAGTAAATTATACTTTTAATTTGATTAAATGTAAACCAAAACTTTATGGGTTTATTAAATCTCTTTTAATTATACACTTTAATTAATTAATAAAACCATAAGGGTGTGAATTGAACTTTTCAAATTACTAGGGTTTTAGAAATTAACATTTCAAAATTAAACTTTTAATCAACCTTTAAATTCCAAAACTTGAGGGCAAGTTTCAAAACTTTTCAAAACATTAGGGTTTAACTTATTTAAATTTGAAAAACAAAGCTTGTAAGTTCAAATTTAAACTATAAAACCTGGAGGGTTGAATTCAAACTTTTTCACAAGATAATTCAAATCTAAATTACAAATAAACAATATTTACCTAATAAAACAAAAGATTATCTAAATTTGAAAATTATCTTCAATATTGGCAAGGATAAACTCCAAATATTGATAAAAATCGGATTTTATTAATATAAAACCTTTTAGGTAATTATCTATAGCCGAAATAGGAAGAAAATTGCGAAATATAGTTGTCAGCTCCATGGACTCGCCGAGTCAGGCACTGGACTCGCCGAGTCGACCTGACTCGCCGAGTTCATCCTCTGACTCGTCGAGTCAACAAGGCAGAGGGAAAAAAACTTCATTTTTCATGCAAAAATCGATCAATCAAGTATCAAATTTACTAACAAACAACCCTAGGCTCTGATACCACTGATGGGTTTTGAGAAATACATCAATCCTATGGTGTACATGAAACCCTAATAGCTTTTGGATCTAGTTTTTCTAATGAACATGCAATTGAATATCCAAAGATATAAACTCTAGATCTAGCATACAATTAATCATATTAACATAAAATAGGGTTTAGATCTTACCTTTGATTGTTATATAGCAATAACAATCAATCCTTAGCTTTAGAAAGCTCAGTGCCTCAAGTGTTGCACCTCTAATGGAGTCACAAACACCACTAAGCAACAAGATGAAGAAGAAGAAGAGAGGAGGCACCCAAAACGTATAGAAACCCTAAGGATTCAGTTCACCGTGTTTTTTGGGGCCTAAGGGGTTCTTTATATACTTGTGTGGGCTGCTAGGGTTTCAGTCAAAACCCTAATGGACAGCTTAAACTCTAAGCAGCCCATGCAACCTTCTAGGATAAGGCCATAAACGAAAATATGATGGGTTCCCATCATAATTTCATTCACCCCTTGTTCCTTTAGCATTCCTTAGCCCAACAACTCAATTATCCAATAATTACAGTCCAGTCCCCTATATTTAGTTAATCTCTTTTAGCCACAAAATTAATTATCAATTAATTCTTGACTAATATTAATTAAACAATATGATTTGTCTTTTAATATATTATTCTCATAATATATTAATAAGTCATATTTAAACCTTTCTCTCCTTAATTCATCGTACATATTTCTATGGTGAAGGCAACCCAAAAGGACCATGCTCATAATCGGTTCAACTACATACAAAAATAGTTTATGGACTTAGACATTATTCCAACAAGTATTGCGTTTGATGATTCTTTGAGAACCTAAATGTTTAGTTGATCCAATATATGTTAGAGTGCATTTGTGGCCTCCTTTATTCTAGTGAAATCATGAAACAAAAACATAACATTGCTTAGTTTGAGGGACGCAACATGTCTAGCGTCATGTACTTTAAATGTATCTAGGAAAGCTTAAGTAGTCATTGTACACTAAGACTAATGCCTTTAATCAATAAAGGTTAAATCCCCTTGCGTAAGCATATGTTTTTCTAGGATTTTTAGTTTGAGTGAAAAAAATGTGTTTAAAAGAAAAAAAAGTGTTGAAATGTTTAAAAGAATATACAAGTATGAAGACATGGAGAAGAGCTATAAGGTATCAAAGATTAAAAGCAAAAGTTTTATTTTTATTTTATTTGTAACTTTCTTTTCTAAGTTATTTTATCATATGTATGCTTGGGGGTTTAAGGAAATATACCTTGAGGTTAAAAATGTTTTATGCGGATGGATTCAGAGGCATGCATAAAATGAGCATTGTTCGGAAGAAGCGGGTGAGTTTTTATGAAGATTTTGAGTATTTAGGGTTAGGGGGTCCTTAGGAAAAATTAGACACAAATGCATTCGTTGAAGTCTTGGCTTAATGGTTGGGTTCAATTGGGATTGTCTTATGTGGTATTGTTGGGATATTAATCCTAGAATGATCAATTAGATTCAAACAGATTTAAACAAGAAACATATTGAAACAAGAACACAATGATGACTCAAAATATACTTAATGATTCAAAAGTCACACCTCAGAAGAACTCGACAAATAATTACTACTGTAGAGGCCTGATTAGGGTTACAAAAGATAATATCAGAGTTGGGAAAGTATGATGAATGCATGCACCTTAAATATTCTAACCCTAGTAAATAAATACGGGAGGACAAGCCTAACCCATTTACGAAATAGACCATATATAAGGCCCAATGACACAACATAATTATCCTAACAATCTCCTCCTTTGTTTCAATGAGCGAGTGTCCATCAGGGCAATATTCGCTTCTGTACTTCAAATAGTTTTGGCATAACGCTTAAGAGCGCCTTGAGAGCCTGGACATACCACCAAATCATGTCCGAGAAGCACTTTTTGTCACCTTCGTTGCTGGCCTTACATTAGTTGACCAGGTCCATGATAAATTCAAGACAAGAAGTAGTATACAATTGTTTTTTTGGGAGAAAGAAACATGCTTTAGAAAAATCAACTTCATTTTGTTCCTTAGCTTGAAACACCACATACCAGCTTTCCTTGTAAAATTTTCCAAGCTTTAACTTCTCAAATCCCAGGAGCGTCTTTAGGAGCTGTAGAAGGCTTCTTTCGCAGCACTGCAACTATCTCTATATCTATAGTTCCCACCTCTATTATATATGAAATTATCATGAGCATGAGGTGATGGATAACAGGATCGTACTTATGCCCATCTCTCAACAACAACTTGTAGACCATGATCTAATCATATGGGTTGATACACGACAGGTCTGTGTGAGTGAATTCATGAACTTGGCTCGTAGAACCTTTGACAACTTTAAATTTTGCATTTGGGAAACTGTCAGTCTCAATTGGTCTAGTGACCTTCACTGCCATTATCTTGTTTACACTCCATATCTCGTACTGCGGCCTCATGTGTTTGAGATAAAATGCGAAGAGCAGTTGATCAGTGCCATTATCAGTAGAGGGGACATTCGCAACCTTGATAAAAGAGAGAAACTTGAAAGCCTTGGGAGTTATGGAAGATCTAGTTGTGAGACTTGAGTATTTTGAAATTTGAATGACATAACTGGTTATAACCAATATTGATTCGGAGAGTCAACAGCTTCACTCTGAATTCGCTTTCGCGTCTATACAGGAAACAAGAGTTTCTTTCTTTTAAGTGAGGACCTAGCTTCTCTTTCAACCTTCTCCTTGGCTTTAGCCTTTCGAACGATTCTTTGATCTTCATCTAACTCAACTTCACGAGCCTTTCTCCTTTTGAGTTCTTCTACATCTAGCTCCTCTTCTTCACTATTATCAATAATTGGATCTTGAGAGAAAAGCTTCTCTTTGCCTTTAGGATCAGATTTTCTTTTAAAATTTGGCTTGACTAAAGTAGTTGGCTTGCCTGAAGACTTCTTCGGTGGATCTCACCCTTGTTTCGGAATGCTAGAGGATTCTGGAACACCCTCCAGGCGGTGAAGCATTGCGAACATAGGTCTTAGCTTTCCGGCCGTATGTTTTCTAACTAAAATGGTGATCACTGAGTCCCTCATCTCAATGATATATGAGAGTAGGCCAGTAATATTGGTGATACAACTTTTCATTCCTGCCCTCTCAATTACCAAATCATGGACTTGTTTCTTAACCTGTCTGAGTTTAACAGTTAGAACTTTAATTTTTTTAGTCATGATGGCAAGGGAGTCCATTATCTTACTTTCCATGTCTAGATCCTCTTGAAGTTTGGAGATTATTGAGGAAATGGAGGATTTGAATTCTTCATGATCAGTAATGATCCTTGTTCTGATTTTGTGTAGTTTTTCTCCTTCAACTTTAAGAGAGGAGCCAAGATTGGAAATCGCTTCATTAGCTTTTGCTGTATTAGACTCAAAAGAGGTCTGTAAGTTTTTCATAAAAGATGTGGCATCATAAATTATTTTATCAACTTTTTCATTCGTTTCATTGGAGACATTAGCAGAGGCATCCATAGCTTTGTTCATCTTCTCAAGATTGGATAAGTGCTCTTTGGTGAGAGTTTCAAGAATAGACTTGACTGAAGCTTGAGAGTAGTCATCAGAGGAGGAAGGCTTTGAAGCCTTAAGCAATGAGTCAAGCTTTTTATGGATGGCTTTTAGTTGCGCCTTCGATACTAGAGCTTCTCCATCACTCTCATTCCTAATGATGAATGGACTAAAAGTGAACCCTGCCATGTCGTCTTCACCATCCGCATAGATTATATCTGGATCATCCTGGCGAAGAATGGAAATGGGTGGTGAGATATGAGATGTCGTAAAACCTGAAATTTCAGCCCCCGCATCAAATGCGTTGACTGAAACAGGAGGTTCTACAGACGTTGTTGGTGGAGTAATAGAATCAGAGAAGAGTGGAGTAGATAAAGGGATACTAGTCTGAGTTCGAGAAGAGACTGGTGGTGGACAAGGTGCAATCGTTATAGGTGTGGAAGTGGTTGTAGTTTTTGCTGATGGAGAAGGAGATGGAAAGAAATCGTTGTAAGTAGGATTTACCTCAGAATTAGATGTGACATCTCCATTGTGAACAGGCTCTTCCTCCTCGTTGTGAATAGGTTCTTCCTCCTCGTTTCGAACAGGCGGTTCCTCCTCGTTACAAACATGATGTTCTTCCTCATTACAAAAGTCTGACTGAGTGTTAGAGTTTGAATGTTTGCTTTTAGATGGAGTGGGGGACATGGTATTGCGAGATGGCTTTTTGAAATTTCTCCTTTTTGGTATAGGAGGTTCAGTCTGACCTTTCTTTTTCTTAGGAGTTCGAGTTGGAGAAGATGGACCCTCTTGCCCCTCTTTTTTCTTTCCCTTTTTCTTCCCACCTTTTTGACCTCCCTTATTTGGTTTATCTGCTTCATCAATTAACGTTTACATTTCAGAAGTCAAGGGACGAAACCCTGTAGCCGGAATTTTCCTGTATCCCTCCAGCATCTTGCTAGACACTAGCACATCACGAAACATCGCCTTTGGGATTGATCCTACAAAAGAATATTTTGATGTATCGGTAACAATAATACGTGTGGTGTGAAAAGTCGAAATTGATGCCATCATCGCATCTTTCATCACTGGAATTTGACGGTTCTCCATAGCTTTGTAGACGATAATGGTCCAGAAACGTGTACATGAGACTTCATTATGATGTGTGGTTGAGTGAGTGGTTTGAATCACTTGAGCCCATAGAACTGCTCAAAAATCAATATTTTAACCTATGTAGATTCCATAAAGAATTGCCATGAAGAACTTGTTGTCGCAATCAGATCTACTAACACTTTCAGAAAAGGCCTTGAACAATAGAGATAAGAGGCCATTCCATTGTGGTGGCAGATTTGGTTTCCGGAACTTGGAGACGGCGGTTAGGGTTTCTTTATACACCATTTGGTAGAATATCTCCGATAGGGCAGCGTTGGAAATAGATTTAGGGTAACCATGTCGTCTGATTGAGGAAGCCTTAGAATAGAGCAGAATCATGATTTGGGGATGGAGGTTTTCTGATTGAGGATCTCAAATGTAATCCTCTGTTCTTCTTTGAGAAAACATGCAGAAGAATAGGCTTTGCGTAAGCACGATATCAGAATGTTTTCCATCTTTGTAAGTGCAACGAGTAATGGAGAGTATTTGAGGCACTCGAGAAACTGAAGCATGTAGCTATCATATTTGCACTGATCGAGATCAATCACTAGATTCTGATTTTTCTTGATAGCAAGGAGTGAAGACTATGCTGTTTGAACTAAGGGAGCTTAAGAAGAACCCTCCATTATTGATAGCTTAAGGAAGAAGATGAACAGTAGAATGCTTTGATCGCCACTAATCGTTGAGAGAATAGTATGAATGGTAATGTGAGATGAAGCGCCAAAATCCTTTTATACAATTTGTTAGGTGAGAGAAATCCGGAGAGATTTTGTCTTGGGAACTGAAACATCGCCTGTGAAAGCGCAATTTGACATTTGTTATGTTAGAAGCGTGCGTCATACGACAGAAAAGGAAACGTTCGTGCAAAATTTTACACGTCCTTTTGAATTCTTATCCTCAGGAAATTACCGCATCATCTTTGCCCTTTCGCAATTAAGTGCGATTCCATCTGTCTCATATGAAAGCAAACTTCATTTTAAGAGAACATAGGTTGAACTGCGAATCTGAAACTGAATGTAAGTACAACATACCAGACCTTTGAAAATCACTAGGATCTCCGTGTAAGAGTGTGCCAACGATACAAAAATATAGAAATAAATTATAAAGGATTCTAGTAATGTCTAATAAGACATGACACTAAGGATCCCAGGCATAGACTGATCGGTTTGAGCCATAAGAACATTCCTATGTGCACATACAAACCCTAATGCTTGGATCTAGGTTTCTCTAATTGAACATGCAATGTATCCAATAATTTGATGATAGATCTAGTATATTAACACAAGAAAAATAGATCTAAAAGATTACCTTGAATTGCTTGCTTGAATCTTCTTGTCCTTGGAGCTTAGTGTCACAAATGTCACTCCTCTAATGGCTTACAAACACAAACTTAGCAAGAGGATGATTAAAGAGAGAGAGAGGGGAGGGCATGAAATCGGCCAGGGTTTCTTCTATTGCAAGAGTGTCGATTTCCTTGACCCCATGGGTCTATTTATACTAGTGAGGCTCCTAGGGTTTCACCCTTAAAACCCTAATTGGATAACTTAGGCCCTAAGCAATCCAATCTCCTTATTGATAAGCCTTGGACGATTTCTAGGTCCTTCTAAACCCTAAAACCGTCCACCCCTTATCCATTAAGGATTACTGCTCAAAATACAACTATCATACAATTGACAGTTTATGCCCCTTTATTCGATTAATCTCTTTAAGTCACCAAATTAATTCCTAATTAATTTATGACTTCTATGAATCAAATAACGGTATTATTATTCCTTATATTATTCTCATAATATATTAATAATATTTCTTCTCTCATTACAAATCATCCAGTCCAGTTGCTATGGTGAAGGCAACCCAAAAGGACCATGCACAACCGGGTCAAACACTTACCAAATATAGTTGTAGCCTTAGACACTATTCCAACATAGATCTCTTCCTTCAAAGTCAAGAGGGACTAACAAGTGTATGTGTGGTTTCCTATTGAAATACGATAAAGTGTTTGATAAGAAACATTTCAAGGCATCTTTTCTTTAGGCTAAATGGGTGGATTTATCTCCAACCAAACTCCAAAACTTGATATAAGTACGAACAATCGGATGAAGTACTCGTGTGACTAGTGTAGTCAGTTGAACGAGTAGGTTTGGAAATATTGAGTGACGATGATAGTTTTAGAAATCTCAGAAAAATAAAAATTGGAACTTATGGGAAGAAATTTCTTGGGACAAGAACACTTCATAAATATCTCACAAAAGAAAAAGAGATTTCTTGGTACAAACCACGAAAGTAGCTTTCGTTAATTCCTTGGTGAAAATCTTGAACGTTTAATTTTTCATTGTCAATTCATTTAAGTGTGTTGGATATTGGGTTTCACTCAGTTTATGGTACACTGAAGTTAAGATCATTAACACAGATGTTGTGTAACCATAAACCTCAGTGGTAATTTTTGAGAGTCTCAAGGGCTACAATGATGGATGCGAAGGTGTGAAGAAATTTGAAGGTGGTTCCAGAGAAACGAATGTACCTCTGCTATGCAAAAGTGACTAAGCAGGTAACTCTTAACTCAGATTAGGAAGAGTAAGGTAGCTCATGACTTATGTGAATTTATTAGCCTGATTGGGAAGAAACAATTGGTAGAATTGATTCATTAAGGCTTCAACATAGAGTCGCCGAGGCTTTAGAGTAGATGCAACAGTATGATTCTAGGGATGCTTAGCTAGTACATACGTGAAGAGATTGATACCTTCCCCATTACACCAACAAAGAGAGATTACAAACCTGTTTTTCCATGAGATTCTCAGCTCTCTAGGATTTGGATATTTGTGAAAAATAAAAGAAATAAATAAAAAAACACAAATAAAATATTTTTGGATTTTTATTTTCTGAAAATAAAGAAAAGCAAAAGGAAATAAGCTATTTTTGAAAATTTGGAATTTTCTGAAAAAAAAAATGAAAAACATAAGAGATTTAAAAACGAAACAATGATAAACAACATTGTACACCTTGTACAAAACGATGCTTGAGAAACCGAACCACTAATAAATAGTAGACTGCGAATAAACAGAAGGCTACGAACTACTACGAGTGTTCGCACCGATTCACAATGTTGAAGTAGACTGTGAACTATTGCGAGCATTCGCACCAATTCGCAATGTAAACTTTATGAATGTGAAAGTGGTTTCGGAATAGATTCAGCTTCCATCATTCCTATGCCTTGAAGGATTCTATTGAAGTTATATTAAGGGAAGGCCTTTTTTAATACTTCAGCTAACTGATCATCGGATCTTACGAAGTGAATTTCAACATTACCATCTTCCACATGATCTTTGATGAAGTGATACCTTAGTCCTATGTGTTTCGTCTTTGAGTGTTCTGGTCGGTTATGAAAAATGTGAATGGCACTTTCGGAGTCACAGTATAATGGGATTCGTTTCATGCTTAGGCCATAGTCACGAAGTTGGTTTTGAATCCAAATGACCTGAGATGTGCATGAGGCAGCTACAATGTATTCAGCCTTAACTGTTGACAAGGAAATGCAGGTTTGCTTCTTGGATTGCCAACTTACCAGTTTACCATCAAGGAATTAGCATCCTCCAGTTGTACTCTTTCTATCTAACCCGCATCCTCCAAGATCAGCATCTGAAAAAGCTTGTACAAAGAACCCAAAATTTGAAGGGTAGCATATTCCAAGGGAGGAAGTTCGTATGAGATACCTGAAAATGTTCTTGACCGTCGTCATGTGAGGTTCTTGAGGATTAGCTTGGAAACTAGCACAATAGTAAACGAAAAAAATAATATCTAGACGACTCGCAGTTAGATACATTAAGGAACCTATCATTTGACGATAGACTATCATATCTATTGCTGGTTTATCCAAACACGGAGTTAGTTTCCTTCTGAATGCCATTGGAACCTTCACTTTTGAGTCTCCCGCCATCTTAAACTTTGCAAGTAGATTCTTCGTGTAAGCCTCTTGGTTAATAAAGATACCTTCCTAACTCTGTCTAATATTCAGTCCAAGGAAAAAGTTAATTGGACCCATGGAGCTCATCTCAAATTTAGTTTCCATCAACTTTCGGAATTTAGCTGTTAGGCTGGGATTTGTAGATCCGAAGATTATGTCATCGACATAAATTTGGACAATCATTAAGTGGTCACCCACTTTCTTATGAAAGAAGGTTGGGTCAACTGAACCTTCTTTAAATTTAGAAAATTTTAAGAATCGAGTAAGAGTTTCGTACCAGGCTCTAGGAGCTTGCTTCAGACTGTAACAACATTGTCCAGGATGTAACAGTGATTGGGGTACTTCTCGTTTACGAACCCTGGTGGTTGTTCCACATATATATTCTCTTCAAGTTCGTGGGTCAAAAATGCACATTTGACATCCATCTGGAATACTTCAGAGTTCTTGTGCATCGTATATGCCAAGAAGGTGCGAACGAATTCCAACCTTGCAACTAGTGCGAATGTTTCTTCGTAGTGAATACCTTCTTCCTGGCAATATCCCTTGACTTCGAGACTTGCCTGGTTTCTGATCATGTTGCCTTCTTTATCCAGCTTGTTACGAAATGCCCATTTCAAACCTACAACTTATGCATCAGGTGGAGTGGGAATCAACCTCCAAACCTTGTTTCTTTTGAACTCATTGAGTTCATCTTGCATCGCTTGCACCCAATCTGAATGATTAAGAGAAACGTTAACATTTTTGGGTTCAACCTTGGAAACAAATGAGTTAAACATACAAAATTCAACTTTAGAGACTAATGCGGTTTGTTTCGCTTTTTCTGGACCTCGTGAGTACACCTGTAGAAGACTCGCTAATGACTTGGGTTTTCGGATGATCTCTGGTCCATTTGTTTAATGGAGGGTAATTCAGAACATAAGAAGAATCCAATTCACCGTTTACCTCCTCAAACTCCAATGGTACATCCAAATCATCATTCGCATCTATATTCTCCCCCTCGAAAGATGGAAGATCCTCTACTTCATGAATGGAATTGTCTCCTCCAAATGGAGATTCGTGAGTCATTGTTAGTGGGTTAGTTGTTGAAGTAAAACCCTTCCCCTGGAAATGAGCGTTCGTGGTCACACTTGGAATGTTCTTATTTTTTGGTGTAGAATGTTCCCCCTGAAAGCTTGCACTGGCAGTTGAATTAGAATCCTCCTCCTGGAATGTAGTATCCGTGTCTTAAGGGATGTTCACACTTGGTGACTATTTGTGCATATCCTTCTCAGTGTCATTAATTATTTTCTTCAATTCATCCTCTTTGTTGTAAGCTGATGTTGATTATGATGAAATACCCTTCTCTGGTTCATCAAAGAGTAACATGAATTCCTCATAAAGATTGGAGAGAGGAATCGTGGATGGACTTGGTTTCGAAAAGATCTCATTTAATTGACTATTATTCGACTGAATCCTCTTCAATTAGTTGTCGTCGAACGTCACATCGTAGGTTTCTTCAATCTTCTTGGATTGTTTGTTGAGAACCCTATATGCCTTGGAGGTCAGCGAATATCCCAAAAATATACCCTGGTCCACTTTCGCATCGAATTTGTTTTGTTGTTCGTTGGAGTTGAAGATGAAACACCTGGAACCAAATAAATGGAGAAACTTAATGTTAGGTTTTCGATTATTGATTATTTCATAAGGAGTGAAAGAAAATCGCTTATTTAGAATGGATCTGTTTTGGCTGAAGCACGCAGTTGTAATCGCATCCACCAAAAAGTAGATAGGCAGACAGGTGAAAGATAACATGGTTCTTGCAGCTTCGCACAATGAGCGGTTTCACCTTTCAACTACATTGTTCTGTTGTGGAATATAGGGAGCAAAAAAATTATGTAAAACTCCCTTTTCAGCAAGAAATTCGTCAAACGCTTGGTTTTTGAATTCCAGATCATTGTCACTGCAAACATTGCGAACCGGCTTTCATAGTTGAAGCTCAATTTGCTTGATGAAGTCCTTGAGTTTTGGTGTTGCTTCATATTTCTGTTTAAGAAAATACACCCAAGTAAAACATGAAAAATCATCGATTATCACAAGAATATACTTACTACCACCAAATCTCTCAATTGCAAATTCCCATAAAGGTCGACATGTAGAAGTTTTAAAGGTTCGATGACTTTCGTGTTAACTACAGTAGGATGAATTTTCTACTTTGCTTCCTATTTCACAAGCTGCACACACGTGATTTTTATCGAATTTCAAGAGAGGAAGCCCTCGCACGTGATCACTAATGTGAAAACCCGAAATTTCTCTCTTGTACAACCATTCAAGTCAGTCAAAGTCAGACTTGCTTCTGCTAACTTTTAGCACTGTTTAGAGTCTGTTTGAGCATTCTAAGCCTAGTACATCAAAGGATTAAGTGTTAGGATGTGTCAACTGAATTTTGAAACAAACAAACAAGACATAAACCCCTTTATGAGGAGTTTAAGGCCAGGGCACATGAGTTTATGGCCGTAAACTCATGGTGGCCATAAACTCTTGGCTATATGTATAATACATGGCCATTTTTCAAACACTTTTCCCACTCCTAACTCAAGAACTCGGTTTTGCTCTCAACAATCATCAAGGATCTTCATTTTTTTCTTCAAAAATGTAAGTATTTCATCCCTTGATTTGTTACTACATCTTCTTAACTAGCATCACCGATTGATACCATCCATTAACATCATCTTTTGGGTTAGATCTTCAAGAACACCAAGAACACACACTAGTGTTTTGGTCCAAAATCAACCTTTTTAGCTTCTATATCGTAAGTATTACTTACCTATACTCGATATCTAGTTGAAACACATGTTAAACACCTTGAAATCGTCCATTTCCCAAGAACAAGAGGTGTTTACAGGGAAGAGCATCTCCCTTGGCCGTATACCCTAGTTAGAGGTGCATATGAGCCTTAAACTCTTCCTAAGGCTTGGACTTGAGTCTAGAACACTTCCTTTGTGTTTGTCAGACCTTAAAACACCCCTTTGGCAAAAATCATCATGATTTTACGGCCGTAAATTCATGTGGCCGTGAACACATTGGCTGTAAACCGTAGGGCCATGAACACTTGGCCGCAAACACCAAGTGTGGTCGTAAACTCACCTTATACACAATCATTTTTTATCTTTACCTTTCCATTCAAGTGTAACCTAGTCCCTAAGGTGTTTTCCCTTACCTGATTAGTTAGATAAACAATAATTATATACATATATGAGTCGTAATATGCAAAATAGGATCAGTGTGTGTGCTCAAGTCGTCACTTGACACCTAGCATCCTATACCACTCTTTCATCCAAACCACTCACTACAGGTGAGTTCATACCCCCTTAATCTACCTTTTAAATGATTTTAAATGCTTTTATGGAGGGATACAAGTTGAATCATTGTAGTTATTTTATCAATCACATCTGATTAATAATTAGAGCAAACAAATAGATTTCTTATACTTTCAAACTGTGTTATCAAACATCTATTTCAAAACATTTTTATCAAACTCTTTTGTGTTGAAACTATTTATCAAACTCTTTTAACTTATATATTGTCAAAAACATGTCTATATATATAGTTATATAAGTAAGATTGAAAGGACTTAGGACTATTAACTCGCTTTATTTCATGTTCCTTGTTTAGTTGTGGACTTAGAGTATCAGGTTGTTTGTCCGAGTGTCGTTTGAACCTTAGTTATATATTATGTATATGTATATAGATATAAAAGCTTTTACCTCAAGTTCAACACCTTTGTGTAGCAAAGGTGTATAAAACACACTCAGTCGTTCAAACAACATTACTAGTAAACTATAATAGGTATAGTTTAGAGGTATACTACTCACTATTTCTAGTATAATGAAACATACATGAGTCAGTTCATTCATGAGTCAAAACAAACTTACTATTATGAGAAACAGAAAGAACATACTATGATGAGAAACTAAGAGAACATACTATGATGAGAAACAAAGAGAACATAGTATACACTATACAAAGAGAACATACTATACACTATATAGGCAGAGCATACTATACATATACAAGAATACTATAACATAAATGTGAGCCACTACTTCGGGGCATGGCATCACTGTAACTAGAGTCTCCTGGAGGGAGAGCGTTGAAGGGCTCAAATTAGTGGTTTGGTCTAGGCTTTGCAATGTAATAGTAGTTTGGTTTAGATGGAGTATGTTACTAGGTGTTATAGCAAGTTTACGGTTTGTAGTGAGTTTACGGTCGTAAACTCTTCTCGGTCGTGGTCCCTATAAATACAGGTTTAGTCAGACATTTTGTAGTTGTTGATGCCTTATTGTTCACGGATTTCTATCGAGTTGTACCAGACGTTTATAGCTATAAAATGTGTGCAAGCTTGGTTTATTCTCTTTTCGTCTCTATTCTTGTTTCGTGTGATTCAGTTTGCTATTGATCACTGGTAAGATCCATTCTTAGGACCTTACCATTGGTATCAGAGCTTGACCAGCGTCAAAGGCACTCTACAATCGTTTTTGAAGCGAGTTTTTGTTGGCTAGAGATTAAGTTCGTGTTTTTCTACAAGAGGGTTTTTGGTTTCATCGAGAAACTGCAAAAATCGTTGTTTATGGCTCGAGCTTACGGCCGTAATCTCTATTTACGGCCGCAATCTCATCATAGTTCATCAACCATGAATTGCATTCTTGAACCGTAAACCCGTAATCGAAGACTGAGTGTTCTTGCACCGTAAACCATGGACCGTATTCTCTTTTCGACCGCAAACTTAGAGTTTACGGCCGCAAACTAATTTTGGGTAGTAAACTCTTTTTGACAGTAAATCGGATTTTAACTGTGACCAAGAACTCAAATTTAAAATTTTAATTAATTTGATTTCTATTTCACATTTATTAAACAATAAAAATGGAATCTCAAAGTCAAAATCATTTTCAAGAACTTGATGCTGTCATGGGAACCACTACACGAATTCCAAGGTTAATGTCTACTGATGTTTTTCCCGAGTGGAAGTACAAAATAGAGAAATACATAAAAATGAAAGACTTCAAGATCTGGAAATGCATCATCAATGATCCAGTCAGAATAACAACTACATTTGCAGGGAAAGTGGTTGACAAAAAGATAGAAAATTACACTGATGAAGACTTTGAGAGTGTTAAAGAGCAGGAGAAGGAGTTGGCCATCTTGACGATAGCCCTGTCACCAGATATTGCTCAAGGTTTCAGAGAGTATACATCTGCTAAGGCTTTATGGAAAGCCCTAATTGAGGTTTATGAAGGGAACGAAGACATGCGAGAGAGTCGCCAAGACATGTTGCGACAACGATTCAATATATTGAATTATGTTCCTGGAGAGACTCTTGAAGCACAGCTGCAGCGGTTCACATCTCTCAATACTGAAATGATTGTGGCTGGGATTTTCTATACAAAGTCAGAAATAAACAAGAAGCTACTGAATGCTCTCCCAAAATCTTGGGACATCAATGTAGTTGTCATTAAGAAGACTAAGTATCTCAGTCGTCTCTCTCTCTCTCGCTGAAGTGATGGCAGTCATCAAGGCGTGTGATATTGATGACAAGCAGCGGGAAATCAACCATGTGAACTCATACTCAGCTGCGAACCTTGGCATCTCTTCTAACAAAGCTCTTTCATCCCTATCGTTTTATCTTCCTTATGCAGGTCAATCATTTACTACTCCACAAGCTCAGAAGTAGACTCTTCCCACTCCATCAGCTTCCTCTGCATCAGCCATGCACTTCTCGCAGAATCAATCGTTCGTGGCTTCTCAAGCTGCTTCATCCTCAACTGGGGCTTCTTCTTCAAAGGGAAAGAGGGTGATGAAAATCTTGCACTTGCTTCAGGGCTTTTCAATTGCTACAATGCACTTGTAGCCAGGGATCTTCCACCCCAACTGTCATTTGCCGATATTGATCAGATTCACCCTGAAGACGTTGAGGAGATGGATATTACATGGCAAGTTGCCATGGCAGTCTTTAGGGCGAAACAGTTTGCCAAAAATACTGGAAAGAACAACTACGGGATGAGTGCTGACAAGAAGGTTGGTTTCAGCAAGGGAAAACTACAATGTTTCAACTGCCACGAGCCAGGGCATTTTGCTCGTGATTGTCCACAGCCAGACAAAAGATTAAATAATGATAGGACAATTGTTGCAGTCAGAAACAATCGAAGTGGCACTCAAATGAACAACGAGAAGGCTATCGTCGCTCAGTCATTTGACTGGGAGGATCAGATGCAGGCCCTGAACTTGTCTGGACCTGAAACTGCCGACCTGGCACAAGTTTGTGATGATGCCCCGGCAGAGATTGTGGAAGTTGGAGATAAGATGATGGAGTTGCAGTTTACATTAATGGTATCCTCTTCACATGAACCTAATACAACCGAGGTAAGTTTACCATCACGCTCTCAAGCTTGTATTGATTATGTTAAAACTCTGCATGAGAAAATTGATAGATTAGGCAGTGAAGTAGAAATCCTTAAGATTCTCCGTGAACTTAATGACTCACTAAAAAGGGAAGTAGAAGACCTTAGATATGTAGGTTACCAACTCAGAAAAGGTCAAAAACCACTTAAAGCCCAATTGGAATCCAAAATAAAGGATTTAGGAGACTTCAGGAAGACTACAGTAATAAATTCCAAAATTATCATTATGTAGTGAAACAGAACGCTGAACTAGTGGCTGAAATTGAATCTTTAAAGGGCAAATTTCAAACCGCTAATTTTGATTTTAGAAAACGTGATGTTTCAAGTGAGGTAGTTGCAAATATGATAGACCACTTCATGCAATTTAAGAAAAATCAATCAAAGGGTCTAGGTTATAATCAAGTGTCCCCTCCCTTCAATCATTCATATCAGCACAAGCCTTTGTCCAAACAAGAGATTGCTAATGAACCATTTATGGTTTATGGCAAGCCGTCTGGTTTTATTTCGGGAGGATTTATTAATGTTGAAAGTACTAACATTTCTACTTCTCCTGCAGATCAATCCTTGAATCAGTCAAAGCACGAAGTTGAAGGATATGTTTCTGAAAATAAAATCGAGTCTAAACCTGAAATTTTAGTTTTGAATAAAGACAATATTTTTTCTGATGTTTCAAATGACAATGTTTTTTGTGGTGGTTTTTCTATTACTTCTGATACTGTTTTGAATGGTTTGAAAGTGTCTAGTTTGAACAATTTGGTTGACAATTCTGATGTGTGTGATAATAATTTTGAAGAACCACCAGTTTCACAAACTTCTCCATCTAATGTACCCTCACTTGCCTCACAACCTAATTCATGTTCATGTTCTTGTGAGAGAAGCAAGGGTAATAGTATCGAAAACAAATCTGATCAATGCAGCACAAGTTATAACAATAACAAGCAGATTTGTTTCAGTTGTGGTGTTGGTGGTCATATAGCTAGAAATTGTCAAAATTGTATGTTTGTACATTTCGAATTTCCAAGAGGAGAGAACGACTCTAGAGGAAGGTCTTTAACAAGAAAGTCCTCTAGAAATCCTTCCCGGAATGATGATTGGAAAGATGATCGGAGTAGAAAACGAGCCATTTTTCAAAAGCTTAAAAAGGTTTTTTATCACAAAGTCCTAGGTAGTTTGCCAAAACCGAGCATGGCCAAGCCAAGGTCGGTTTCGTCAAGAAGCAGCAGTGAGTCTTCAACCAAATCTGGTAGAAAACCCACATGCCTTAAGCAAACTGATAAACATTCTATCTCAAAAATACCCGGGACTATTAGAAAACCCAATTATAAATGGCTACTCGAACTAGCTTCCAATTCATCTTCCGTGTTCTCTAAAAATTCCGAAAATTATCAATATGAAAAGGCATCGGGGCCACCCAGGAAAGTAATGACCTGGGTTCCCAAATCTAATTAAACCCGCACATTTTTCAGGGACAGTTGCGGGGAAATGTTGTCAGACCCTGGTTCGTCGACAGTGGCTGTTCTCGGCATATGACAGGAGATATCGCCCAACTGCACAACATTCAATCATTTAATGGGGGATACATCTCCTTTGCAGGTGGAGATGGTGGAAAAATCACTCAAAGAGGAACTGTCTCAAATGGGGTTTTAATTTTCGAGAATGTTAATTTTGTTCCCGAGCTGAAGCATAGTTTGTTAAGTGTTTCTCAGATCTGTGACAAGGGCTATTCTACGCATTTCACTGATAAGGAATGCATGATTCTCAAGCCAGACATTGTCATCCCAGAAGAGTGGATTCTTGTAAAATCTAAAAGGGATGGAAATGCCTATATCATTGATATGAATAGCAATCTTCCAAAATAAGTTACATGCCTTTTCTTCAAGATCTCCGAACAAACTGCAATGTTGTTGCACAGAGGACTAGGTCATGCTAATGCCAAGAACTTGAATCGTCTTGCGAAGAATGAGTTGGTCCGTGGATTGCCTGTTAAAGACTTCATCACATTTGAAAAATGTGTGTCATGCGCACAAGGAAAGCATCATAGAAAACCATACTTGCCAAAATAGGTCAACTCAATAAGCCAGATGCTTCAATTGCTACATATGGACTTGTTTGGTCCAGTAAACGTCCTCAGCATCAACAAAAGTTCTTTTTGTCTGGTTGTGATTGATGATTTCTCTCGGTTTACGTGGGTATTCTTTCTATCCAACAAAGTTGGTGTTGTTGATTTGATCAAGAAGTTCACTGTATTAAATGAGAACCAAACTAACAATCGAGTGAAGACGCTTCGTTCTGACAACGGAACAAAGTTCAAGAATTCTGTACTCGATCACTTTTGCGCAGAAAGGGTATCATGCGTCAATTCAGTTCTGCTCATGCACCCCAACAAAATGGTGTTGCTGAAAGAAGGAACAGAACTTTAAAGGACGCTGCAAGAACGATTCTGTGTGATTCAAAGCTACCGGTTTTCTTTTGGGCCGAGGCGATAAACACTGCCTGTTATGTTCAGAATCAAGTGTTGATCAACAAAGCTCAGATGAAGACCCCGTATGAGATTCTCTATGGTCACAAGCCATCATTCAGTCATTTCTGTGTATTTGGCTGCCCTTGCACTCATTTTCACTTAGATGCCAACCTGAAGTTTAATGCAAAGGCCAATGACTGTTACTTCGTAGGGTATGACGCTCGCACTGCCCATAGAGTCTACAATAAGTGGACAAAACAGATTGTGGAATTGTATGACGTGCGTTGGTTGGAAGAAAGTGAGACGGACGCTAGAGTGGGTCCGGATTGGCTGTTTGATTACACATCGCTATTCAAATCAATAAATGTGTCTTCGAGTGGCTCATCTGGATCTGTTTCTGGTTTGAAGAAGATTTCCTAAGACGAAGACGAAGAAGTTGTCTACAGACCCCCATCTTCATCCCATTCTTCATTCAAGGGGAAGTCTCCGGTTTTGTCTGAGGGGGAATCCTCTGCTATGCCTGAAGGGGAGTCCTCTGCTATGTCTGAGGGGGAGTCGTCTACTATGCCTGAGGGGGGGGGGGGGGTTCTCTACTTCACCAAAGAGGGAGTCATTTGCACAACTTGATAGTCCTAAGTCTCCAGTCCAAAATGATACTCCTGATGTTGAAGCTACACCATCTACACCTATGGAGAGAGAGTTCATGCCTAATAACGCTTCCACAACCACTTCAGCCTTTATGGAACTATGTCACACCCCAAAACCAAGAACGGCGGAAACGTTCTGGGGCAGAGGACGTCATGTACAATATCACAACAATGAAAAGTAGTAAACAAGCAACAACATCATCCATTGCATTAATAATATAATTATTATACAAGTGTTCTGTCAAATTTTGATAAACACTAAAGCATAAATCAAAATGAAAGATGAGTCTTGAACGAGCTCCATCTTCCTTTCTCCTTGCATCGGTACCTGTCTATGATGACCTGAGGATAAAAGTAATTTTGAAAGCGAGTATCAGCTTTGAAGCTGGTGAGATCATAAGTATTTTAGTTTCTTAATTTGTATGTAAGAATTTGTAAGTTTATGAACTGTAAGTATAAAAATGTTTGTAAACCAATTGTAAACGTTTGAAAAACTCTAGAAATCCCTATGATTCCTACTATTATATAAGGGTGTCTTCTACCAAGACCTAACTGTTCTCAATTTAGTCTTCTACCAAGACTTAACTGATCTAAATGTTTGTTTCTTGTAAACGTGTGTAATTTTCCCAAGTTTAACTATCATAAACAAAATATCGTTTTTACATTTAAAGTTTAAGTGAAAAGATCACTAAATATATGTACAGGGAAAATTAATGTAGTACTAAAATGTAGCGCTATAAGAACTACTGTTGTACTAACTACCTTAAACCGGATTTATATTAAGGCATCATGTGATTTATTGTACCATACTATTGACTGGTAACAACGACATAAGAATGGTCGTAAAAAGAAATGACGTTTGGCACCCGCAGACCTGCAGGTCCGGCTGTAGCTAGCAGGAAGGTGTAGGATAGTCAATCCAGTATAGGTCTATATGCAAACTCACGCTCTCCCTTCAAGAGACTCTGGCTACTACACGGTCCATGACATTTAAGTCATGCTCCGATTCATATCACAATAATTAACGTATTCATGTATATGTAAATTAATGAACTATTCTAGCTGTAATGTACGTGCTCTCTACCTAGCAAGTATAGTAATGTACTGCAATGTTCTAACTGTAATATATGTGCTCTCTACCTAGAAACTATAGTAATGTACGGTAATCTTCTAGTTGTAATGCACGTGCTCTCTACCTAGCAAGTATAGTAATGTACTGAAATTTTCTAGCTGTAATGTACGTGCTCTCTACCTAGTAAGTATAGACTCATGAATGAACTGACTCATTGTATGATATCGCGTTCTAGTAATGGTTCTAGTATCTTCCTAAACTACCCATATGGTAGTTTACTGGTAATCTAACTGGGACGTATGAACATGGATGTATACCCTTGCTACCCAAGGGAATTGGATGAACTGGAAGGACCTTTTATGAATATATATGTACACATGATATATAACTAATATTTAAACGACCTTCGGACGAGTACCCGATATCCTATCAGACCACATTCAAATCGAGGAAAAGGAAACAAGGTGGATAGCCTTCCTAAGTCTTTTAAACATTATTATATAACTATACATATAGAGGCATGCAATTTATAATATAAAAGCATAAAATAAGTTTTGTAAAACCTTTGAACATAATTGTTATCTAAGAGAAGATCGACTTGATGTCGATCTATAAAACGGTTTGAAGGCATGCGGTTGATAAAACAATTTAGTATAAAGAAACATTTGTTTGAAACACAATTGTAAATAAGTTTGAAATAAAACATACAGAGTAAAATGTACGGTGTAATAAGGAGTTTTAAAACATATAAAATGTTTATGAAAATCATTTGAAGGAAACTGTTTGGTAAAACGGCTAATGAGTAGTAAATCATTTAAATGCTGCTTATTAATCACATGTGATTGATATAATAAGTAGCATTATTCTACTTGTACCCCCCCCCCCCATAAAACATTCAAAATAGTTAAAACATTGATTAACGGGTATGAACTCACCTGTTGTGGGTGATACGGATGAATCGAAGAGGTAGGACTGCTAGGTGTCAAGTGGAAACTTTAGACACACACAATGGTCCTAATTACATATGAAGACATATGTATATAAACAATTAGTGATTATAACACTAATTAAAAATGTATAAAAATCCTAATGCAACGAAAACACTTTTGTTCAAGTGCTAGGAGGCTAATGGGTTGCGACAAAGGTGTGCAAGACCTCGTATGGGAGTTTATGGTCAAAAGACCATATGTTTTGGAGTTTACGGCCCAGGGGAGTAAACTCCTGGCCGTAAACTCTCTTTAGGGTCACTAAATGAAGCCTAACTTTAATACAACTTAAGTGGTGAAATGCTTCTAGTCTTAAACAAATGTTTAGGCTTCCTTTTAACTCCTTTGAGGAGTTCACGGCCCTGGGACCACTCCCCCATGAGTTTACGGCCGTAAACTCATGTTAAGGAGTACCATTTGATGTTTTGAGTTTCCTAACACATCAAGGATATGATCTACGTTGGGCTCTAGGCATAAGGAAGGAATGTAGGTGTCATTTGTCCCCTTTATAGGGGTTTACGGCCCAAGAACTTGTCTTGGCCATAAACTCCTCAATTCTTTTGATTCCTTATGTTTTCTAGGCTATAAACACTTTAGGGTATGTGTCTAAATTCAAGCCTAATCCTTAGGAAGTGTTTGTGCCATCAAAACACCCCTAACTAGAGTTTTCGGCCCATGAACCATTTGGCCATGTGTTTGCGGCCATGAACACCCATAGGTGTTGGTATTTTGATTGTTTTGGGTCCTAGATACATCAAGGTAATGTGTTATGCTAGTCTCTTGGCTTAATGAAGGCATTTAGGGCATTTTGGCAACCTAAAATGGAGTTCACGGCCCAAGAACCTCCTTGGCCGTGAACTCACTTTCACCCTTGATTCTTAATTGTTTTGTGGACTAAACATTGTAATAAAGGCTTCTAGTTTGAGTTCTAAGGTTTTGGGGGGCATTGGGACACTTTTGGCCCTTAAAATAGAGTTTACTCCCTAAGTGTTCTTGGGCGGTAAACTCCCAAATCTTCAGGTTTTGGTCCGATTTTGATGTTTCTAAACACAATCTAAGCTATATAATATAACTAGATCGAGGTACTCACAATTTGGGATAAAAACCCGAAGATACGTGAGAGAGAATTCGGCTTTTCTCTAGTTGGAAATGTAACTAATGAACTATTTTGGTTCAGATTTCAATATATAGTCCTGGGATTTTTGGCAGAAAATATTTTTATTCCCGGAATGAACTCTAATATCCTAAGGTATTGGAATAATAGTGTTGCACAAAACCCTAGTGCATCCACTCTCCTGATATCTCCTTAAGTGTAAATCCTGAAAAACTGCCAAACTTATACCCAAAGTCTGGAATTTCACTGAAACTGTTGTAACTTCTATTGGCTTGATATGGTTTGTTCATAATGGAAATTTCGGGTTGTCACAAACTACTCTTTCCTGAATTTATCTCAAATGAGTTTGTGGCAGAGCCTTCTGGAGCGCCTCAATCTGCAAATGAAGGAGGTATCAACATTCACACTCTTCCTGTCTCTCTCAATGATATCAGCCAAGAGATACCTTCAATACTTCAACGCGATCATCCGATCGATAACATCATTGGTCAGCTGGGCAACGGTGTTAAAATAAGAAGTCAGAGTGGAGATGTTAATACTTGTCTCTACTCTTTCTTTATCTCTCAAATAGAGCCCAAGAATGTTGAAATGGCTCTAAATGAGCCCAGCTGGGTAGATGCAATGCATGAGGAACTGCATCAATTTGAAAAACTCGGTGTTTGGAAGTTAGTTGATTTACCAAAGGGCAAGAAGTCTCTTGACACAAGATGGGTTTATCGCAATAAGTAGGACGATTCAAGGATTATTGTGCGAAATAAAGCTCGACTGGTGGTTTGCGGGTTTCGGCAAGTCGAGGGTCTTGATTACACTGAAGTTTATGCTCCATTAGCTCGCTTGGAGGCTATTCGTATCTTTCTAGCATATGCTTCTTACGTGAACTTTACCGTTCATCAAATGGATGTTAAGACTGCCTTCTTGTATGGCAAGGTGAAGGAAGAAATCTACGTTGATCAACCTCCTAGGTTCGTTGGCTCAATAATTCCTAATCATGTCTACAAGTTAGGCAAGGCATTGTATGGGTTACATCAAGCTCCTCGAACGTGGTATGCAACTCTAACAAAGCATTTGCTCGAGCATGGCTATTCACGTGGCACCATCGATCAAAGTCTGTTTATCAAGCATGTCGGAAATGATCAAATTCTTGTGCAAATCTATATTCACAACATCATCTTTGGGTCAACCAGTCCGCAGCTCTACAAAGAATTCGAAGGTGTAATGAAGAAACGGTTCGAAATTAGTTTGTTGGGAGAAATGACCATGTTTTTCGGGCTTCAGGTTAAATAGAATTCAACCGGAATTCTGCTACATCAAGCCAAGTATGTGGAGGATATTCTTGAGAAGTTCGAGTTTCACAATGCTAAATCTGCTTCAACACCAATGGCTGAACGACCTCTTTTGACTCCAGATCTTGAAGGCGAATCCGTATATCAGACTCACTATCGATAGATGATCGGATCGTTGATGTATCTTACTTCAAGCCGACCTGACATCATCTTTGCAGCTTGTCAATGCGCACGTTATCAGGTTAATCCTAAACTTTCACATCCTATTGCTGTCAAAAGAATCTTTCGGTATATCAAAGGGAGCCCAAAATTGGGTCTTTGGTATCTGAAGAATTCTGAATTTGATCTTTATGCTTTTGCTGACAGTAATTATGGAGGCTGTGAGCTTGACAGGAAATCAACCTCAGGAAGATGTCAATACCTAGGTGACAGACTAGTTTCGTGGCAATGCAAGAAGCAACACACTGTCTCAACTTCCATAGCGGAGGCGGAATACGTTGCTGCATCGGCCTGCTGCTCTCGTGTTATCTGGATCCAACATCAGCTGTTGGACTACGGTTTGAATTATTTAGAAACCCCTATTTATTGTGATAATGAAGCTGCTATTCAAATTGCCAAAAACCCAGTCCAACATTTTAAAACCAAGCACATCGACATTAAAATTCATTTCATCAGAGACTGTTATGAACATTCGCTTATCCGGCTGGAACAGGTCCACACTGATAATAATGTGGCGGATTTGTTCACAAAGCCATTTGAAAAAGCTCGCTTCGATGTGCTTGTAGGTTTTCTGAAAAAGATTCGTTCTGAGGATTAAGTTTTTATGTTATTTTTTTTCTTAATTCTTCAATTATATTTTAAATTTTATTTTTATTTTTAATTTTATTTTTTAATTTTTAATTTCTTAGGATTGATTAAATTTGCGCATTTCATTTTCTTTTATTTTTATTCTCACCCATGCATAAATTTAGGGGGAGAAATAATCAAAAATCCAAAAACAATAAAAAAAACCCAGAAAATTAAAAATATTGCTGATAGTTTTGTTTGTAGGTGTTGTGATGGGAAATGAAATTAGCAAGTGATAACAGGCAATCTGAATCGGCGTAACGTACCTAAGTTGAATCGTCTACGCTATGTGTTCGATGCGCTGGTAGGCACGAAAGATTTTAAATGGACTTGACTTGGGAAAGTTGAACCTAATGAATTTAAGGACTTGACAAACTTTGACCTAGTTAGATCCGTTTAACCTGACTTCATGACGCTCGGATATGTTGAGCATGGAGATATACATGGGAATCTACCGGTCACATTAAATAACCCGTATCTAGAACTGTGGATTCACATTTCCTCGATATGCGGATTCTGTCCTTAATTCCGGTTGGATGGGGCGACTGGTAAATTCCGATGAATTAGGTCTGTAGAAAATTGTTTTCTTTCTTTCTGTATGTTAGTCATATGTTGCCTCCTCTACGTGATCGGGAGATCCGACCTGGGCTGTAACATATGCAACTTTATTTCTCTGCATATTATATCTATGAAATTCTTCTTATCTGTTAGCCATATGATGTCTCCTTTGCGTGACTAACAATCCGACCTGGAACACAGCATATGCAACCTTCTACTTCTCAATTCCTCTAAAACTATAAGTAATAACAATTTGAATCTATCCTCTCTCCAAATGATTGTCTGCTCACCAGATGTAAGGAGTACTCTGGAAGCCCTTGATGGCTGGGGCATATCAGGAAGCGGGAAACACGCTCTAGTGTAATTAAAATTGAACACATACATATTGTCTGTATATCTCGCTGTTCGATTTAGGTGGACAACAATTTCCCTGGTTGTAGTCAAGTAAATGGTCAGAAGAAAAATCTATTTAAGAATTAGGGCCAATCATGGTAATAAAGTTATAATTACATATATGCATGTATCATGTCATTGGTAAATTGTCCAAATCTTGTCACAAATGTTTCGTGTTTAAGTGGACCACAATACTGACGATCGATCGGACGAAGATGTGAAGATAAGGGTACCGACAAGTGGAATAAGGTTGTCCAACAACTTTGATCCCAGCGTCCCAAATTCAGTCACAGTAGTTAAATTTTGAGATGATGTTTTAGTTGAAGCTAAATTATTTTATTTTATTTTATTTTTACTTAATTTATATTTTTATTTTTATTTCAATTTTTATCTATTAAAATTTATAAGTTTTTTTTATTTTTATTTTTATTTTTATTCAATTATGCATAATTAAATTTATTTTATTTTATTTTAAATTTTATTTTTGTTTTGTTTTTTAAATTTTAATTTTACCTTTAGTAAAAATCCTCAAAAGAATTATTTTTAAATTTTTAACTGTGTTGGACTCTGCTCTATACTGTGTGGTTATCAGGTAAATAGTAAATGGGTATAAAAAGGGGTTTACCGCCAGAATCACCCTCATATCTTTGATTCCGGCCGCAAACATCTCTCCCACTCTCTCTCTCTCTCTTCAAAAAAAAATTCGTCAAATCTTGCAAATCTAATCTGATAGTCTCGAAGGTAATGAGTTCTAGATCAGGAATATGTATTATATTGTGTGATTAACCGAGTTATCGAAGCAGAAATCGAGAAAAAGGACACGACGGAGTTTACGACCCAAGCTTACGGCCGCAAAATGCTTGCGACCGCAAACTCCGAATGATTGATAGTTTATTGTCACAATTTGCGACCGTAAATCCTTATTAACCGAAATCTTCATGTGTTGGTCGTAAAATCTATTCGTCGACCGTAAACTCTGTTCTTGGGCCGCAAACTCTATTCTTGGGCCGCAAACTCGTGTTGACCGCAAATTAGTGTTGACTGCAAATTTAGATTTGATTTAAATGAAAGTTTTTTTATTTTTGACCCAAATTTTTTAAATAAAAAATAATTAATATCATTATTTTAGGGATCAAAATTAAATTAAAATTTTTGTTGTTCGTTTGGCTTGTTTTTCTGTCTTACTTTGTATGGTTAAGTGCAGGATATTGGCGAACCTCAAATTTGCGGATATGCACAATCTTGCAATTGTCTTGGCGGATCCTCCAGCTGTTCACTCGGATTTTCAATCGATGATTCACAGACTTCTGGAGTGATGTTTGGCATCTACGATTACAGTAAATCCTGTTGTTTACTAGAATTTAATTAGAGAATTTTGGGCGACTGCCAACATGGATATGAGTGATGCCGGTCATTTTACTGTTAAAGCTACAGTTTAAGGGTGTGAAATTGTGATTAATGAAAGCTTTATTAGAGACACATTGCTAATTGACGATCAACCTAATTTCCCTACGGAGATTGGGATTGAAGACACTCAAAGAATTCTAAGGAGAACGAGTTATGAAGGCACCTCACTTGCAACTCTAAAGAAGCTCTTACATCCGTATTGGAGATTGTTAGCACACGTGTTCATTAGCTGCATTTCAAGGAGAAGATCGGGAGCAGATGAGATTTCTCAAAGGAATACTGGTGCAATTGTTTCTCTCGCTACAGGAGTGAAGTTCAACTTTTCGAGATTCATCTTGGATGAGTTTGTTGTGAACATTCGAGCTTCAACTCGGGATACTTTTTTATTGTATCCCAGATTCATTCATTTGTTCATCGATGCTTAGTTCCCGGATGTGAGAAAAGAAGGTGATATTCTGGATATGAAATCATTGGGTCCTCACACTGTAGGACTCATCAAACAGTATCGAAAAGGAAAGTTTATTTTTCAAGGAAAATAGCCGCTTGAAAAGTTTGGGAAGTTCACTAAATTGAAGGAACCTACAGAATCTGATGAGAAGTCATCTCCAAACAACGTTGTTATTGATGTATCTGATGATGAAAGTACTGAAAAGGAAGATACTCCTACTCCTAACGCTCATGTGGCAGAAGAACATGGCGTAATGTCTAATCGTGCTCAAGGTGATGATTCAGAAACGAATATGGAGTTTGAAGCAAATGTTGAGGGTGATAAAAATGATTCCTTTAGTGATCTTGATCTCACTAGTTTTGATCATGATGATATTGCAGCTTCTCTAGCCAGTAGTGCTAACTTGGCTTCCAATGAGAATCTTGCCACAATATTTAACAATGTCGATGAAGTTGTTCTTCCAACAACGGAGACAAGGAAGTCTAATGAAGTTTTTGAAACTGCAACCCCTACTTCAAACAAAATGGCAAATATTTCCACTCCAATGGAGACGGTTATGGGATTTTCCCATCCTGTTTCTGTTCCTCCTACTTCAGAGTTGTTTGTGAGTGATTCTGCAACAACACAATCTGGTCAACCTCCGTTGAAAAGACAAAGAAGGGATCGAGGCAGAGTTAGTTAATTGCAAGTCTCGTTAGCGGCCTCCCAGTAACACCTACTACTACTCCCAATCTTACCACAACCAAACTTTTGACTGTGGGTCCAGACACTACTTTTGATGTTGGTGGTTCCTCTATTCCACCAGGGTTTACTCCTCCTCGATCTGATCATGATGAGACTTCTGTGAGATTAGCCATGCATTTGGCTGGGGAGCAATTTTTGATGCCCTCTCCTCGTGGTAAAGGTATTTCTATAGGGGATGGTGGTTCTGGAAGAGACAACCTAACTATCTCAAGGCTACAAAAGGAGATATCGGTGCTGAGTCAGAAAAACATTGAGCTTGACATTCGTGTGTCAAGTCTTCAAGCTGAAAATTCAAAACTTAATGTTCAAGTGTCTGAGCATCAATCTGATAATTCAAAACTTGGTATGCAAGTAGCTGATCTTACTAAGGACAAAGATCTGAAGTCAAAACAGATTTCTGATCTTCAAGATCACTTCAATCTCTTGACTTCAAGCTATTTTGAGCTAAAGAAGAAACTTGAGGAAGACCTTGGTGATAAATACCAGACGTCTGCTGATGAATACAAGATCAATCTGAATGTTCAAGCCTTACCAGTTTCTTTGCCAACTAGTCAAACATCAGGAGCAGTTAATCGTGTTGAAGATGAGCCTCATCAAGCCCCCCATGTTTGCTCAAGAGGAAGCAGCAAAGAAAGGGCAACTGTTGTCTAAAAGAAACCCTAATCAGAATGCTTCTTGGGATGAACCTAAGATTACAATGACTGATCTTGAAGTCGTTCGATTCAGAGATACTTCCGATGATAGATCGGGAATTTTTTTCGTGGGGATTTCATGATCCTCTCAAGATGTGGATCGTGCTAAGGAAAAGTGGCAACTCTAAGCTTTACAGAGATAGTCATGATTTCAGTTCATAGACTAGGGTCGATCTGACAGAATTGTCTCGAGCTCCTTTCTCTAATCTCACAAACAATCCACAGGCGACTCAGTTCAAGCACTTCCATGAAGATCAAGTTAAGAAATGGTTCTCTGCCATGAAAACTGTTGAGCCCGTTATAGTAGAGCATCCTGATATCATTGATCCTAAAACTGACAAGACTTTGCAAGTTGTGATGTGGCCCGCAACCAAGAAGGTCAAATAGTTCCATGTGCTTCAAAATTATCAAGATGGATCTCTACGTTCAATGGAGTGTTGGGTTTTCGATGAAATTACTTCCGCTGCAGTCATCAAGCTCAATAATGGATGCATTCGACTCTATGATCGAAGAGAGTTGTTACAATTTCGAAAATGGGATATTCATCACCTAAGCAACTTTCAGATTTTGGTTGCAGAGGATATTTTTGAGGATGCTACGAAGGTGTATACAACTATGATTGCTGAGATTCTTAACAAGCGTATGTGGAATGGGGCAATGGGGCAAGCAGACGTTATGGTGGTCAATAAAGATTAACTTCAAGCTAGCACCAAACCAAGGGGGAGATTGAAGGGCTCAAATTAGTGGTTTGTTCTAGGATTTGCAATGTAATAGTAGTTTGGTTTAGATGGAGTATGTTAGTAGGTTTTATAGCATGTTTACAGTTTGTAATGAGTTTACAGTCGTAAACTCTTCTCGGTCGTGGTCCCTGTAAATAGAGGGTTAGTCAGACGTTTTGTAATTGTTGATGCCTTATTGTTCACGGCTTTCTATCGAGTTGTACCAGACGTTTATAGCTATAAAACGTGTGCAAGCTTGGTTTATTCTCTTTTTGTCTCTATTCTTGTTTTGTGTGATTGTGTTTGCTATTGATCACTAGTAAGATCCGTTCTTAGGACCTTACAAGCGTGAATTTGTGTATACCTCTATACTAGACCGACTATCCTACACCTTGCTGCTAGCTACAATGGGACCTGCAAGTCTACGGGTGACAAATGTCATAACTTTATGATGTATTTCAGCGTTGTGTTTCCACTAGTCAATCAAGTATGGTTACAACATATCACATTTTACCTTAATTAACAATTGATTTAAGGTAGTTAATACAACAGTAGTTACTACAGTACTAGATTATTTCCCTATTGTATTTACTTTGTGATCTTCTCACATAAACGATAATGTAAACTATATTATGATAATGATAGTTATAACTAGGAAAAACTCACACTTTTACAAAGGAATAAACATACAGAACACTCGAGTGTTGGTAGAAGCCTACATTTCAGTAGAAAATATAGAATTTTCTAGGAAGTACAAACATTTACTAAAAACATTTACAAACATTTGCATTACACTGTTACAAGCATTTGCTTCAAACTTATACAAACGAATGACACTAAAATACTTATGAACTCACTAGCTTTAATGCTGGTAAACTCTTTCAAAATAACTTTTATTCTCAGGTCATCAATAGATAGGTTTTTAGAAGACGGAGCAGCTTCCAGACTCATCTCTATTTTTTATTATTCATTTTTGGTGTCTTATAAACTATACACAGAACACTTGTATTGAATTATACTATTAATGCAATGGATGATGTTGTTGCTTGTTTACTATTATGTATTGTTGTGATATTGTACATGACGTCCTCCGCCCCAAAACGTTTCCGCCTTTTGGTTTTGGGGTGTGAAAACCAAGAACATGCTTGTTGATGTCATTGATGTTGAGGTGAAAAAGTCTTCTATGCCATAGCCAGCTTTCGTTAGAGTGAGCTTTTGTTAGTAGCCAAATGACAGGCTTCCCTCGTATCAGATTCAAATTTAATTGATACATTTCTCCTTTACGCTTCGACTTTATAAGGATTGCTTTGGTTTTCTTTTCTAACCAGTCCCTATAACCAACTGCAAAACACTTATGAGGTTGTGTTGCAGGCCTTCTACGTAAGCCACTTTACGAATACAAAACCTCTCTATTCTTTATCATCCCATAACCTTTAGTTTTTCCAAAAGAGTTATTCCTGTACTTCATATTTCCACATCTTTGAGAGCCCGAAACACTCATAATTCCTCCTTCCTCCCAGACATGTAATGCGAGCAGCCACTCTCGACGTACCATTCAGATTCAAACTGCTTGTCACGTATTACCAGTGAAAATCAAGCAGATTTAGGAACCCAGAGTTGTTTGGGTCCAGGTGAGCCATTTATAGAAAGGGGAAAAATAAATGCAAGATCATCCATATTAGTACGCTTAACGAAGGTGGTATTATCTTTCTTTTTTATGGTGAAAACTTTTATCTTATTACATTTCAAGTTCATTTCTTTTGAAAATATTTTTTTTGTTTATTTTTTATTTGATTCTTTATAAATTCTTGTCGACTTTCTTTGAGTTAGTTTTCGATTCTTTGGTTGGAATATTATGATCCGAGACTAACTTACCTTATCCTTTAGTCTCTTTGGACGAGTCTTTTGTGGGTTGATACTGATGAGCTTTTGGTTTCTCCACAGGTTTCTTTGAAACAGCAGGTTTTTGAACAACTTTATGTTTGGAATCCTGTTGTCACAACTTGGAATTCTAGTGCTTTTGTAAACATTAACAATGACGACTTTTGTGATTAAAATTTGAAAGCAAGTATGATGCTTATCCAATGACAAAAAATTCCATCAAACACTTTATACAAACACTTCAAATGGTCAATAAAAGATTTGGAAACCCTAAAAATCCCGGTTTAAGTCCATTACGGACTAGGATTTTCTTATTGGGCCTAGTGGACCAATAAGTTTCCAATTTGACTATTTTGGGCTTAGGACCCTCAAATGGTCCCTAATTGGACCGACTTTCATAAAACTTAACATTTTGGGCCATAATGAATCCAAAATGAATTGGTTTACCTTAATGGGCCATAATTGATCCAAATAGCTTTCTTGGACCATAAATCCATTCTTTTATACAAAATTGGGTCGTGAACTATCCCAAGGGCCCAATAGGCCGAAAACCATCAAAATGGGCCTCCTATTATTGGAACCAAGCATTAAAGGCCCATTCCATCTCTCTCCATTCTCCCTATCAGCCCATCATCATCAAAAAAAAGGGAAAAATTATGCATGGAGTAAATGGTGACACCTCAAGTTTACCTTGTGGTTCTCCATGCTAATTACCCACTAAGCAAAGAGCTAATTTTCATACTTCTAAGCACCCATCAACTCACACCTTTCTCCTCTTCCTCTCTTCTTATTTTCGGCCGAGGCTACCCACTCACACACATCACCATTTCAATTTACTTCAAACTCCTTCAAGAATATCTTCATCCTCCCTCCAAAGTTTCGAAGATCATAAGGGCTTCAAGGAGAATTTCATCCAAAAATCACTTCTAATTACATACTAGTGGTAAGATCTTGTAAACATGTTTTCCTTCTACACTTAATCACTCTTCTTACAACTCTAATTTCTAGATCATGCTCCATAGAAACCATAAAAGTTCGAAATCCACTCAAGGTGCTTGCTAGAACCACAAACAACACCAACTTCTTTCATTCTTCTTCAAAAACTGAAACAACAAAGCAAAGGTGAGTTCATACCCCCCTTGTTTTTGGTTTTTACTTGTTTTTTTTTTTTTGGGGGGGGGGGGGGGTGGGGGGGAGAATACAACTATTATGTGTTGATCTATGTGTGTTTGCATGTATTATGTGATTTCTTTGGTTTTTGGTTGTGATAATATGTTAATACTGTAAATATTTTGATATCTATAGCAAAAGGGTGAAAGAATCATAAACAAAAACATAATAAACAACATACATCATAGATCTAAGAGTCCTTAAGCTTAACAAGAGAAAAACAAAGCCAAAGATCATTACTAGTGTCTTTTTGCAAAAATAACAAAGATTGGGTGTAAATTAATAATTTTCGGTTTTATGAGGGTTATATTGAATTTATTTATATAAAAGCTGATGGGCTTTATATAAATTTTAGCTAATGGGCTTTAAATTTGGGCCTCACGGATTTTGGGCCCAAACTTGGGAAAATGGGGAAGATTAGGGACTGAATTTTTAAATTCATATAAGTATGAGTCTAAAACATAAATAAATAAGTTTATGGGGTTGAAAACGATTTTATTACCAAATTGGACTGAAATTATTATTCAAATAAAGTTTGGGTCGAAAATGTCAAGAAAAATGGATTAAGGAGCAAAAATGTCAATTTTCATAAAAATGGACTATAAGTGCCATTTTTATAGATAAAGGGACCACAATGGTCAATCTAAATGTTTTGGACCAAATCGACAAATTATAAACTTTTGGGTTAAAAATAACAAGTTTATAACGCGTAGTTATATATATATATATATATATATATATATATATATATATATATATATATATATATATATATATATACGTATAACTAAAGCTTCGTTATAAATCCAACATCAAAGCGGCTTAATACTTCGAATAAACATTTCGCTTACAACAACTAGCTACATTCCGAACTTAAAATCAATGAATTATAAAAGATTCAATGGTTCGGCTCAAATACCATCTATTCATGCTATTGGGCCTTCATGACCCAATATTATGACTATTTGGGCCCAATATAATCACACATGTCTATTGGGCCTCCTGTTACCAAATTACATGCCTAAGGGACCCTCAATGGCTTTTACATGCTATTGGGCCTCAATGGCTCATTGGCATTGCTAGTAAGGTCCAAATCAAACATATGCAGGATGGGCCAATATGCTCGTCTCATACTCGACAGCCTATAATAACATACATGATTAGTGCTCCTCTGTTGCCCTCTTCTCTTCGTCTATTAGGTTTACCTCTATTGTTCGTGTAAACATAAAATTAGGTTGATAAACAAGGTTATTCAAATTCAATTGGATTTAGTGGGAAATAATGGGTGACACTATTAAGTGTCGGTCATAGTCTGTAGTTATAACCAGAGTCTCCTAGAGGGAGAGCGAGAGTTAGTGTATAGATCTATACAGGGGTGACTCCCCCACACCTGAGTTGTTCGCTACAGTTAGACTCGGCCAGTGTTGTGTGACAAAATCTTGATCAAAACCGGCATTTGGAAAAATGCCAAGACAGGCGAATTACTCATTATTATGCATGGTTATAACGACTCACATAGAGATCCAACACCATCTAAGTAATCAGGGGAAAACATATTCATTCGTTGTGAGCATACGATAATATAAAACTATCATACTACTTATATCGGAAAACATTGGGTTTTCCGGGGGAACAACATTATGCACTCTTATACACAATAACTATAATACGATAATCAATTTTGAATAACAATCACTTTTACTTGTTTTGAAATCACATACACATGCACTTATGGGATCATCGTATCTTTTCGTAAATAGTTTTTGTACAGAAAATATCGGATTTTCTGGGTTTTACAAACGATACGAACAAGTTTTATATCAAACATGCTTATGAACTCACCAACATTATATATGTTGACGTTTTCAAAATAACTTGTATTCTCAGGTAACAGATAAGCTAAAGAACAATACCAAGTGTGTTAGGATGTTTCGTTTTGAGAAATTTCAAACAATTTATGTTATGGATGTGTAATGTTTAAACAATGTGCTTGACATGAACAATGACAATTGTACTATGTAATGTTGGTGATGTATGTGTTGTTCATGTATATTCATTGTGATGATATTTCACTTTAAGTCACACGAGTCCTCGGATGTTTCCGCCGTCTGGTTCGGGGGTGTGACACCTGTGGACTATGAAAGTGATGATGCCAATATTTTATGGTGTTCGTATGCGAAGGAGCTTTCACATTTTGATTTGATGGTTTTTGATTTCGAACAGAGTTAGGATTTTGGGATTGCCAAAACTGCTTCCTTTCACTGAGATTTCATTGATATCTCGTATTCCTTTTCCATTTTTTAGCTTCAAGTTGCTCTGAGGATTTGTGGATGTTCCCCTTGGGTTTCGACTTTCTTGCATGAGATTCGTTCTTCACTGATGTAGGTTCACTTTGAATGTGCTTGGTTCCACTTGGACTTCCCTTCTCATAGCTTGAGCGATTGTTTAGTGGTTTTGCCACATACCTTCCTTTCACTTTACACGAAGTCTTTTCTGATAAACCCTTCGTTTCGTCTGCATTGTCTATTGGAGCGGACCATAAGTACTCATCGTAACCATCTTTGTTGTCATTTTCGAAGAGGAACGTTAATTTAGTTGTTTGAATTATGACCAATCCTTCAGTGGCGAAGACTTGGTTAGGAATGGTTTGGACTTTAGGAAATACTGTTGCTTTCTCTTTTAAAATTTCAAGTTTATTTTGAGATATACATGTGAATTCAACAGAATTTTCAGAAATTAAAGCTTTTGCAAGTTCATCTTCGTTTTTAATAAATTCCGAGCAATTAACTTCATCATCTACATATATTTCGCTCATATCACTATCCTCATCAAATTCACATGTACTTTCAACGTTAATTTTGTTTTCCAGAACTTAATTTGGCACTCAATGAATCGAACTTCTGCATAATATCATATTTTATTTACTTCTTATCATTTTCATCCAAAAGTTGTTTTAACATATTTTTATGGTCTTTGGAATTAATGTATGATTCAATTCTTTCCAATCCAATCCTGTAAGCATCAAAAGTTTCGTCAGACGAAATGATGGATTCACACTTATAACAATTGGCTTCAATTTCGTCTTCCTTTAATTCAAGTGATGGTAAGATCATCTTTCGGATTTTCTTACCAATCTCAGAATCAAGGTGCAACTGAGTAATATTAAAATAAAGCCTTTTAGCAATCAAACATAAAATGTTACGTTTTTTCAAAAGCATTAAGATGTCTCGTTGCAAATAAATCAATTGATCCCTAGACTTAGACAAATCCGACTCAATCTTCTATATCCACATGCACCTCTCATCAGTCATCGATGAAATCCTGCTCATTTGATCGGTTAGGTTAGAGTTTTTCAAACGAAATCTTTTTAAACTATAACTAATGCTTGAAAAGATGAATTTTAAGTCATTTAATTTAGTTTAATATCTAGACACAGGTAAATTGAGAGATTCAAGAATATAATTTACCTTGCTAATCATTTGATCCAATTTATTGATCTGTTCAGGAACTAGCCTTGTTGCGAAACAACTATCATCTCCTCTTCACCATCAGTGGCATACCCATGCAACTGTGACAACTCATCTGTTACCATCAAGCATCTTCCTATGAACTGCGAACTCTCTTCTTTCGCAACGAACACCTTGCCATGCGTAGGCCTACGAACGTCGTCATCTTCAGAATCAGTGGACCAAACTTCCACTCCTCCAAACTCATTCTCGTCATCATTTTTCTGCATAATTAAATCATTCATAGATTTATTAGTATTCTTTTTCTTCTTGATCTGTTCGAGCTTTTGCATGTAATAAGCTTCGTCATCTTCTCCTTCTTTCTTCTCGTTCAACCTTTGTAGCATGCATTCCTTGGCCAGGTGGTTTTTACCATGACAATAGTTGCAGTCATAGTCAGTGTCACCCATGAGCTTCTTCTCCTTCTTGTATTCCTCCTTTTGAGAACCATTCTCACTTTCCTCTATTACCTTCTCAGAACTATAGCTACCCTGCTAGTTTCGGTTCTTGTTCGAAGGAAACTTCTTTTTTGCGAACCGCCTTGCATTTGACACCATTAATGCATATTCTTCATTTGTAGCTCACATTCTGAAAGATCTAACTCAGTACCATCTTCTGCAACTTTCTTGCCCTTTGCAACTAGGGCCAGAGATCCCATTCCTAATATAACTTTCACTTCTTTTGTTACCTTATTAGCATGCGCCTTCAGGGTTCCAACCATCTTCGCTAAAGTATAATTTTTGAACTGCTCATGCGCCTTGACCATTGAAACTACTGCCTTCCACTCAAATATAAGCCCGTTCATAAGTGCGACTTTTTGTTCGATTACTTCACGTCCAAAACCATGTTCCATCATCCTACTGAGAAGATGATTGTAGGGATTGAATGTTTGACTTAGACTTTCTTCAGGCTTTTGTGTGAAGGCACCAAACTCCGAAAGAAGGAGAGTGTGAGTAGAGTGTTCAAGATCTGTATCGGTGGAGTAAATTTTCTTGAGCCTATCCCATATAGATTTTGCAGTATCATACGAACTAACAAGACGAATGGTATCGACCGACAAAGGAAATAGAATGATTCTCATTTCCTTAACATCAAGAAGAAGTTTGTTATAAGCAGATTGAGTCTTCATGACTCTTCTGGTTCCGCTGTGAAGGAAAGCACCCAAAGTGATAGCTTCCCATATAAGATAACCATTGTCCTCTAAACAAAGAACATATTCTTCAAAGTGAAGCACACATACTTCATATTCATTAGTAAATAGAATGGGGATCCTAGTTGTCGATCCAATGCTGCTAGAAAGATTTATGGAGTTGATGTGAGAATCGTCATGCTGCATGATGATAATTTCTTTGAAACCTATTAAGAATCAAATGTGTAAACTCAAATAGTTTTAGGGTAACATCAAGATCATAGAATACCGTCAAGACAACTACAATGACAACTGAACTAGATCCTATATTAACAGAAATCCTAAAAACTCTATAAACAGAAGAGATGCATATAGATTACACCGTATCCTGATCTGATACCAATTGTTGGGATATTAATCCTAAAATGATCGATTAGATTCAAACAGATTTAAAAAAGAAACAAATTGAAACAAGAACACAACGATGATTCAAAATATACTGAATGATTCAAAAGTCACACCTCAGAAGAACTCGACAAATAATTGCTACTATAAAGTCGTGATTAGGGTTACAAGAGATAATATCAGAGTTGCCAAAATACAATGCATGCATGCACCTTAAATACTCTAACCCTAGTAAATAAATACGGGAGGACATACCTAACCCATTTACAAAGCAAACTATAGATAAGGCCCAATGACGCAACATAATTAACCTAACTTGTATTAGTGTGTTAAATTTCAGTTTGCTTGGGGGCAAGCAAAAGTAAGGTGTGGGGTATTTTTATATGGTCATATTAAATCATATAATTCATGCATTATCTTAAAAATTTTTGTTGTTTTTGTCTCAAATATTGAACAAAATATACTTAATTAGTTTAAAATTTCTTTTTCAGCAATAAAGACATGCTTGGAAGGAAAAGGAAGCGAAATTGGTGATTGGAAGCTCGGAATTTCGATTTTGAATAAAGAAGATGAAAATGCAGAAGAACATGGCGTGTTACCCTCACCAACATGACATGTTTATTTGGAAAATCATGATAAAATAGTTCCTTCTCGTACACGTGTTTTTGATTATCAACACGTCATGTTGAGTCCATAAACACGACGTGTTGCACCTATTTTCATAATCTATTTAAGGATCGTTTCTGTTCAAAATCTGAACGAATTCTTGGAGTTTTTATCAACTTTTGGAAGTGAGAGACATCCCTAGGAGTTGTGAATTTTAGAATTCAACTAGAGGCTTTTAATTGAAGAGATCTAAGGCAAAAATCATTAGTAACTTACTTAATTCCTTTGTTTACATTATGTTTTCATTGATGAATTTTGTTTTTATAACTTTTTCTACTAAAGTCATGGGCTAAACACCCTGCTTTCGCTTAGAGTAGAGGATATTTTAATTATGATTTGATTTAGTGCCTTTGGATTATATTGATTTGATTAGTTATCATGTTAATCTTGTTAAAAGAACCTTATGTGTTAATGATAATTTTTTTGTTGATTAATAATTTATTGAGATTACATGAACATCCTTGATTGCTAACCTCTTATGATTTTGTGAAAACAAGATTATAAGCCTAGTGTTGTAAACATAATCTAGGGTTAACTAGAAAATAAGTAAGTTAATGTGTGAGCTATATATGATGACCACCCATATATAAGTTAATCGAAACAACCAAGTTAATTAACTACTATTACAAGTCTTGCTTGATTTGAACTGAAAACTAGTAAACTCTTTAGTTTAATCACTTGATCAATGCTTGAATTGAACTTTTTACTAAACGATTAGTAATAGTGAACATGAACATAATCACATTAGAAATTAGTAATTGATGATATATTAATCCACTGCACTTGCCATGAAATCAACAATTGGAATAAGTGAATTGAATCTAAACGGAAGTCTCTGTAATATTATTGAATCTAGTTGTCTTTTGTTCCTCTTTTTAGTTGTTAATTGTTCTTGCTAAGTGTTTAAGTAGTTGCTTAAGGTTACAGTCTAGTAAAACTAGAGAGAAAACCCCTCTTTAATTCATTGTTTAAATTAGCTAATATTAGTAGTAATTTTAATTGTTTACCTTTCCATGTGTTCGATACCCTAATTACCTTCACCAAACTGCTAATTGATAGGTAAACTGCCTATGTGTGTTTGTCTTTGTTTAAGTTAGTTAGTATTAAAACTAGTACATTCCACACATATCAGTCTTCTCGTCCAACCAACTTTTTAGAGGACAAGATTGTCGGATTAATGTCTAAGTCCATAACTATAATTGGTAAGAGTTGACCCGACCTGACATGGTCCATTTGAGTTGCATGGCATCATGCATTTGGATAGACTATAATGAGAGAAATAACACTTAAGGTTGGTTAATTTACTATAAGTTCTAATATATTAATAAGATTATTTAATTTGTATTGATCAAGAATTAATTTAGGATTAATTAAGTGATCAAAAGAAGACTAATTAAATATATGGGATAATTACGTAAATCATCCACACTAGTATAGCGGGCTAATGCTCCATGGATTATCAAGTTGGGTTAAAACCCATATGACTCTCCATGGATGCTCCATGGTGTTTTTGTACCCATGGATCATGGAAATGGAAAGCCAAGACAATTAGGGTTTCCCCTAATTGTCACTAACTATATAAGCATCTTATTGTTGACAAAATCGGGGACTAGAATATATGAGTAATAGAAAGGGCTGGCCGATTTTCATGAAGTGTGTGTATTCTCTCAAGTCTTTCCAAGTGCATATGATGTTGTGTGAACCATTTGAGGTGTCACACTTGGGGCACTAGGCACTCAAGCTTCATGAAGACATTCTACATCAAAGAGGTATGTAATTCTAACTTGATATATTCATATGAATCAATGTTATTACGCTAGTTAGGATGGATACCTTGGAAATATCATATTTTCATGTATAATAGAGAAAACATAGATCCAAGGTATTTAGGGTTGCATGTACACTTAGGAGTATTAGAATGCTCAAAATCCAACAGTGGTATCAAAGCCTAGGGTTGTTTTCTATTTATACTTGCTTAAACTGCTTAAAAATCGAATTTTGGTGCTGTCTGCACAGCAGATTTGTCAAGTCCAATGATGGACTCGCCGAGTCCAAGGCAAAAAGCATCCAACTCGTCGAGTTTGTTCTTGCGCTTGACGAGTTGGACCCCCAGACAGCTTATATTTGATTGTTTTGGTTGGAATTGGACTAGGAACATTACCCTAAGTTGTTTTTGGACTTATAAACTTATTTCTGATGTGGTAATGTTCATACTAATACAATTTCAAAGATAATTGTCAACAGATTGATGTTTTGTATTAGTTTAAGTGTTATGCTAATTACATTAAAATGTTTGATTGATTATGTGTCTTTGATCCATTTTAATCTAAGAATTGATTCTAAAATGTGTTTGTGAAACTTGTCCTCAAGTTACATGAAAAGTGACATTAAAGTTTCTTAAAACTCATAAGAGTTGGCAATGGTTACAAAATGAAGAGTCTTGTCCTTATTAAATGGTTTTATGACTTCATAACTTGTCCTCAAGTTATGGAGGTTCAAAAGTCACTTCATTAAATCATTAAAATGTGTAACCTTAATTAGTTTCATAAGTTACAAAGAAGAAGAGTTACATTCTTTAATAGTTTAAAGTCTTCCATAACCTGTCCTCAAGTTATGGAACTTGAAGAGTTTTTTATTTAAAACTACTTTAAACACATAACTTATAGAATTAATTAGTTTTGAATATTTTCAAAAACATGCCCTCAAGTTTTGGAATTTGGAAAGTTTTCTCTTATGAATACTTTAATTCCAAGTTAAGCCCTTAGAATTTTAAAAGTTAAAATTCAACCCTTATACTTTATAATATTATAAGTTAGTAATATATATATATATATATATATATATATATATATATGTGTGTGTGTGTGTGCGTGTGTGCGTATGTATAAGAGCAAGTCAGTCTTACCATTAGTACGCCTCATTTACGAAGCCGGTCTATAAGGGGGGGTATAAAGTTGTTGCCTATAAAATGACAGCTTAATGGGTATCCACTCTCACCCACCGCTTCCTTGACTGGTGGAGGGTCGTTAGTTGAACAGGTATGACAAGGACCATAATTCTCCCTTCATTAAAAGTATTAATGATAAATAATAAGTAACTAACCCATGAAATTACACTTTTCACTTTGCTTAAGTCGTTATTGGAGCGTGTGTGGTTAACCGACACACTAACCTGGATTCAAAAAGGTAGGCAAAGGGTAACTTAATGTTTATCATAGTATCGGTGGAGCGCATGTGGTTAACCAGCACATTGGTTGAGGGGTAAATATTAAGGGTACCAAGTATATTTACATGGTTATTCACACCTTGTTTTGTGATCCTCGGCATCCCAGTCACAAAACCTGAAGGGCACACTCGAGGTTGAAACATGCCATTGAAAATTTCATTGAATCTCAAAAGAATCTAGGAGTTTCAAAACCAATTAAAACCTAATAATACATTTCGTCTATCTTGGTGGAAATTTGTGAATCTTCATTCACCAACCTTCAAATATTTTATAGTTTGGATTACGGTATCCCTCTTCCAACTTATAAAAGTATTGTGTTGGGTCCTAGCCTTAAAATATCATATTGGGTGTTATATTAGGGACTTTAAATCAACTATCTTGAATATCTCCCAAAAGATGTATGGTTTAGACAATTATGATCTTTCCAAATCTCTTGAAAAAAGTTTTCCTAAATGAAGATGATATCCCATGGATATCATACTTCTTTCACCTCCTCCAATTATTCTCCCTAACCCACAAGTTCAAGGTCACTCAAGCCCTATTGGAAAGGCAAGGTCTAGGTGTGATCACATCTTGGAGATGAAGTCACATATTGACAAGCCGGGAGAGTTGGGTGTCAAAGTCTTGAGAAAGTTGGAGGCTCAACTACTTTCTATGTCACATAGTGAGTTCCTTTGGGACTCATATGAAACAGACTATGACAAGACCGTTAATGATCTTATCTATTTTCTAAGATCAACTTCCTAAAACTTTATGGACATTGACAATGATGACATTAGATATCCAGTAAAGCTCTCTCTTCCCAATGGAAAGGGATCGGCTATAGTCAACTCGGTTGACAAAATGGTAAAGAGAGAGAGGCTAAGTCTGAGATAGTCCCATTATCAAGGGTCCATTGCCAAAGGAAGGGGCATTAGTTGTGAAGCTTCCAAATTTACCTAAGGATGTTAAAGTCAATAAGTTTGACTCTACTTCAGGCAAAGTCCGTTGTCTTACTCTATTAAGTTCCTTCTTGGAGATTCTTATTACATGAAGTGACTGGGTCACATGTTGGTGGTTAAGAATCAAAGGAAAAGTGTAGAAACTTAAAAGAAGTATATGCAGATTCTGATCGCGAAGATGGATTTCACTCACATGGTTCGGTGATCAGAATTTTTGGAATGTTACTTAAGAGTTATGATATATATATTGCTTAGGAATAGATAACAACAAGTTTTCATATGGATTGTAAGGAAAAGTTTTTCCGCAAAGTTTTAAATTAAAAGGTAAATTTTTTGATTTTAGTTATTTTATGTATCCTTACAATGGCGTTTGTGGAAAATTGTTGCTTATAAGATTCCACTGATAGCAATATTGGAAAGTGAATTTGATTCTCTCATTTGTGGTAATTTCTAAATTTACCAAATAAGGAAAGATTCTCGTCACCCAAGGTTTCAATTGGACCGAAACTTGGAATCATGCAAGTTGTATAGCTTGATAGATGAGAACTGTCAAGCATTGGAAAAATTAAGACTAACTACTTGTTCACATGGATGTGTGAGTCAAGTAAAGGACTAAGGGATCGAGTACACATTCTTATGCACTGGTTAAGTCCACCACAAAAGAACGATAAGACTATTCGTCATAATTTACTATAGCTCAGTAAATATGGTTATACTTACAAGCTTAAGTGTAATTCTGAGACATTGGAAAAGGTTCCAATGTATGGCAGAGCGAATAAGAAGAATTAACTTAGGCAGAAAGATAAAAGTTTCTCAAATATGAAAAGATGTGAGAGTACTTTAGTATCATGTTTTAAGACCATCTTAATGATTTTGAGACCTTTTCACAATTCATCCTCTAAGTGCATTCTAATAGTTAAGAAGAGGAGTTATGAATTGTTGAAGTGGTTAAATCAAGAAGATGATTCATACTTCGTTCCAAAAACAATTCTTAGAGTTATACTCTAAGATTGTAACGTGAGTGACATTTCTTAAAAAAGGTTTAAAATACTTTTCAAATGTAAGAGTAAATGTTTTCTACTCTTGTACATTTGAAATTGGTAAGTTGTGATGTTTTGGATAAAACATAGACCAACTAAGGCCAATTGGCCGAAGTGTTTGTCTTGATTAGAATCCACACTATCTCTTGAATATCTGACAAGAAAATCTTATATGTCAAGAGGACAGTGGGAGTCTTAAAGGTCTTGAAAGTCTCAAGAACTAATCAAGAATAAAACCTGAAGTTCTTCACTAGCACACGACTTGAGGTTTATAACCTATCATGTTGACATATTTTGTGCCCATTCCAATTAAAGTTGGCTTTGCATATGAGTTCTTAGAGTTCTCAATTGGTTGCACAACAACTTGAAAGCAATGGTACGCCCTTGAGCTGCCGTATGGTAAGAAATTAAGATTGAGTTCAGTCCATATGAGTTTGGATTTGTCATTATCTTTGTATTGTGACTATGGTTTTGACAATTCACATGGATAAGAACACATACACCATTAAATCTATGTGTCATAAGGTTTCTCTCTGATTCATGAAAATGATGATGAGGAAACACTTTCACTAAGTAGATTTTAGCTAGATAGCAATTGTGATATTTGCATTCTCAAAGTCGTTAGTGGAGGGTGTGTGGTTAACCGACACACTAACATGGACTTGTGAGAAGTGGCAAAGGTCTAAACAATTGAGACTATGATTACAATGTCCCTTTTCATAGTTCTTAAAATTGTTTAGACACACCTGTGAGCTATCTAAGATAAGGTGTATGATATCAATAAAGTTTTATCAAAGCAATCTAGTATCAGAAATCTGAACTTTGGTAAGAAAGTCAATAAAGTATTGTTTTTCTAGAAGTTCAGCTGATTTCTGAGTACATGTCAAAGCTAGTGGGAGCATAAGTGTTATGCTAATATTCATCATGTTAGTGGGAGCATGATAATTATGATAAAGGTTGCAAGTTAGCAATGTTAATTATAGAAAACAAAAGGTTTCAATTGGGAAAAAGTTGTTTTGCTATAATTAAGGGATAGGAAATTATACTTTATCTCAAATCTAAAAGCTTAGATTGAGGTTTTAATCGTATTTAGTCAAGGATATATATATATATATATATATATATATATATATATATGTCTGTGTGTGTATGTGTGTGAATTTCATGCTGGAATGGCTAAACATAAGAAAATTCTATATATGGGTCAATTATTTGCGTTCTAAAATTGGATTATGATTATGGCATCCATTTTCATAATCTGAATTATGAGAACTTGGAAAATCATGTGCTATAATATTCATCCTTTTTAAATTTTTCAAAATGCTTAGGGCATTAAGAAGGGAAAAGGTCTAGTACTAGATATGACTAAAAGGATTAAGCAATTTTTGAGGACAATCTAAGGTTTACCAAAGATTGGTTGCTCAAGGATAGTTGGAAGTATAGTGTTAATCCTGGAAGGATCATATTGACATAGTCTTTAAGCAGGAAACTCTTGTTCAGAAGTGATAGTGAAAATGGAATATGGAAATGTTTCAAAGTTAGAAATTATTCAATCTGTGTAACATTAGAAAAACATAATGCAAGAAGGATGTTTCCATGGATTTGATCTCCATTGCAATACTCTGTAATGTTAGTTGACAAGTCTTTGTGACTTTGAGCATAATCATTACAAGAGGATCACTGCATATAAGTTTAAAATCTAACAGATTTTGGTAAGTGGCAGGAATTTGGAATTCTTGCATTTGCAGTAACGATTTGGGACTGTTAAATGAGAATCATTAGAGTTATGTTCAATTGATCTATTTCACAAAGTAAAGATCATAGACAAAATAAGTATGCATACTTGGTGTATGACATGACTATTGTTTTGAAGAACATAGTGTACATGCTTGGAGCATAGGACAACTAGTGTTTTAATTCAATTATAAAGTTGATAAAACAGAAACAATGAATAATGAGTAATCAATATGGTGATAAATAAAAAGTGTTCTATTTATATTCATAGGTTTTGATACCATACTAGATTCAATTATTCTTGTGTTTCATTTTGCATGTTTTGACTTCCAGAATAAGTAGGTTGTTCTTTCTGAATGACTAAGTTATTCAAACCATCCACAGTCGATAATACGTTGGAAGTAGGTATTAAGGCAAGACTGTCATGAACTGGGTTTGTAGATGTCCAATATATGGGACATAGCCAAGAGGTGCTACAACATTCATGAGTGCTCATAAGTTCTAAGTATTGGATTCAACCCATGCTCATTTGAATCACTTCATGGATTTTCTCACGAGTGATCATGAGACAATAATATCTTATATTCTTCAAACCTAGAGATATGAGTTGTTACTATGAGTTGGTTATACATTGATTGCACGAAAACGCATTGGTAACTCGATGTTATAAAACGTGCCTTTGTGTATGATTCAAAAAGTAGTAGAACAAGCCATATAAGTCGAAGTTTATCCATTCCTTTTACCTTCAAGATAAAAGCGATATCTGTGGGCCCCTCGATGATTTGGTGATGACAAATGTAAGTGCTCGGCCGGGACTGGAATGATTTGATTTGTTCAATTAGTCAGTCGTCATAAATCGGAAATCGGGAAACAAAAAATGGACAGAGAGAATGATTATAATCCATGTCTCAGTCCATATGATATCTAGAATGGAGGAATATATGATCCCTTATCTAATGGACAAGTCATTGACACAGGTCAGAGATCATCGGCAAGGTCAGAGTTCGATAGAAGCTTTTGAGCACTACTATTGCTAGTCTGTTCTTGAAGTCATATTTCCATTAATAGTTTTAGACATATCCAAGTGGGATAATGTTGGATTAATGTCTAAGTCCATAACTATAATTGCTAAGACTTGACCCGACCCGACATGGTCCATTTGGGTTGCATGGCATCATGAATTTGGATAGACTATAATGAGAGAAATAACACTTAAGGTTGGTTAATATATTCTAAGTTCTAATATATTAATAAGATTATTTAAATAGTATTGATCAAGAATTAATATAGGATTAATTAAGTGATCAAAAGAAGACTAATTAAATATATGGGTTGATTATGTAAATCATCCATACTTGTATAGTGGGCTAATGCTCCATGGATTATCAAGTTGGGCTAAAACCCATATGATGCTCCGTGGATGCTCCATGGTGTTTTGTACCCATGGATCATGGAAATGGAAAGCCATGACAATTAGGGTTTACCGTAATTGTCACTAACTATATAATCATCTTATTGTTGACAAAATCGGGGACTAGAATATATGAGTAATAGAAAGGGCTAGCCGATTTTCATGAAGTGTGTTTATTCTATCAAGTCTTTCCAAGTTCATATGATGTTTTGTGAACCATTTTAGGTGTCACATTTGGGGCACTAGGCACTCAAGCTTCATGAAGACATTCTACATCAAAGAGGTATGTAATTCTAACTTGATATATTCATATGAATCAATGTTATTATGCTAGTTAGGATGAATACCTTGGAAAGATCATATTTGCATGTATAATAGAGAAAACATAGATCCAAGGTATTTAGGGTTGCATGTACACTTAGGAGTGTTAGAATGCTCAAAACCCAACAAAGATCAAGGTCTCAAGCATGGAGATCAAGGGCTACGAAAGAGGTATGTTTTCTTCTTTATGTTTTTATGTTTTCTTAGGGTAGCTATTGTCACACCCCAAAACCAAGAACGGCAGAAATGTTCTGGGGCGGAGGACGTCGTGTACAGTATCACAACAATGTAAAGTAGTAAACAAGCAACAACATCAGCCATTGAATTAATAATATAATTATTATACAAGTGTGTTCTGTCAAATTTTGATAAATACTAAAGCATAAATCAAAATGAGAGATGGGTCTTGAACGAGCTCCATCTTCTCTAAACCTTGCATCGGCACCTGTCTATAGATGACCTGAGGATACAAGTAATTTTGAAAGCGAGTATCAACTTTGAAGTTGGTGAGATCATAAGTATTTTAGTGTCTTAATTTGTATGTAAGAAATTGTTTGTAAATGAACTGTAAGTATGGAAAAATGTAGATGAACTGTAAGTATAAAAATGTTTGTAAAACAACTCTAAACGTTTGAAAAACCCTAGAAATCCCTATGATTCCTACTTTTATATAAAGGTGTCTTCTACCAAGACTTAACTATTCTCAATGTAGTCTTCTACCAAGACTTAACTGTTCTAAATGTTCGTTTCTTGTAAAAGTGTGTAATGTTCCCGAAATGTAACTATCATTATCAAAATATAGTTTTTACAATAAATGTTTAAGTGAAATGCTCACTAAATATATGAAAAGGGGAAATTAATGTAGTATTGTAGTGTTGTATTATAGGAACTACTGCTGTACTATCTACCTTAAACCGGATTTATATTAAGGCATCATGTGATTAATTGCACCATACTATCGACTGGTAACAACGACATACGAATGGTCGTAAAACGGAATGACGTTTGACACCCGCAGACCTGCAGGTCTGGCTGTAGCTAGCAGCAAGGTGCAGGATAGTCAATCCAGTATAGATCTATACGCAAACTCATGCTCTCCCTCCAAGAGACTCTGGCTACAACTCGGGCCATGACATTTAAGGCATGCTCCGATACAATGGATCACAATTATTAACGTATTCATATATATATGTAATGTAATGAACTGTTCTAGCTGTAATGTACGTGCTCTCTACCTAGCAAGTATAGTAATTTACTCGTTCTAGTATCGTTGTATATGTTCTCTTTCTAGTATAGTTGTATATGTTCTCTTTCTAGTATAGTTGTATATGTTCTTCTCTAGTATAGTTGTATATGTTCTCATAGTAGTAAGTATTGACTCATGAATGAACTGACTCATAGTTTGATATTGTGTTCTAGTAATAGTTCTAGTATCTTCCTAAACTACCCATATGGTAGCTTACTAGTAATCTAACTGGTACGTATGAACATGGATGTATACCCTTGCTACCCAAGGGCATGGGATGAACTAGAAGGGCCTTCATGACTATATATGTACATATGTTATATAACTAATATTTAAACGACCTTCGGACGAGTACCCGATATCCCACCAGACCACATCTCAAGCGCGGAAAGGAAATAGGGTGGATAGCCTTCCTAAGTCTTTTAAACATTTCTTACATAACTATACATATAGAGGCATGCAATTTATAATATTAAAAGCATAAAATAAGTTTTGTAAAATCTTAGAACATAGTTATTATCTAAGAAAAGATCGACTTGATGTCAATCGATAAAACAGTTTCAAGTGAAGAAGTTTGAAGTAACAACAGTTTGAAGTGAAAATAGTTTGAAGTAACAACAGTTTGAAGTAAAAACAGTTTGAAGTAAAACGATTTGGTAATAGCTTGGAGTAAAATGGTTTGAAAAGGATCATACAGTGTGTAATGAACTGTTTAATAAGGATTTTTAAACATATAAAACATTTAAGAAAATCATTTGAAGAACCTGTTTGGTAAAACGGTTAATGTGTAGTAAATCATTTGAATGTTGCATATTAATCACATGTGATTGATATAATAACTAGCATGATTCTACTTATTAATCACATGTGATTGATATAATAACTAGCATGATTCTACTTGTATCCCCCCCCCCATAAAACAATTAAAAGCAGTTTAAAACATTAATTAAGGGGTATGAACTCACCCGTGGTAAGTGGATCGGAAGGAAGTGTCAGATAAGTGCTTGGTGTTAAGTGAAGACTTAGACACGCACAAAGATCCTAATAACATATATGGATATATGTATATACACAATTAGTCTTTTAACAACTAATAAACAAAGTTAAGACATTCTAGGACATGCTAAACACTTTATACAAGTGTTATAAGTCTCAAGGGTTACATCTAAGTGTTGTAGGGAAAGGCTAGTATGTTTGGGGTTCAAGGAACACTCTTAAAATGAGTTTACTCCCTAAGGATCAAAACCCCTTGAATTTACGGTCGTAAACTCCTAACCTTTTGACCATTTGGTGATTTGACGTCTTCTAGGCTATTCCAAGCATTCCTACTTCATGAATTAGTCTTAGGAAGTGTTGTGTGGCATCAAAACACTCCTAAATGGAGTTTACGGTCTAAGGACCATTTCTCATGAGTTTACTACCTTAAACTCATGAGTTTACTACCTTAAACTCCTAAGTTTATGGTTTTTGAGGTTTTCAAGTCCTTAGCTCAATCATAGCACTAATCTAGGTTAGATTTAGCCATAAGGAACAATCATGGGACTTTTAATGGACATTTACACACCTTTTGGGGTGTTTACGGTTTTGGGACATCCCTAAATCGTAAACACATAAAAGTGGGGGTTTTGGTGCTTTTTCAAGTCTTAAACACTATAAGGAAGGGTTTAAATATGTCAAGGATGGTTTAAACATCAAACTAGGGCTTAGATAAGGACTTAGGCACACTTTGGTGCCCTTTATGGTGTTTACGGCCCAAGAACATTCTTGGACCGTGAACACCTCCAATCTTGTGTTCTTGACATATTTTCTTGATTTTTAAATGTAGTACTAGCTCAATAATGCTCAAGGATGGAAGTACTTACTATTGGAAGGCTTGATTTGTGCTAAAAGGCCAAGAACACTTAGTGTGTGTTCTTGGTGTTCTTGGTGTTTTGGAAAATCTAGACAAAATACATAAATGAATGGATGAATAGATGCACAAACACTAGATTAAGTGTTTTACTAACTTGAAATGGTTATAACACTTACAACTTTGAAAATTTGGAATTAAATATTGGATGATACTTGAGAGGATATTTTGGAGTTTACTCTTTTGACTTTTGGGGAGTAAACACAAATGACTAACTTTTTGGGGAGTAAACTCATACATAGGCATGAGTTTACAGTTTTGGGTGTTTTCTAAACCCAAAACATAAAAGTTTGGTCGGGTGTTTCTAATAGGCGAAGTGTTTGCGGTTTTCAAAAATCAAAACCCGAGACGACACTTTCTTTCACCCGTTTATTTAAAAATAATATTAAAATAATGAAACGAACTTTATATTTCTTAAAAATAAGAAATAATGACATTGATTTATGATACGAAGGGGTTGACTTTTAGGGTTTGACCGAATGGAATTTTCGGGATGTCACAGCTATAATTAATATGAAGCCATAGATCCTAGGGTACATGTACATTTAGGTATATCATAGTTTAGTTTTTCTGCAACCTAGTTTAAGTGTATTTGTTGCATAGAAAACCGAACAGGAGAAGGGTATTTTATATGTTTTAATAATTCTAGTTTTAAAAACATATGATATCATGGTTATTACATACATATAATAAACCATGGTACCAGTTTTCAAAAGCAAAATCACTTTTAAAGTTTCTATATAAAAAGCTAGTTTTTATATAATTTGACGTGATTCAATTTTAATAACCGATATTAAGTTTGAATGCATTTGAATCTTTTATATCTTCAATAAAACTTCATTTTATTAGTTATATATATATATATATATATATATATATATATATATATATATATATATATATATATATATATATATATATATATGGAGTTTATACAAGTAATAAATGTAAGCGACTTGCAAGGTGGATCTTGACACCAATTAGTTCCAAAAACAAGATTCTGGGCAACGGAAGACTTAATAATTTAATTAACATAAAACAAGTGTATACTCACCAGGGATCATCATGCAAGTTGTAGAAAGACTGAACTCCAACCAAAGAAGAGATGAAGAAATAACAACGTTTAGGTCCTCTTGGGAGGCTTGGAAGTTGATGAAGAATGATAAACTTAAGAGACATCAACAATGAATCAACTTGATGTAGAGTGCTAGTTATTTTGTATAAAACTCTTAATCTCTTAAGCTTGAAGTTCATAACCAATATGGAGTTCAAGATAGTATAAGAATAAGCAAGTAACTTCGTGTATGAACTAAAGGTGAGAGAGAACCTAACATGCATGCATGTTATGGTTTTGTGTATGTGTGTGAGTAAGAGATGAAAGCCTTCATAAAGGAGCCCTTTTACACACAAGTTCTTAACCATTTAAGTCATCTCTTGTCACTATACCAACATCTCCCCCATTGTATGGTTAGATATTACATTTGAATAAATTAACATTAAAGTCATACTCTTCCTTTTTTACTATTTATTTTCGAAAATATTAAAATGAAGAAGACAAAACATTTATATTTTATAAACCAAGTTTATAAAATATAAACTTTAACTTTTTGGTAAAAGACAAAGGAAATTATTTAGTCTGAAATGTTGTACATGACTAATTAATTCATATCATATGAATTATATAATGTTACTTGCTAATAAAAATTATTATTTACTAGAAACAAATAATTTCCAATTAATTATAAGAGTTTTTTTTTAAACGGCAAACTAACTAATATAGTCCTAAATAACCATTTTTGTCTCCATAGAGACTTGAACCCTTGACCTCTCATATGAGATGGTCACTCCATACCGCTAGGCCGTTGGCCCAATTTCTAATAAATAATCAATTATATCAAGTTATTATTAGTGTGACCCATTAGTATCATATGTTAATTAGCAATAATAAATTATATCAAGTTATTGAGCATACAAAATCTTTCTGAACCACACTCCATCCTCTACTACGTAGACGTTATATATGTGTCATGTCAATGTTACCATATAAAGTGTGGTTTTTTTTCCCACACACTAGATATGGTCTACACAACACACACACATACACACACACAGAGGGAGAGAGAGAGAGAGGAGGAGGAGGAGGAGGAGATGAGGAGGAAGCAAAGGAGGAACACGATAATTAATAGGTGAAGGGAGAGAAAATTACAGTTCCTACTATAGATAAGGGCGACATTTTGGCTGATGATGTGGCGAAACCGTAAATGCAACTACACCCACTCCCTCTGCTATAACTTGTAGGTTCGAAATAAATATGTTTGTGAATTTGTAGAAGGTTATATATATATATATATATATATATATATATATATATATATATATATATATATATATATATATATAGCTAGGTTCAAGTATAATAACTAATTATTGTGCGGATATCATATCCTAGGAAAATGATAAAGAAAATATGTTGTTTAATAATATAAATACGTTCAATCTTACACAATTATTGTTATTAACACGCATTCTCACTAATTAAATCGTCTATAAGGTTATTATATGTAACGCCCATGTTTCTGGCTTGTCATTAATATCGATGTAATAGTCTAGGTTAACCTTTGTAACCCATCTTGAAATTACAAAGATGTATTATTTGAGTATTATGTGTTTTGTGCTTAATTGTGTGACGTAAATGAATTAAGGATAAAAATAAGCGTCAAAATGAAATTTTAGATAATCCCGATATCTATGAAGGATGTTTTAGTGGTTGTGACGAGGTCTTCGAATATATAAAGAATGCGGAAATCCGAGTTATAACGAAGAAATTATGACCTGTCGAAGTTTCGCGACAGAACCGGCACGACCCTGAATGACGTAAAATACGAATTTAAGATAGAGCGATATCTAGCCTTAGTGATATAAACGAAATTTGTAGAATATGTAAAACCGAGAGCATAGATAAAAAGAATGTCTAAATATGACTTCGTATGAGGATGTTATGTTTTTTCGAAGTTTCGACTTAGCAGTATGCAACCCAAATCTCGAAATAGAGATCGAGTGATATTTGGTCGAAACAATCTAAATAAGAATCAAAGATCTCTTTGATAATAATGCAACAATAAAAAGACAGACAAAAACGGAGTTCAGATGAAGGAGTTAGGAATTTCGAACGTAGTTTTCCCGTCCCGGCCTTCTAAAAATAATATATTAATAATATATTAAAATTAAAGTCAAAATTAGCCAATAGAGTCTAAATGAGAGTTGTAGAGCATAATCCCACCTACGCGAGGATATAAAGAACGTCGAAAACGAAGCTCGTATGCGAAAGTTATGAATTTCTGAAGTTCGGGGCGTGAACCCCAAAGCTCTGTCAGAGTTCACGACTTGAAAACAGTGTTCACGACATGAACTGACTTCTGACGCCTTCTGGAGCTTGACAGACGCAAGTTGCGATGACGCACCTGATGACGACTGAACCCACGACGTGAATATTTGAGATTCACGACGTGAATCTAGAAAATCAGCCCTATAAATAGAAATCGAAGGGCAGCCGATTTAGGTTGCTACTTTATCACTCTCTCACTCCCGATATCCTCTCTAATCCCTATTTTAACCCCCCGAAGCCCCAGTATCATCCCGACACCCGAAGCGAGTCCCGAAGCCTGAGGATCCCGAGAAGAAAATAGTTTTCGAGCCGAAGCTCTGCCTGCGAGAAGTCCGGTGTGCGAAGTGATCCCGGTTTCATCGAAGAAGTATTACTCTTATAGTCGTAGTGTTGTCCGATCATCTTCTGATCAAGTAGTGTATATTCCTTTTCTTCTAACACATAGATATAAAGTATCTCCTAGTGAATACATGCTATGTGTATATAGATATATATTATCTGTTACTTGGAATGAATCTGTATATTTGGAATGAGTATTAAATGAATATCTTATCCGTTTTTAAGTTGCATATGTATGCATATGTATATTGTTATCTACAAAATGTTGGGTAGAACTTGGGTAGATAGTTGTCGTGTGATAAACTAATGAGAGGTCTTGATGTTGTTGTTGATCTAGTCATCAAGCGGCGTATGGATAACGACCACAGACTCTTTCTAGACAGTCCTGTGGAACGCTAGCAGGCTCATAACCTGTAGGTGTTGTGAATGATGTATTCACCGGTGTACTCTATCCCCCTCATGGTTGCCTTTAGGACTTTTATTGCTGAGGAAACCCCTTGCAGTAATGTCCATCCCGATGAAAATTCTAGATTATGTCCTTTGTAATAGATGTTGTTTTAGGGACATAAAGTGAGGATAACGGGAATGGGTAATCAAGTTATTGTTGGTTGGTGAAATTAAATATAATTATTTATTGTGGGTTGAAAACCCTATATGCTCACAAGGCTCCCAAGTCTGACCCACTCAGTTTTGTTCTATTATAGGTAGTGGCGCGAGAGCATAAGTTGGATGACTTATCAAGATCTTTTGATATTAGACCAGTTGTTATATGTAACTAATGTATGGTCTATCTTTTGTTGTTTATGCTTTTGGTCTGTTTATCGGAACATGACATCCCGAATATTGTTATATAATGAAAATGCATCTCTTGATGAAATGCTTTGATAAACTTTATTTTATCATATTTTATTTTGGGAACAAATTCTGCAACTCTTTTAAATCAATAGATTTACTCTGAAATTATTTTAAAAGCATAAATGAAACTGGTCTTTTCTGGCCGTGATTTTGGCGATATCATATTATACATTTATTATTATTATTATTCTCATTACTGTAAGAATGTTTATTTGGGTCGTATTCTGTGAGAATGAAAATGAGTGAAAAACGACGTGTGATAACAAAAATAAATAATAATAAGCGAGAATGCATGAAAATGACAATATTTTTGTAAGATTGAATGTATTCGCATTGCTAAACAACTTATTTTCTTAGTAATTATCATAACATACGATATCCACACAATAATTAGTTAGAAGAGAATAATCTAAGCGTATATATATATATATATATATATATATATATATATATATATATATATATATATATATATATATATATATATATATATATATTAGTGTTGTGTATATGGGTAGCATTTAATTGTAAATAAGCATGGAATTGTATTCCCTTAAAATTTACAAAATTTTGTTGCTAAGGTTTTAACATTGCATCATAAAACTCAATAAATTATATATCAAAACATGTTTTTCTTATAAGAAATTAAATATATTTTTATTTTCTAAGCGTACTATTTTCTTATCTATTTTAGATTGTGATAAATATCATTTATTTAATTTAAATTTAATTAAGAAGTTAAATTTATATGTCTATCATCATCTTATATATGTAAAAAAAATGTAAACAAATAATTTCTCTTTCCTTGTTGAAAAATAGGTCAAATAACTTTAGTCTTTATAACCTTTATTTCCACAAGTGAAATGCACTATGTTTCCTCGTTTGCTTTCTCTCTTCTTGCATAGTCAACCTTTTACAATTTGTTATATAAAGTTAACTTTTTTTTTTAATGCTTTTTTTTTTAAATTTATATTGTTTGAATAAACTTATGTTGATGAATATATATATATATATATATATATATATATATATATATATATATATATATATATATATATATATATATATATATATATATATATATATATTAATGTAAGTATTTATGAGTGACTATTTTACTTTAAAAGTACACTAACTATTTTCATAATTTTTAAAACAATTAAAATTCAGTTTTATTTACCAATTAACCAAATATGTGATAATTTTTAGTTCATTGACATTCACATTTTATTTCGTTTACGTAAACATTTTATATCATATATTAATAATGATTATAATATTTTTACCAAAGGCTTTATAAAATTATTATATTTTTTATATTATTAAATTTCTTTTATGAAAAAGAAAATTGGATAGTGGAAAAAGCCACCACATGGGTAGGATAGACTTTAAGTGTTTGGTCAAACAAGTACAGAACTAAATTTCAAATATGGTCAATTTAATGGTTTACACCTTACACAATCTTGTACCATAATTATTGTCCCTTTTAAAAATATTGCTCCCTTCCAAAGTATCAAATAAACAACCGTTAATCTCTATCTTATTAATAAATACTAGAGAAGGGCCCCGCGTAGCGGGGTTACATTGGAATCAAAGCATGAGTAAGAGTAGGAAACGATAGATGGTTTGGTTATTTATTTAAGTAGGCGAATCTCCGAGCTATGCGCGAGAATAAAATTATATAGTTAAAATAATAAATTTTATCAAATTATTATTTAGTATTTCTATTTTGAAACAAAATGTTAGTAGGAAAGCAAATATATAGTTAACATATTAGTTTAATTAAACATTATAGTTTGACTTTTAAGTCATTGTGATATATACAATTATTTGATAATTTTATAAACTGTTTAAAATTGTGTAAATTATATTTCAAATGAATGATAATATAACGGGTAACAAAACGTATGAACAAAAATATGAACTGCAACTTTTAGTAACATAAAAAACGAAAAACATATATTATAACATTTGTATTAAAAAAGATATGTATACAACGAATAATAAAAAATATGAAAAATAAACACTATAACTTTTAATAACATAAAAACACTAAAACATCTATTATAACATTTATATTAACTCTTCATATTTAAATCATAAATATATTTAAATACATTAATGTTTTTAATGAGCAAAACTTTACAACCTTATAAAATAAAAGAAAATAAAAAGTTATTAGTGATTACGAATTAATAATCATAAGTGAAAAAACTCTTGAGTTTTAACTAATAAATATACATAAATTAGAAAACTTTTGAGTTGTAGTGTGAGTTTCAAATGAATGCGGTACTTGAAAATGTATATATTTATTATTATTATTATTATTATTATTATTATTATTATTATTATTATTATTATTATTATTATTATTATTATTATTCTAAATAATTGGTTTTGATGCATCATTTTAATCCCTTCAATTATTAAACATAAAGATATTTAATTATAAATTTATATCATACATAGGTGCATATACATGTTAAACAAATCACATATAATATATATATTTTCGTAAATGTCATATCTAATTCTTGTGGTAGTAATATAGATAAATTACTTTCATATGAAGAACACATCATGATAAGTCTATCATAATTACATATCAAATGTTCAAAATTGTTTTATCTTTTATATATGTTGTATAGGATAACCCAACAAAAAAAATAATAGAAAATAAACATAATCAAAATAGAAAAACTACAATCAAATAAATAAGAGCATTGGGTGGTTGAATATATATATAAATAAAGATGTTACATAAACATTCATTTAAATCAAAAGAAAAAACTAACATTCGTCAACTTTGATCAAACAAAAAAACTTATATCCATTTTGTGAATCTTCTTTCTTCATTTAACACCATTCAACCATAGAAACTTGATGACAATTCTTCACTAACCTGCAATCAAAATATTTTTCTTGAAAAAGAAGAATCAGAAAGATATTCCAAGCAAAACATTGATGTTTGGAGAGTCACATTCAAGATTGAGTAATACACACAAATCACATATAAAGATTAAATGAGAAACTGAATATAAAGAAAGAATAGAAAAGCTTCATTTGTTTTGGTTGAAAGAAAAAATCATATTACAATTACCATCGATGCGACATAACCCATTTCTTCAAATCATCATATTTGGATCGTGAATGCTTCAACTATATGAAAACTTATGAATCACAATATCTTCAAATCCTTCTTACATGTGAGATTTTATATAACACAAAAGTCACCACAAATTGGCTTTTTTATAGTAAACTTTTTCACTAAATGCTAATTAAACATAATATAAGTTATAAAACTTTTGAGTGTTAAATCATAATTAAGAAAACTTTTGAGTTACATTAGTTAAAAAAGAGGGTTTCAAATGAATATGGTTTGAGAAAGTTAAAAAAGGGGGTTTCAAATGCATGAGATTGAAGAAAATATGTTAGCTTTATAAGTATGTATGATGATATTGGATACATGCTACATTGATATGTTATGCAAAAGGTGAAGTTTATTACATTTTATGACATCAACTTTCTTGAAGATCTCAAGTGGTTGTACATAATCTTGTGCCTGCAATTTTAAAAATGCCCCGTTAAAACGAAAAATAGGTATACACTTCCATTCGGCCAAGTTTCAATTTCCGTATAGAAACAATTGTCCTACCACGCTTTCTGCTTCAACATGGTGCAATATACAAAACCCTCAGAAACACTGTTTGGATGGTAATCACATTAACTATCTTCACATGCCTCCGAATTTCTTGGTCCTTATTTAGCGGAGTGGGCTTTAGTGAAAAAGGATAGTTTCATCGACTCTTTTGATGCTTTACTTATTCTCATCTTTATCTGCAAAATGAAAAAGTATCTTCACATGCCTCCAAATTTGTTGGTCCTTATTTAGCGGAGTGGGCTTTAGTGAAAAAGGATAGTTTCATCGACTCTTTTGATGCTTTACTTATTCTCATCTTTATCTGCAAAATGAAAAAGGTAAAAATTAATTGATTATAATACATATTTCCAACAAATGAATGATTTCAACACCTCCTTGCAAAAGAAAGAAAATAAATTAAAGAGTAAATTACTGAAACCGTCACTATGGTTTCATCGAAATTACACGTTTGGTCCCTAATCTTTTTTTACACTTGGATCGTCCCTATGGTTTGATTTTGTTGCGTTTTTCATCCTTGTCGTTTGGTCAAAATTGCACATTTGGTCCCTAACTTTATGTATGTAAGGGACGAAAAACGCAACAAAATCAAACTACAGAGACAATCCGAGTGCAAAAATATTGTTAAGGACCAAACATGCAATTTTTACCAAACCATAGGGATGATTTCAGTAATTTACTTTAAATTAAAATGTACATTTTTAGTGAGAATTTTTTTGTTCTATGAAGAAAGTTTACCAATATCAACATATAGTAGAAGTTTATATGAATTTCACATAAACAGAAAAACCCAGTGATTTCATTTCTTTTTTCGCCTCTTACAACATAAATATAATGAAAATCCCAAGTCATTTCTATATCATTTGGCATGGTCTTTGAATAACAACACTGATAAATGAAGGAAAACTTATGTAAAACAAAGAGGATAAAATTATATTTTGTGATAACTGATTACACAAACTACACAACATAATTGTCAAGATTCAAATAATATATGCAATGGCCGATCTGGATGCACTTTCAAATCAACTTCTTTCCATGGTAAGTCTATTCTCAATCATCTAAACCGAACCATTTAATAACACAGGGGCGAAAAATTGAAAAAGAACACAAGGTAAATTGTATTAGAAAGAAACATAAACTCACTTGTTTGTAGCTACCTCCAGTTCCAAGGATGCAATGAACAGAAACCTCATTAAGTTTTTAAGATGTTCTTTAAAAATATGGCATTTCAACAAACACTTTGTGGGCACAATTAGTATATATCGTTACCTAAAATCGAAATAACTTATCCCATCTTAGGAATTCGTGAACCACTCTAATATTGGGCTGAAGCACCATGATCACCTTCAAGAAAGAAAACAGAAATAAAAATCCCAACACAAAGGAACCAAACTTTCACGTAAACAGAAGAAACAGACATAACGGATGAGAAAGGCGAAGATTAGCCCAACTGAAAATGATAAAAGAGGGATAAAACATCTTCATATTACCTCAAAAGTGGTAGAGAGGATCAAGAGGGTGATTCGTTTCATACAAGCTTAAAAACCATAAAAAACGGAAGCAGATGGAAAGTTGTGTTAGATGGAAGAAAGAGATTGGTATAGGAGAGTGTGGTAGATGATTTGGGCGTCAAGTCATCCCATTCCATTTCTCACACACAGTGAAAAAATATAACATTTAAACAACAAACTTAAGGTTTTTGAGACATTGTTCTGTCGATCAGAAGAAGTGTACGTATGTATATGCAACAATTTGTGATATGAACAAACAAAAATCAGAGACCTAAAATCAGAAGAAATCTATGTATGTATATGCAACAATTAGTGATAAAAACAAACGAAAATCAGAAACCTGAAAGGATTGGACACAGAACACCGATTCGTTGACACGTACCTGGACTTTCTAGGGTTCCGAAGTGAAGAATGGTTTGATCCAATTGAATTTCAATCATTGTTTTGATCCGATCGAATTTCAATCGTCATCAGTAACGGAAGCTTCAATCGAATTGGGAGAGGTTAGAAGGGAGAATATCATCTCTTGGCAAAGAAATAGAGGCAGTGGGAATTTGTAGAAGCAGAGATAAAGTAAGACGGTGGAGCAGGAGGGATATGGAGTCGGTGGTGTGGTGGAGCAATCCAATTGGCAAACAGAAACGGTGACGAATGACTCATACCTCATCAGGAAAAAAAATCAATTAATAAAGAGGATTTTATTCCAAAAAAACTAAAAAAAAAAGTAAAAAAATAAATCTAACCGGAAGAAAGTAGGAAGTTGAAATTAATATAATTATGTTGTCCGTATCTCATTGGAAGCAGTGGGAGGTGGCACCACGTGTGAAGAGTAGTTTTTAAACCAAAGATAGATGTAAATGGACATCTCAAAAAAATATTAAAACATAAACATAAAATTTAAAAAAACAAAAAATAAAAATTGGTCCAATCAACAGCAAGAACTGTTGAATTGAGAACTCTTTTTTAATATAATTATATAATTAGGTATTAGACATGTTAAAGTTATTCACTCATTTTTTAATAAATATGTTGTTGGAAATATTATGCCATTAATGTTAACAACTATTAAATAATAATTCTCAAATAAAGTTAGATGTATAAATTTGTGGCATTAACAAAAATTAAACATATTTATGGATTTAATATTATTTTTTCTCATTATTATGATTAATTAATTTAAAAATACTTATTTGAACTTATTTTAATTTCAATAATGATGATTATTTAAGATATCAACAATTATTTTTATGACAACGTTATATAATTAAATTTTTTGTATCGCTATTGATATTATGATTGTTAATAAATTCATACCATTTATTATTAATGAAAATTATAGAAGAATTTTAAAAAGTAATTATTGTTATTAAAATGTTATAGATAGTAAAGCTTAAGTAGATATATTTTTTTCAATTGTATGAAAATTTGTAAGAGATCAATAAAATAATTATGTATTGGTTATAAATGATTTAATGATTGTAGATAATTAAATAAAAATTTAAATTCGTTGATCTATTTGCTCATAGTTTTAAAGGCACGACACGTATGAGCATCTTGGTCACAACACATCCTTATGGTCTTCGCAGCAATTCGTCGCTACAATCCAAAACCTTAGATCTCGGGATTTGAACACTATGTAAATGCACTCACGGCTAGAGGTGTCTCTCATGTTGGTTGTAAACCTCCAAAAAAACCCTAGAAGCTTGAAACATTGTACTTTTTTCCTTGATTCTTGAGTTTTGGTGCCATATAGTGAAAGCTTAAATAAGAAGCAAGAGTTTATAGTGCAAAGGAGGATATACCTAGAGAGTTTAAGTCTTCTCATCAGCTCATCATCTTCCGTAAGTGATCAAGTTTGCACATTTATGGCTTGTTACATATAAATTTAGAGTTTTGGTCATTTTTGGTCCATTTTGCTATGATATTCTTGAAGTTCGAAAAACTCTAAGTTTTGGTCATTTTTGGTGCATTTTAAAGATAATAGGGACGTCTAATTTGGTTAATTATTTGATGATGAAACATAATAACTTTATTATTGTGAGTTGAAAACCTTATGTACTCATAAGTTTTCCTAACCTGACCAACTCAGTTTATTTGTATTACATGTATCGATATGAAGACACATTACACTAAGAGATTAAAGGAGATGTAAATCATTAGTGTAAATGAATATAAGGTCTGTGTATGCTTATGTTACTGTATTGACAATGACATCACAAAGTTTTAATATAAACAAAATACATTTCTTCGAAAATGCTTTAATAATTATGTTTTCTGGGAACAAATTCCGCAATATTATTCTTTAAAATGAATACTCTAATTTTTAAATAAACATAAATAAAAAATTTTAAAATGATCGTGAATTTAGGGATGTCATAGTTGATATCAGAGCATTAATTTAAGAGAACTAGGAATATGGATCTATTTCTATATTTAAACTTAGAATGCTAAGCGATGATTTGAGGAGTGTGTATAATATATTTTAGGAAATACATCTAAATAGATACGAGCACTAGTTAATTTAGGGAAGATGCCTAAATTGCTTTATACGCTAAATGTTTTGTGACGCGTTATGATGCCATTATTTGATCGGATCTATGGTCTGTTGCCGATCAGATCTGGAAACTTTATGTGTTCAGATTTCTAAATGTTTAATTACGGTATTAGAACTTGAATGTAACTTTTCGGAATGATAAGAAGATTTATAGGTCTGATTCCCCTATCTAAATTCTTGTAACTACACACCGAAAGTCTGCTTTGGTGTATAGATCGAAATGGTCAGAACTCGCAGCGGATTAGGAAATGCTAATGGAACCAACAATCATGAGTGATTGAGCGTGCACCAGAGGTAGTAGCTGCACCCGAGCCAATCACAATGGTAGGAGTGCAGGCAATGATTTGGGCTATGATGGTCAAACAAAGGGAGGAGATGAGGAAACTGTTGCTTAATAGGGATCAACCTACTGTGCCTATTGTGCTGCCTGAACTGAATGAAGAACTATCAGAAGATGGAAATTACAGCCATATTGTGAGTCAAGTTGGACCCCGAGTGGTCAGGAGGAATGAACCGGACAGAAGGATAGAAAGGTATGGATGCATGTATAAGAACTTCTTGGGTGCCAAACAACCAAGTCTTTATAGAAGCCCAGAGACAGTGGAAATTATGGTCCGGATCTCCGAGATGGAAATGATATTTGAAACCTGCAACAGCAGCGATAAGCAAAAGACCGTATTTGCAGTCAGACAACTAAAGACCACAGTTTTGAGTTGGTGTAAGTTGTTGTCAAATACAATGCCATAGGGAAAAGCCATGCGGATTTCTTGGGAAGCATTCATGGAGCAACTGAAAATGCAATACTACTCAGAGATAGATTTGATAGACCTAAACAACGAGTTTCAATACCTGAAGAAATAGAAGATGAGTGTTGATGAGTATTCCACCACATTCACTGAGAGGATGAAGCTATTCCCCTACTTGGTGCCTACTAAACTTTCCAAGATAGATAGATTTGCTAACGGATTGCCAACGGAGTTTGGCCCAAGAGTCAAAATGGCAACTACTTTGAAGGCAGCCGTTACAGCAACTAAGAATGTAGAGACCCAAATAAGAGAAAAGGGTCTAGAAAAAGATAAGACTGGAGAAAAAAGGAAGATGGAAGTATCCTTATGACTTGATAAAAAAGGAAGATTCTCGAAGTCCAACTTGGATGGCTAAACGTTTGGAGCCAAGTGGTGTGAAAAAATGCAAGAAGAAGCATTATGGGAGATGTGATGGAGAAGTTACTTGCTACAAGTATGGGAGGATCAGTCACTATTCCAAGGATTGTACGTTTAATGATAAGGTATGCTACGGATATGGAGACAAAAGGCATATGTCAAAAGATTGCCCAAAGAAAAATGAAGCAACAAGGCCAAATGTGTCACTGAAGCTGAAGGAAAGAGCATTCCAAATGATTCTTGACGAAGCAGGTGACAATGCAAGGGATCAGGAGTGAGGATCTATACATCCAAAGATCAGGATATGAAGTAGCGATATAAATAGTATCATGTGGTGTAGCCTAATATAAGAAGCATAGTGTATGTGAACTTGAACATCTATGTAAACGTTTCATGAAATAATATAAACCTTAGTTATGTTATCCGATGTGTTAAATGACTATGTGAAATTCTTGTATGGCGACTTTGAAAACTACGAGATAACACTTGCGACAAGTATGAGTAGGTGTGAATGGTAGTAGAGGCGTATACTACCGGAAGCACAGGACCGACACTTGGATCAGGGAGAGTCACAAGGTTACCAAGGCACTAGTAATTGATTCCGTTTTATTCACGTATCTTGTTAGCATCGTTTCAGTAATAACTAAGAAGATGATTGTTATTCCGAACCCAATGGTCATATTAAATCGAGTCCGACTAAGACGAGTATGTTATGTGGTTTAGAGAACAATGATCGATGTAGCATTTGAAGTAAGCCAGAAGATGTAACTGAAAGATAAGTGAAGCGATCAGTAGAAGTATTGCGATGGGTTTCAAAGTAAGAAGCTTCTAGCTAGAAGTGTTGCATGCTAGAACATGATTATATCACATTAGAAGATGAAGGAAGGTATATCCCATTTTGGCATTTGACCCTAATAGACCTGAGTCTAAGCGTTGCATCATACTATATGAGGTCATTTGAACATGACCCATCAGTCTGTCATGATAATCGAAGTAATGGAATTCTCTTAAATTAATTCTGTCTAAGAATAACTAGGAGTCTTTGAAAAAAAGATTTAGTTTGTAACTCGAAGGTTACAATGGAAAGTCCAACGCAAGATAGAAAGCGGGTGCAAGATTAAGCACCGCTAACAGTAAAGAAGTCCAAGATTTAGATACTCATTCGAAGGAACATACAAGTTACAATTATTACCTAGGATGAAGATATAACATATGGAGTCATTCTACAAGCCCTGTCTCGTTGATGATTCCGAGACGTAATCATCCTAAGCGGGAGATAATTGTAACGCCAGCAGATTTGGGCTAGTCAACTTAGAGACAATAAGCGTCAAAAATGAATTTTTGATAGAAGATTATTTAGAATTAATAATCTTAACCAAGTTATATTATATGTCACAAGGGTTCTGTACATATAATGAATGCTGAAATCCAAGTTATAATGAAGAAGTTATGATTTGTTGAAGTTTTACGGCAAAACCGGCACGGCACCGGGAATCGTAAAATATGAGTTTGTAATAAAATACTTTTTTGCCTTAGAGATCTAAAATAAGTTCATAGTATACCTCAAACAGAGAGCGTGCATAAAAAGAACGTCCAAATCTAACTCCGTATGAGGAAGTTATGATTTTTCTAAGATTTGGTAAAGTAGTATGCAACCCGGAATTCGAGTTTTAGATCAATCAATTTCTAGCCGACACAACCTAAATGAGAATTGAAGATCTCATTAATAGGAATTCAATGATAAATAGACGAAAACGGACGTCGGATGACAAAGTTATGAATTTTTAACGGACTTTACGTAGTTAGGCCTATTAGAATATAACTTTAAACTAAAGTCAAAATTAGCCGATGGAGTCTAAACGAAAGTTGTAGATCACGTTTCCATCTACGCGTGGATATAAAGAACGTCAAAAGTGGAGCTCATGTGCGAAAGTTATGGATTTTAGAAGATCATTAGTTTTTGGAATAATCTGCGAGTGACGCGTGGCACAATGCTGATCATTGTGTCCTCCCCATACCTTACCACTAGTTGGTGACACTTGACACTCAACTCGACGAGTTGGAGCCTCAGAACTCGCCTGGTTGGGCCATTCCCCAACCTATAAATAGAGGCGTAAATCTTCCATTTCCTTCACACATCTCCCATTCTTTCTCTCTCAAACATCTCTCTAAACCCTTCCTAAGCATTAGAACATCCCTAGTGCTAAGAGGCAAGTCCCAGAGTGCTAGGAGTCTCCGAGAAGAAGAGCTTTCAACTCGGAATTTCTGCCCCCGTAGAGGTTGATTCCTAGCAAAACCTCTTAGTAAGTGAGTTATGATTACCCTAATTTAAGTATAAGTTATGTTTAAGTTAAATATCGTTATTATGAACTTATAAACAATATATATATATATATATATATATATATATATATATATATATATATATATATATATATATATATCTTTTTTAACTACTTGCGGTACAAGGAATTTGGTATGATGGGCCACATAGGGTTGTTGGATTTCAGAAGTGCTAGATGTCAAAATGGTCTTGCATTCTGGTGTTTCATGTTTGGCCCCTGTCTGTACATAGTAGTTGAAGAGTATTGTTTAACACTTATAAAACAATATCTCTCATAAATAGTCACAATAAGTTTGGAATCATCACTTTAACTAGTGAGTGCATAGTTATTTTCATCTTACACATAGATATGAAGTATTTAATATTAATACGTGCTATATGTGCTTATTATTTTTGTTCCTTATATCTATGCTAGATGAACGCTTTATACATGTTTTACTTGATTTAAACTGTATATATATATATATATATATATATATATATATATATATATATATATATCTACCTATATATATTGGGTAAAAAGGTGTAGATGAAAGATGATATGGATGAAGAGAGATGAAAGATGGTATAGTATGATGAAAGATAGGACCTCAAAGTATAACAAAAGAAGTAGGAAAAGATAAAATGCCACGACTTTATAATTGTTATTTTACCAACGATGTACTCACTTAGCAAAGTATAGGTGACAACTACAATAATAATTGATGATAGTCTCGTAGAACATTGGCAACTATAGACTTAGTGCCCTATAGGTGAACATCGGTAGCTATGGACTTAGTGCCTTGTATATGAACGATGGCAGCTATGGCTTAGTGCCTTATAAACGAACGCTGACAACTATGGACTTAGTGCCTAATGTATAACACTAGCAGCTATGGACTTAGTGCCCATCAGATAAACCCTAGCGACGATGGACTTCATGCCTATTCTTTATGACAATCCTCAGGAATAAATATTGAGGATTAGATGATTCTTAGGGAAGATACTTGAGAATAAAGATGATAATTAGGATGGGTAATTGGGTTAATCGTTTGATGACAAAACATAATAACTTTATTATTGTGGGTTGAAAATCCTTTTTACTCTCCAGGTTTCCCAACCTGACCCACTTAGTTTATTTGTATCATAGGTATCGATACGAAGACACAATACACTGAGAAATTAAAGGAGATGAAAATCATTAGTGTAACTGAATGTAAGGTATGTTTATGCTTATGTTAATGTATTGACAATGACATCCCAAGGTTTTAATATAAATAAAATACATTTCTTCATAAATGCTTTGATAATCATGTTTTCTGGGAACAAATTCTGCAATGTTATTCTTTAAAATGATTACTCTGATTTTTAATTAAGCATAAACAAAATTTTTTAAAATGAACTTGAATTTGGGGATGTCACACGGGTTCCCTACAAATGAAAAAGGTTCAAGATGATGGAGAATGGGGAAGTTACACTTCCACCTGATGCAACGCATATAGAAAGGAGCTTGAATCATGAATCCTATAAATAAAAGAAGCGCTTCTCAGGAGGCAACATGATGTTTTTACTGAGTTGTCGTTTTCTTGTTATTTTAGATTCTTAGTTTTTCGTTTTCTTTTATGAGTATTGTTTTTAACCAAATGATAATGTGTTTTTCTAGTTCTAGATCTAATTTTTCAGTATTCAAGGGAGTAAAAGTAGCAATGAAGCTAAATTGAAAAAATCCATGAGAAATTTTAAAGAAAATCGAAGACCACAATTTTGAATAATTGTGGGGTGCATGTTCCTTTTCAAAGAGTGTAATGGAGAGTTCGAGGGATAAAAGAAGATTAAAAGATGCCTAGTCAGGAACTGAAGAATTTCAAGAAAAAAAATGGGGCAGAAACTATATCCGAGGACACCTAGTTTCCACGACATGGCCATTTATATGCCACGTCGCGGGGAAAGTTATTTTTAAAATCCACACTCTCCAGACTCGCCTACTCGAGGTGGCATATGATTTTCCTCATCGTGGCTCAAGAAGCTAGTTCTTTTGATAATTTTTTTCCGACACATTTACGAGTAGCAGGAGTCTAGTTTCCAGTTTCTAGTAAATATTCAAGATGTTTAAGCTTTCTCACCAACATATCAGATTTCAAGTTCGCCACTACTACCCTAGGGGAGTCTGTTCCTTTTTCTCCATTTTATTGTTTTTTATGTGCTTTAATTGTTTTATGCATACAATGAGAGCGTTATATGCAATAAGTGTGAGGTAGGGGGTCGAAAAAAGATTTTCATGCATAAAAACAATTAACAAGGAAAATGCAAGAAATTTAAAAAATTACTACCTCGATCCCAAATTAAGTGTCCACATTTGACTTTTGAAGTATTTTTTCTTCAATTTTGACCTTAAATATTTTTGTTTTTGATAGATAATACTTGATGAAAAATATATGAATGGATTGTATTTTAAATGTCTTTTCATTGTTATAAGTTTTATCAAGTAATATATAACACAAATAAAAATATTTAAGGTTAAAGTTGAGGAAAAAAGACTTTAAAAGTCAAAAGTGTACAATTAATTTGGGACGGAGGGAGTAATTAATAGGCTTGAAAAAATAGTCTACAAAATCTAGTCATTTTAAAATGTTGATATTATTGAATTTGGGCTAGTTTGATAGTGTTATGTGAGATGAATTGATGTGATCCCTAAGTTTTAGTTGAGGTAATATGTTATAGTGTATTTACAGCTTCCTCGTGAGACAAAACACAACCTTGTTTAGTTTGAGGGACATAACATGTTTAACATCATGTACCAGAAATATATCCAGGAGAGCTTATGTAGTCATTAAGCTTTAGACTAATACCTTTAACCAATAAGGGTTGAAGTTAATTTCCCTTGCGTAAGCATATGTTTTTTTTTCGGATTTTTAGTTTCGAGTGAAAAAAGTGGTGAAAAAGGAAAAGAAAAAAAAGAAATTTTCGTGCAAAAAGTATGAGGGAATAAGAGTCTATAAAATTATGAAGACCAGGAAATATGAAGAAGAGATTCAAAAGTTCAAAATTATTGAGGTCTCAAGTTGAAGAATAAGGAAATTTCTAGAAGTCAAAGTTATTATTTATTTTAATTTTTCTTTCTAGTTTTTTTTTTTTTTTTCCAAATGTATGCTTGGGAGCTTAACCAAATATACCTTCACGCTAAGAAAGATTTATTGGGATGGATTCGGAAGGATACATAAAATGAATGTTGCCAAAAAAAGTGGGAATCGTTTATGAGGATCCCAAATATTTAGGTTTGGGAGATAATTAGGATTTAGACACAAATACATGCATTGAGGTAAGGCGTAATTAGTGGGTTCAACTGGATTGTTTTATGGGAAATTGGTGAGAAAAGTCCTATGTGATATATTAAATATAAAGATTTGCTTGGGGGCAAGCAAACAGTAAGTGTGGGGTAATTTGATATTGTTATATTTATTTATATATTGATGCTTTATTTTAATACATTTCTGCTACATTTTTGTTAATAGTGAAGATATTTGGTACTTATAATGTTTAAATTCTATTTTGTAATCAAATTGGACATTCTCAAGGAAAATGACTGAAATTGACAAAAGTTGGATACTTGGAGGACTAGAGTTGGAACAAATACAAAAATGATGTTGCTGGACAGTTTGACCCATCATAAGTATTTTGGTCATATACCAATACTTGTAACTCCGATTGACGAGAATAAAAAAGTTGGGAAACTAGACAAAATTCAGACGATTTTCGTTTTTATGCCAAATGTTAATTTCTAGTTCTCACTATGTAAGCCCTCTTAACTTATGCCATGATAAATAAAAAAATCTTCAAAAAACTCCCCGTTTCGGTCTACGAGTTTGTATGCGACGACGAATCTCACCACCATGACGTGGCAGCCAATATTTAGGAAAGTATATATATTTGAACATTGTGTTGTTTTCAGAGGCTAGAGGCCTGAGGGCTACGATATTTGATGAAGTGAACCCCTTCCAAGAACACTTGGAATGTGGAATTCGATTAGAGAAAAATGGATAAAGAGATTGGACCAAAAAATTCATATATATTTATTCGCCTTGCTTAGTTTAATCATGTTTAGTTTAGTTTTCCTTTTGTTTATGTGTTTTTTAGCTGTGATTATGGGCTAATAACCATTTCTTTCGTTTATATTAGATGAACTCCTAACTAATATGTGTTGATTTCATAATTGATAGGTATATGAAGTTAGTTTTTTCTATAAATATTTTTTGATAAATCTCAACATAACTTGTTAAAGTTTCAATCTTTTTCGCCTCGCCTCATTTTTTATGTAGTTAAACTGTAATTGATTTCATGAATTTGGTTTACCTAGTTGTTTATGACAATTAAATTGCTATAGATATAGATTGTGTAAGTATGAAGTTAGTTGCTTAACTAAGTTAGAGAGCAATATTTGATCATAATATTTGCTTGAGTATAAGACTTGATCATAGAATAATAGTCTATAGATTCTATCATTCAAAGTCCAGTTATCTTTAAAATCAATTTAATGACCTTAACTCTCATGATCATTGGTGGTTAAAGTAAATAAATTGACATATGCTAGTTAGTAAGATCAAGATAACTAGTAACTTTTACTTGGTAACTAAGGGAATTCCTCCATTGTCTTGAAATCAACCATAGAAAAAAGGTGGGATTCGAATCTAAATTAAAGTATCTCTTACTCTTGATTTAAAATCATATTTCTAATTGTGTACTTTAGTATTTTAATTAAATTAATTTGAACTTACAAAATCAAATAAAACCCCGTATTTTAGTTGTTTCCCTTAGTTTAACTTTTAGTAATTATTTTATTAATTAGAAACTGTTACATGTGATCCACATCGAACTTATTTTACTATTCTACAACCCGACTAAGTACATTGCCAATAAATATATAGTTAGTTAATTTTTGGTAGAATATAAATTTAAAGTGGTAGGTATATAATTTTACACTTCAGTTTCTTATCTTTATATACCGCAACTTAATATATTTTTATTATTTTTTATTTATTGGGATATTAAATTAAACACAATAAAAATCTAACTTTAATTTATAAACTAAATTAGAAATATTGAACTAAATCAATTTCCTAAACTTATGTTTATGTTAACAAATATCATTAATGACAATCATTGAGTACTATAAGTTAAGAATATGCATATATGTAATTATCCCTCATCATCTTCGACAACTAATTATTATAATGTTTAAAATTAACTTTAATATTTGTCTAGGTTAATACATTATTCCAGATAATAACAATAGTAATGTATTACATTAACATTTCAATTTAATTTTAAAAAATGTTAATTTAGAGTTAATAACAATGATTTATATATATTTTAAACAAAATATATTTATTATAATTATGACTATATAACTATATTCATGCTTAACGTGCGACGAGTTCGTACAATTTATCATAAAATTGTGATTTTATTAATTTGATACTATAAGTAAATCAAATAACATTGAACTACCATCTTATATTATTTGATGATCTTCACTGGAACATCGAATAACTTAAACACATAAATTTATGATTGTAATAGTTATCTAAAAAGGTAATTAATACATATCACATTTTTTACTAAAAACACTAATATACTCCTAAACTAATCCCAATTCCACATATATTTCAAATTGGACTTGAACCATGGATATCCAGAAAAAGTACTACTACATACCACTTAAAAGTCTCAATTCCATCGAATTAGAATACTATCAAATACTTATTTACATTAGAGTTTCATTAAAGTTTAAGAAAAAATAATTTGAAATATATATATATATATATATATATATATATATATATATATATATATATATATATATATATATATATATATATATATATATATATATATATATATATATATATACATTTCATCGGTTCAAAATAAATCATTCAAATTATATTAATAAATTAGTTTGTTTATATAAATTAACATCTTCCAAAATTGTGCTCACCTCTTCCTCATATACACCTCTTCCTCCTTTAATATAAACTAGGAAAATGGCCATATTGCGAATTGGGTTTGTTTGTTTGATATACTTGCATTTCATATTTATGTTTGTTACAGGTGGTTAAGACTTAATAGGTTTTATATGTAACTTTGGTGTGGAAGTTTGAGTACATGTATAGTAATATTAAATTCGTATAGTGTTTAAAATGGTATAAGTTGTAAGTTTTGTGTTTTTTTGCAGATTATCTAGTAGTGAAGGAAAGGTAAAGAATCATTGTTGTTGTGTGTAGTAGTGTGGTTCAATTTGATAAGAAAACAGTGAGTATAAAAGTAGCATTTTAATTTTTTTTGGAAGATTGTCAGGAAAGGTTTGTCTTACTTATGTTGCAGCTGATTCGTTTTTATAAACAATATATAAAAAATTTAAGGGTTTTATGTGCAAAAGTTATACAAAGTTTAACAAAAAGTGGAGTGACTACTACAAGGTTTTTGTGTCAAGTCATGAGTGTGGATGACGCTACTGTTTTGACGCTTGCTTAGGTTCAACTTCATCTGTTGGTCAGTAAAAATATGTTAGTATGTTGTTCACCTGCATGTTTCATGTGATAGTGTTTACCTGTATCGTTATAGGAAAGCATTCTTTTACTTTTTGATGCATAGGCTTTCAAAGATGATTTTGGAAATTATGGTGTTGGTGTATTTGGAATCCCTGACTGCTGAAGGGGAGTTTTGTCCTCGATATCAACTGCTGTGAAGAGAATGTTGACTGCACCCGAGTTTTTGGTCATTTGTAATACCCATTTTTTTTGTAAACCGTTGCAATCTTGCATGAAGGGTGGTAAGGTTTTTCTATGAGTACGTGTAGCACCTGGTTCTTGGTATGTATTCTGTTATTAAATCTTTATTTATTTTTGCATTTTTGGCCTTGGACTCGGCGAGTCGAAGGACTGACTCGCCGAGTAGAAGCGGGATGAGGCGCGGGGTTTAAGCTGCAGACTCGGCGAGTAGCCACTGTTTGGACAAAAACCCTAATCCAGGGGTTTGCACTCTATTTAAACGACCTTACGCAGCCTCCTCTCCCCCTTTATGCTCCCAAACACTACTCATAGCAAACCCTAGCCGTTTTTGTGAAGATCTAAGGCTTTTTGAGTGATTCTTGTGAGTTTTGATCTCATGGAAGAAGGAAGAGCATAGAAGGATCAAGAGGGGACTGAAAGATTCGAGTTTGGTTCATCATTTGTAGTCTCTGGAAGGTATAAAGTCTGAACCTTGCTCATTCATTTGTTAGATCCCTCTTTGGGATGATTTAGAGCTTTTATAAGCCATTTTTGGTGGCCAACTATGTTTGTAAACATGGTTGGGGGTTTGGGCTTCTGTATCATGTCATTCTATAAGCCACAAGTCAGATCTAGGTTGATTTTTGCACAAAGGAAGGCCCCATGCAACAAAAGAGCCATATTAGAGCCTTTTAAGCTCTAATGTCCCATGCATGCACGTAAAGTTTGTAACTTTACGTGCTAGATCAAGTTTAGGGGCCTAGATCTATCATTTGGTTAAGTGTTGTACATCAGAAATCGAAGTTCTTAGAAAGGAATGTGATAGACTCGGCGAGTCTATTTCCAGGACTCAACGAGTCCAAGGGTTTTGGTGAGGGTCATAAGGACCAGTTGAGTGTGGAAGGGTTTTAGGAGTCCAGGGGAGTGACCCAACGTTCTGGACTAAGCAAAGTGTTATGGGAATTCATGGTACTCGGCGACTGCATGAACGGACTCAGCGAGTCTAAGACAATCTTCATGGAACTCTACGAGTTGTTCATCAACTCGGCGAGTCAAGGATATAACGTGTTCATAGGATGAAGAGTAACTCGACGAGTTGTCTTACAACTCGGCGAGTCAAGATAGGACATGAGTATCAGTTGATGATGAACTCGACGAGTCGAATGTGGATTCAATCGGTGTTCATTTAGAAGGAAAACTCATCGAGTCATCGCCTAACTCGACGAGTAGAGACGAGTATGAGGTGTGGTGGAAGGATAGGGACTCGGCGAGTTGACGAGTCAACTCAGCGAGTCAGGTCAACTGGAAGTTGACTTTGACTTTGAATTTGACTTGGTCAAGGGGTAAAATGGTCATTTTACCCTAAGGGTAGATGTCAGTTTCTGACTAAGTGCTTTGTGGGAATTTTAGCCGGAGGATTTCCGGAGCAGCAGTGGCAGCAGTCAGAGGATTCCCGCACAGTTCACCAGATACAAGATGAGTTACCTTCCAGTAGGGGTGGGTCTAAGGCCACAATGCCGGCCCACCATTGAGGAGTATTTAGAAGATAATTGTCTTTGTGATAATTTATCTTGGTCTGGTATGCGTTTGGTTATGATTTATATATGTATGATGTGTTGCATGATAGGGATAGTTTCCCTAATAGAGGTCCTTAGGACCAAGGGGTTGGTCAGTACCCGGATATGTCTGAATGTGTGCTTATATCTTGCTATTGTGTGCTAGTGGTAGGGGTGGAATAGTCTTCAGTTACCGGTTGAAAGATACCGATGACGATTACCGGTTGAAAGATACCGATGACGATTACCGGTTGAAAGATACCGATGATGATTACCGATTGAAAGATATCGATGGTATCGTATGGTATGTGGTATGATGGGACAGCTCACTAAGCTTTGTGCTTACGGTTTCAGTTTTTGGTTTCAGGTACCTCTTCGTTTAAGGGGAAGGAGCCGGCGGCGTAGCATGGCATCACACACATATATAATTTTTCTGCATGGTGTTTTCTGGGATTATACTCTGATATGACATTTCTTCATGGTTGTGGGTTTTAAATATGATATTTGGTTTTGAGATGACGTGTTTATACAATATTTTCTAATGAATGTTTTATGAACTAACTAATCAAAAATGAAATTTTTGGGCTTGAATTTTGGGATGTTACAAGTTGGTATCAGGGCCTTGGTTTGAGGGATTCGGACATGCCCTCGTGGGTGTCTGGACTCAAACTGAGGGGCTAAAAGATTTTTACAATAAAATGGTTTTCTAAAAATCTAAACGAAATGACTTTACGAAAGACAAGGTGTGTGATGCATGCGACCGGCCAGGCTCAAGTAAGTTTTCCCCTAGATACCCATACATGTTATGTAATGCTATATGGCTTGATTCAGAATTTCATGCTAGAATAGGACTAAGGATCTTGGAAGATGCCTTGTGTGCCTGATATATGATTATAATAATCGCATGCTAGTTAGGGCTAAGGATCTAGGAGGATGCCTTATATGCCTATTGTATGAGATGTATGCTAGGGCTGTTTAGTCAGCAGTAGGATGGCCTGTATAGGTTATGCCTGATTTGGTTACTCGATGCATGAATGCTGCTTGCTTTGTGCTATGGGGGTTCTGGCTATTTCCAACTAACTAAGGAGCAGATATGTAACAGTACCTGCAAGTTAGTTAGGGGGAAATGGTAGGGACTCCTGTGTAGTTGATGGCGGAGAGTAGGTCGGAGGGCGCCCTAGGGAAGCCTAGGATGAGGTTAGTGGAAAGGGGTGTCGGTAAAGGGACCTGGTGAAGTCGAAGCAATCCTTGAGGAAAGCACAGGTAGATGTGGAAGGTAGTATGGGCCCATACTACTGAAAGCAGAGGACGCGTACTCTAATCAAGGAGGGCCTAGATGAAATCGGGAACCTTGGAGAGTGTTAGATCTCTCGAGTATATGTATGATCCTGACTTTTATGCGTGTGTTTTCAGTATGGTGACCACACGACTTGGAGCAGGAGGTTCTGGATCCGGATCAGGATTAGGCTCGGGTTTGGGATCCGAGCAGGTCGATGACGGACTACGCGATTTCATCGCGTCAGAGATCACGAGAGGCATCCTTGAGTCGACCCCTATCATTTTCGGGTCGATCAAGGACGGGATTGTTGAGCTGATGGAGGATCGTCTCCGATTATTCAGGAGTGACATGGCGTCTAGCCAGGTGGGTGCGCGCACACTGTCCTTTAAGGACTTTCGGGGAAGTGGTGTGTCGGATTTCCATGGGGTGAAAGACCCCATTGCTGCTAGGAGATGGATCGCAGGCATTGAGTCTACGCAGCTGACGAGCTTCTGCCCAGAGGGATCGAAGGTGCGATATGCAGCAGCATGCTTGCGAGACAGGGCTAGAGATTGGTGGGAGTCTATTGGTGACTCATTGGGAGCCTCGGCTGTTGAGGCTATGAATTGGTCGGACTTTGTGACCAGATTCAGGGCGAAGTTTGGGCCATCCGCGGAGCTTCAGCGGCTGGCCAGGGAGTTTTTGGATATGAGGCAGACTACGGAGACTGTGGCGGAGATCACCGCCATGTTCTGGGAGAGGGCATTGCTAGTGCCCTAGTATGCGGGTTATGAGGATATGAGGAGGACCCGCTACCACGACATGCTACGAGCTGACATTCGGGAGCATGTTAGTTTTTTAGCTTGCCCTACCTTGGATTCCATGACTGCCAGGGCTACGGAGATGGAGATTGATCTGGAGCAGGAATAAAAGAGGAAGGTAGTGGAGGGTCTGACGACTAGGGCTTCGGGGAAGAAGCCTAAGGGATCTGATGGTAGGCCGAAAGGCCAGGCAGGACGGGACCGCTGTGGGAAATGCGGTCGGCCACACGAGTTAGCTTTTCGCACTAGGCCGGGTTTGGGCTGCTATAACTGTGGCAAGGTGGGGCATTTTGGCAGGAATTATACTGCCCCCGCCCCTGCGGTATAGATGACAGACCTGATTTGCTTCCATTGCAATCAGAGGGGCCACAAAAGGGCCAATTTCCCAAGATTGACAACAGCGTCTGCAGCAGTGGCAGCGGCGGCGCCGGTCTCAGCGACGACGCGGGTTACAGATGGCCAGAAGGTCACGATAGAGGTTCTAGTGGTGTGGAGCCGAGCATTTTAGCTAACAGCCGAGGAGGCACGCGCTGCACCTAATGTGGTGACGGGTATGATTCTTTCCCTCTGATCTTCTTTTGTTGTGATTGTATTATTGATATGTGCTCTGTTTAGGATCATTCCATGTGAACGGCATCCCGATTCTGGTATTGGTTGAGTCGGGCGCTACCCGATCATTTGTGTCTCTTGTGCTTAGCAAGAGATTTTCCGAGTCTTCGGGCACATTGGATTGCCCTCTAGAGGTAGAGATTGCAGACGACCATTCGGTGCGGGCATCAATGATATTTCGAGATTATGTGCTGAGGTTATTTGAGGAGCACTACTTGGTAGACTTGGTTCCCATTTCATTGCGTGGGAACAAAGTGATTATAGGCATGGATTGGCTCAGCCCTAATGGGGTAGTGATCGACTGCGCGCAGCAGTTGGTGTGGGTCAGGACCCCAAGTGGGGGAGAGCTGGTGATTCAGGGCGAGAGGCCACAGCGAGGACCAACTTTATGTTCAGCAGCGAGAGCTAGGCGCTACCTCCAGAAAGGTTGCGCATGTGATGTCGCGTATGTTATGGATACCCGGGAAACGGGTAGGGCGACAGTGGACGATGTACCTGTGGTACGGGAGTTTGCGGACGTATTCCCCGAGGAGTTGCCTGGGATACCTCCGGAACGACACGTGGAATTCAGGATCGACCTAGTTCCTGGTGCGGCTCCGATAGCCAAGGCACTGTATCGGTTGGCTCCTCCTGAGATGCAGGAGTTGTCTACACAGCTGCAGGAGCTGTTAGAAAAGGGTTTCATTAGACCGAGCAGTTTACCCTGGGGAGCCCCGATTCTGTTTGTGAGGAAGAAGGACAGGTCGCATCGGATGTGTATAGATTATCGGGAGCTGAACAAGGTAACAGTGAAGAACCGCTACCCACTCCCGAGGATTGATAACCTTTTTGACCAGCTTTAGGGAGCATCTTGGTTCTCCAAGATTGATTTGTGTTCAGGGTATCATCAGATGAGGGTCAGAGAGGAGTATGTGCAGAAGACTACGTTTCGGTCGCGTTATGGCCACTGTGAGTTTGTGTTGATGCCTTTCGGGCTCACCACTGCTCCTGCCGCGTTCATGGATCTCATGAACCGAATGTGTAGACCGATGTTAGATCGGTCTGTGATAGTATTTTTTGATGACATCTTGGTTTATTCCAAGACGCAGGAGCAGCATGAGGAGCATCTGCGGGAGGTTCTGGAGACTTTGAGGAGGGAGAACTTGTATGCTAAGTTCTCCAAGTGTGAGTTCTGGTTGCGCGAGGTGTAGTTTCTTAGGCACCTTGTCAACCAGAACGGGATTTCGGTAGATTCGGCCAAGGTAGAGGTCGTGATGAATTGGGAGGTTCTGAGGTCTCCATCTGAGATTCGGAGCTTTCTAGGATTGGCAGGCTATTATCGGAGATTCATTAAGGACTTCTCCAAGATAGCAGTTCCGCTCACCCGACTTACTAAGAAGTCGGTGGTGTACCGCTGGTGGCCTGAGCAGCAAGCCACATTTGAGACGTTGAGACAGAGATTGTGTGAGGCGCCAATCTTAGCCCTGCCAGAGGGCATGGAGGATTTTGTTGTGTACTGTGATGCATCCATCGCAGGTTTGGGAGCGTTATTGATGCAGAGAGGGCATGTCATCGCCTACGCGTCGAGGCAGCTGAAGCCTCACGAGGCGAACTACCCGACGCATGATTTGGAGTTGGGGGCTGTTGTGTTCGCCCTAGAGTTTTGGCGTCATTACCTCTATAGGGTTCGTTGTACGATTTACACGGACTACAAGAGTTTGAGGTATCTCATGGACCAGCCAAATCTGAATATGAGGCAGCGTTGGTGGCTTGATGTGGTGAAGGATAATGATTGTGAGATCCTCTACCATCCGGGGAAGGCCAATGTCGTGGCCAATGTGCTTAGCCGCAAGGCAGCGCCGATCATGGATATCTGTCTGAGGATGACAGTGATGACTCCGCTTCTGGAGCGGATGCGGGAGGCTTAGCATGAGGCCATGAAGGAGGTACATTGGAAGAGTGAGCGGATCGTGGGGCAGGTTTCCTCTTTCAACTATGATAGCCGAGAGTTATTGACTCTTCACCGCAGGGTGTGAGTCCCTTATCATGGAGGAGTGTGCCAGGTCCTGATGGAGGAGGCGCACAATTCCCGATTCTCCATTCATCCCAGGGCGACGAAGATGTATAGGGATCTTCGTCTAGACTATTGGTAGCCCTGCATGAAGTGGGATGTGGCATGGTACGTGGAACGGTGCTTGACCTGTAGGAAGGTCAAGGCCGAGCATTAGAGGCCACACGGCAAGATGCATCCGTTGGATATCCCGCTGTGGAAATGAGAGGATATGACGATGGATTTTATCACGAAGCTTCCCAGGACTGCGCGGGGGATGGATTCGATATGGGTCATCGTGGATCGATTGACCAAGAGCGCTCACTTTATTCTGATTCAGGAGAGCATCTCGGCCGAGAAATTGGCCGATATCTATATCAAGGAGGTGGTGGCACGACACGGAGTACCAGTTTCGGTGATTTCAGACAGAGACGTGCGATTTACTTCCAGGTTTTGGAAGAGGTTTCATGACGAGCTGGGTACTCGTCTGCATTTTAGCACCGCTTGGCCAGAGTGAGCGGACCATCCAGACTCTGGAGGATATGCTTCGGGCATGCGTTTTAGATTTCAGAGGGAGTTGGGATACCTACCTCCCGTTGGCGGAGTTCTCGTATAATAAGAACTATCATGTGAGTATCTACCGTCCTCCCTTCGAGATGTTGTATAGGAGGAGGTGCAGGATCCCGATATGTTGGGGCGAGGTTGGCCAGAGAGTCATGGGGAGCACCAAAGTAGTGCTCAAGACGACAGAGAAGATTCAGTAGGTCCGGAGCAGGCTTCAGACTGCTCAGAGTCGCCAGAAACGTTTGCCGATAAGCGTCGATCAGACATGGAATTCCAGGTCGGGGATATGGTTCTCCTGAAGGTGTCGCCATGGAAGGGCTTCATCCGATTCAGGAAGCGGGGCAAGTTGGGCCCAAGGTATATTGGACCATTCAGGGTTGTAGACCGGGTGGGCAAGGTGGCGTATCGACTGGATCTGCGAGCTGAGCTCAGTCAGATCCACAACACTTTCCACATCTCTCAGCTGCGGAAGTGCCTAGTGGACGATACGGCGGTGGTACCCTTGGAGGACATTCGTGTTGATGGCGGCCTGAATTACATCGAGTGACCTGTAGCGATCCTTGACCAGAAGTCGAAGGATCTGAGGAACAAAAGAGTAGAACTCGTGAAGGTGCAATGGCAGCACCAGAAGGGGGCAGAGTGGATTTGGGAGCCAGTGGATGAGATGATGGAGCACTACCCCGAGCTGTTTCAGGATCGAGCAGCAGACTTCGAGGACGAAGTCTAAAATAAGTGGGGGAGATTTGTAGCACCTGGTTCTTGGTATGTATTCTGTTATTAAATCTTCATTTATTTTTGCATTTTTGGCCTTGGACTTAGCGAGTCGAAGGACCGACTCGCCGAGTAGAAGCGGGATGAGGCGCAGGGTTTAAGCTGCGGAGTCGGCGAGTTGAGTCCCGGACTTGGCGAGTAGCCGCTGTTTGGACAAAAACCCTAATCCAGGGGTTTACACCCTATTTAAACGACCTTATGCAGCCTCCTCTCCCCCTTTATGCTCCCAAACACTCCTCATAGCAAACCCTAACTGTTTTTGTGAAGATCTAAGGCTTTTTGAGTAATTCTTGTGAGTTTTGATCTCAAGGAAGAAGGAAGAGAATAGAAGGATCAAGAGGGGACTGAAGGATTCGAGTTTGGTTCATCATTTGCAGTCTCTGGAAGGTATAAAGTTTGAACCTTGCTCATTCATTTGTTAGATCCCTCTTTGGGGTGATTTAGGGCTTTTATAAGCCAGTTTTGGTGGCCAACCATGTTTGCAAACATGGTTGGGGGTTTGGGCTTCTGTATCATGTCATTCTATGAGCCACAAGTCAGATCTAGGTTGCTTTTTGCACCAAGGAAGGCCCCATGCAACAAAAGAACCATTTTAGAGCCTTTTAAGCTTTAATGTCCCATGCATGCACGTAAAGTTTGTTACTTTACGTGCTAGATCGAGTTTAGGGGCTAGATATATTATTTGGTTAAGTGTTGTACATAAGAAATCGAAGTTCTTAGTACAGAATGTGATAGACGCGGCGAGTCTATTTCCTGGACTCGGCGAGTCCAAGGGTTTTGGTCCCATATCAGTGAGGGTCATAAGGATCAGTTGAGTGTGGAAGGGTTTTAGGAGTCCCGGGGAGTGACCCAACGATCCGGACTAAGCAAAGTGTTCTGGGAATTCATGGTACTCGACGAGTGCATGAACGGACTCGGCGAGTCCAAGACAATCTTCATGGAACTCGGCGAGTTGTTTATTAACTCGGCGAGTCGAGGACAGAACGTGTTCATATGATGAAGAGTAACTCGACGAGTTGTCATACAACTCGGCGAGTCAAGACAGGACATGAGTATCATTTGATGATGAATTCGACGAGTTGTTTATACAACTCGGCGAGTCGGATGTGGATTCAGTCGGTGTTCATTTAGAATGAAAACTCGTCGAGTCATCGCCTAATTCGATGAGTAGAGACGGGTATGAGGTCTGGTGGAAGGATAGGGACTCAGCGAGTTGACGAGTCAACTCGGCGAGTCAGGTCAACTGGAAGTTGACTTTGACTTTGACTTTGACTTGGTCAAGGGGTAAAATGGTCATTTTACCCTAAGGGTAGATGTCAGTTTCTGACTAAGTGCTTTGTGGGAATTTTAGCCGGAGGATTTCCGGAGTAGCAGTGGCAGTAGTTAGTGGATTCCCGCACAGTTCTACAGATACGAGGTGAGTTACCTTCCTGTATGGGTGGGTCTAAGGCCATAATGTCGGCCCACCATTGTGGAGTATTTAGAAGATAATTGTCTTTGTGATAATTTATCTTGGTCTGGTATGCGTTTGGTTATGATTTATATCTGTATGATATGTTGCATGATAGGGATAGTTTCCCTGATAGTTGTCCTTAGGACCAAGGGGTAGGTCAGTACCCGGATATGTCTGAATGTGTGCTTATATCTTGTTATTGTTTGCTAGTGGTAGGGGTGGAATAGTCCCCAGTTACCGGTTGAAAGATACCGATGACGATTACCGGTTAAAAGATACCGATGACGATTACCGGTTGAAAGATATCGATGGTATTGTATGGTTTGTGGTATGATGGGGGAGCTCACCAAGCATTGTGCTTACGGTTTCAGTTTTTGGTTTCAGGTACCTCTTCGTCTAAGGGGAAGGAGCCGGCGGCGTAGCATGGCATTACACACATATATAATTTTTCCGCATGGTGTTTTCTGGGATTGTACTCTGATATGACATTTGTTCATGGTTGTGGGTTTTAAATATGATACTTGGTTTTGAGATGACGTGTTTATACAATATTTTCTAATGAATGCTTTATGAACTAACTAATCAAAAATGAAATTTTTGGGCTTCAATTTTGGGATGTTACAGTACGTCCATATTGTCGTATAGCTTTTTCAGATGTTATCAAAGTGAGTTTTTAACCGTGTTGTCGTATAAGTTTGCGGTTATCGAGTCTGCGGTATCTGTCAACGTTGTTGAAAGTTTGTACCTGTTTTCATGTAGATGCAGTTATTGTAATTTAATTTGTACCAGTGTTAGTCATGTTTTGGGGGACAACTTACATGAAGAGTGCGGTTGTGAACGTTCCATCTGATGTACAGAACCATTCGTTACCCTTTTTAAAGCTGCTTGTCTTACATAGGGGCATGGAACTTGGTAGCAGTTGTTTGTAAAAGTGATTTTAACCGCAAATGTTTTTGTCCTATTGTAGGATGTTAATTAGATATTGAAAGTAACATTTTCTTGGGTTCATTTTGAGTATGTAAATGTAAGTTGGTATATCTTACCAATAGTTCTGAATATGGTTTTTTGTTTATGTCACGTAATAGTGTTGGAGGGCCTTTACACGCAGAATGGGACATACAATTTCGCATAAACCTGTATTTTTTGTTTTTTTAGTGCATACATATAGTAAATTATGTTCCAAAGCAACTATCTATGATACCTGTCAAGTAGGGCAGTTTTTTCTAGAATTTATGGGTTGATATACACATGACTTGCACTTATTGTTCCTACTTTTAGTGCACCTGTAAGTTACATACATAACAAACGTCAATACTTTTTGACAACAATTTTTGTGAATGTATATATTTTACAATGTCTTGTTTCCTCCATACCTGCAACTGTCATGATCTTTGCGTTTATCACAACAACAACTGTTGGAGCAGGTGTGGCCTCAATAAGATTGTAGTTAAAATTTTCCAGTACATTGGTACATTCTTTCCATAGACCATGTGACATCCCCATTTTCACGGCCAGAAAAGACCGATTTTGTTTATGTTTTATAAAAATCAGAGTACATCTTTTAATAAAAAAATGTTGCGGAATTTGTACCTAGTAAAACATGATAAATTTGTTATCAAAGCATTTCCGAAGAAATATATTTTTATTCATTTAAAACATTGGGATGTCATCGTCAATATAGAGACATAAGCATAAACAGAACTTACATTCATTATCACTAGTGATCTGTATCTCCTTAATCTCTCAGTGTAATGTGACTTCATATCAACACCTGTGATATAAATAAACTGAGTGGGTCAGGTTGGGAAACCTGGTGAGTACATAGGGTTTTCAACCCACAATAATATAATTATTATGTTTAATCATCAAACAGTTAAACCAATTACCCATCCCCATTATCTTCTTTACTCTTAAGGATCTACCCTAAGAATCAGCTATTTCTCGTTTATTCATTCCTAAGGATTTTTCGTAAGAATCTGCCCTTTCTTCAGGTTCAGAAACTCGTTGTTTAGGTCTATCATATCTATCTCTAAGCAGTACTGCATTTTTAACTGCTTCGTGAATTCTTCCCAAGACATTCATATGGCTTCTCCTCCTAGCATTGTATCTGCCAGCAACTTCCACCAACTTAACACTCCGGACTTTAGTTGTCTAACTGCAAACACTGTCTTTTGCTTATCGCTGTAGTCACAACTCTCAAATACGATCTCCATCTGGGAGACCCAGTCCATAATCTCAACCGACTTCGGGCTTCTGGAAAGGCTTGGTGGCTTGGCACCCAAGAAGTTCTTATACATTCGTCCATCCTTGTCGTTTCCCCTCTCCGGGCCATTCCTTCATTCTCCTTGAGTCCCAACTTGACTTACAGGGCGGCTATAGTTCCTTTCCTCTGATTTCTTAGGAATCAGCTTAGGTTACTCAATGGGCATGGTAGGTTCGTCCCTATTTTCATGCAACATCCTCCTCATTTCTTCCCTTTGTTCAGCTAACATAGCCCAAATCATGGCTTGTACTCCAGCCATGGTAATTGATTTGGCCTAGTGGATTCAGCCAATTCCCAAAAATAGAATTCAATTGCCCCATATTGGCAGCTGTCATACGATTCTTTTTCCTGGAATATACCTTTAGTGGATTTTTATCATTACTTCCCTCCCGGTAAAACGCCTTGTCCTCATGGCGGAAAGTAGGGAATTGTTCCTTTATCAAATCATAAGTTTCCCATGTGGACTCTTCGATGGGGCGGTTACACCAAGAAACCAACAGTTCTAAGTTTGGGTGGCCAGCTTCACGAACCCAACGATGAGTGATGACAGAACTTGGTTGCTAGTCAATTTCCCAGTCTTTGGTGATGGGTAAAGGTGTAGTTGGGACTGAAGAAAAGGAGCCATGAGCCGGTTTAAGCATCGAAACGTGAAAGACTAGGTGAACTCTAGCTTTGGGTGGTAGTTCCAACTCATAAGCAACTGGGCCTACTGTTCGTTTAATACGATATGGGCCAAAAAACCTTGGAGAAAGCTTCTCGTATCGGCGCTTGGCCAAACCTTTTTGACGGTAGGGCTGAATCTTCAAGAAATCATAATCACCAACCTGAAATGTGAGTTCCCGTCGCTTCAGATTTGCTTGGTTTTTCATCCGGTCTTGGGCCTTTTGGAGGTTTTGTCGTAGGAGCTTCAACATATCATCCCTATCAAGTAATTGATGTTCCAGTTCTGCATTTTTGGTTTCCCCTGTAACATAAGGAAACAAAGAAGGAGGTTCCCTGCCGTAAACAACAGTAAATGGTGTTGTACCAGTGGATGTATGGTAACCAGTGCTATAAGAATATTCAGCCCATGGTATGAAAGTACTCCATTTGGTTGGTTGTTCACTAGCAAAGCAACGTAGATAAGCTTCTAAACAATGATTCAAGACTTCCGTTTGACCGTCCGTTTGAGGATGATAACTTGTGCTCAATTTCAGTTTGGTTTGACTTAATTGAAACAATTCTTGCCAAAAGTTGCTAAGAAAAAACACGTCTCGATCAGAGACGATAGAGCGAGGAAAACCATGTAATCGGATAATCTCTTTGCAAAATATCGCTGCTACCCATTTAGCCGTGAGTGGGTGAGATAAACAGAGAAAGTGAGCATATTTGCTTAGGTGATCCACCACGACTAAGATAGTATCGAAACGGCTTGATGGGGGTAAACCTACGATAAAATCAATAGAAATATCCTCCCAAACTTGGCTTGGAATGGGTAAGGGCTGAAGCAAACCGGCGGGGGACAGAGTTTGGTATTTCTGTTGTTGACATATGACACATTGCTGCACAAAAACCCTTACATCCTGTTTCATCTTTAGCCAATAATAACGAGAGCACAATCGTTTATAGATTTTTAAAAAACCTCCATGGCCACCAAGTGGAGTATCATGTGCTTCCTGTTACAGTTTTAGCCTGAGGGAAGATACTTCAGGTATTACCAAACTCCCTTGATAAAACAAAAGCTGATTTGCAAGAGAAAAATCAGTAACTGATGAAGGATCTTCATGTAGTTTGCTAATCAAGTCTCTTGTAAATGGTTCGGTTTGATACCCTTCTTTGATTTTAGCTACCTTAACACAATAAGGCACAATTAATGTCAACAATTATCCTGAATGAGGCCGTCGAGATATAGCATCAGCTCCCTTGTTCTCTTTTCCTGCTTTGTGAATAATCGAGAAATCATAAGGCATCAATTTAAGTAGCAACCTTTGCTGCTCAATAGTGGTAATTCGCTGTTCTAACAAAAATTTCAGGGTATAATGATCGGTACAGATTAAAATATGACGACCAAGCAGGTAATGACTCCATTTTTGTACCCGCCAATACCAATGCCAACAACTCTCTGTCATAAGCCGATTTAAATCGGTTAGATGGAGAGAACCCCTTGCTGAAATAGGCCACAGGATGGTCTTGCTATGATAATATTGCTCCCACACCATCCGATGAAGCATCACATTCTATGACAAAAGGTTTTGAAAAATCGGGTAGCCGAAGGACTAGAGTGGATAACAAAGCCTTATTTAAGTCATTAAATGCTTTAAGGGCCTCTTCTGACCAGAGAAAACCATCTTTCTTGGTTAATGCAGTGAGGGGACGGGCTATGACACCATAATTACGAACAAAGCGTCAGTAGTACCCTAATAACCCAAGAAAACCTCTCACTTCCTTGACTGTCGATGGTACGGGCCATGATTTAACTGCTGATATCTTTTATTCTTCCACACTAACTCCTTTCGAGTTGATCACATGCCCAAGGAACACCACCTGTTCTTGCCCAAAGCAACATTTCGATAGTTTGGAAAAAAATTGGTTGTCATGAAGTAATTTTAAGGCCTGTTCCAAATGGAATTTGTGTTGTTCCATACTTGGACTATAAACTAAAATATCATCAAAGAACACAAGTATGAAACGTCGCAAGTATGGATGGAATAAATCATTCATGATAGCCTGAAATGTGGAAGGAACATTAGTTAGGCCAAAAGGCATGACCTTGAATTCGTAATGACCCGAGTGAGTGCGAAAGGCCGTTTTTTCGATATCCGGGGCTGCCACTCCAAATTGATAATAACCTGATCGCAAATCGAGTTTTGAGAACACTATAGCACCATGCATCTCATCGAGTAATTCATCAATATTGGGGATCAGATATTTATCGGAAATAGTTATCTTGTTGAGGGCTTGGTAATCGATGCACATGCGCCAAGAATTATCTTTCTTCTTCACTAGTAGTACAGGGCTTGAAAAAGGGCTGGTGCTTGGTTGAATAAAACCAGCGGCCATCAACTGTTCCACTTGTTTTTCTATCTCATTTTTTTGGGAATAGGGATAACGGTAAGGACGGATGTTAGGTGGAGTGGAGTTTGGCATAAGTGGGATTGAATGGTTTTGTGATCGAATCGGGGGTAGATGTTGAGGCTCTTCAAAGATGGTGGTGTATTGGTTGACAACAGGTTGCAATGGGAGGGGTATACAAGGGGTAGTTTCTAGTTCAATGGCTAGGTGTTGGAAACTGGATGACTTTTGAGGGCCGGATGAAATGCCTTGTAGCTTATATCGCTTTCCATCTATTGAAAAAATCATAAATAATTCCTTCCAGTTAGCTTGAACCGTATTTAACATAGCTAACCATTGAACACCCAAAACTAGATCCGCTCCACCAAGAGAGAAAGGATGAAAATCCTGAGTGATCTTGAGGTCATTAATCTGTACAGAAAGATTTTTGTAGATTTGACCACATCGAATTAGGTCTCCGTTACCGATTTGAACACCAAAAGACGTCACCAGTTGAGTCGCCAACTTAAGCTCATTCACCAAGACATCTGAGATAAAATTGTGTGTAGATCCGCCATCTATTAAAATTAAAACTTCTGTAGAATGAAGCATACCATGGATTTTCATTGTGGTAGGTTGCGATTTTCCCAGAATAGCATGTAAGCTAATTTCAGCAGTCTCCTGTTGGTCAGAATCAAGATCAGTTAGACCCGTTGTAGGAGATTCTTCAACGACTTCATCAGCTTCTAAAACCTTGAGCGTACCGGTTTTGCAATGATGAACCGGTCCGTATTTTTCGGCACATCTAAAGCATTCCCCTTTTAGAAATCAATTTTGCTTCTCATTTTCGTAAATTTGTGAAACATTTCTTGATTGGTTTGATGTTTGGGCTGGGATAAAAGAGGTCGGTTTAGGATCTGCTTGTGAGAGTTTCGAATTTGGGGTTCCCGAGATATTTTTCCCAGATCGATGACAAGTGAGTTTAGATTCGAATTCCAAAGCCAAACTCATGACACTATATACCGTACGGGGTTTGTGAATTCGTACATCTGATTTTAGTTCATCTTTTAGGCCATTTAGGAATACTCCTAAAAGACACTGATCTGGCCAATTTGAAACCCGAGAGGTTCTCTTAGCGAACTCATGCCGATACTCTTGTACTGTACCAGTTTGTTTAATGCTGCATAGGAACTCATCAGGGTTCTGAAACTCAGCAGGGCCAAAATTTCTTGTAAATACCTGGACCAATTCTTCCCAGAAGGTGATCGGACGATCATCAGATAACCATGAATAGAGGTCCAAGGCATCTCCTTCTAAGTGCATTGAAGCTATCTCCACATTTTCTTCATCCAGGATCTGATAGTACCTGGAGTATTTTTCGGCTTTCAGCAACCATCCACGTGGGTCTCTGCTACTAAAAGTTGGGAAATCAATTTTGTTGTAGGATTTATGTGGCATTCGACCCCTCCAACTGCTTTCCCCCTCGTCTTTCTTGCTCTCGCTGGACCGTTCCCTCTTTTTCAGGGCTGCTATATCTTCCTTCATTGTTTCAATTGATTCCAGCTTTGCTGCTATGGCAGCCAATTGAGTGGCAATGTGATCGGGTGGGTTGTTGTCGCTATTCCGGGTTTGCACCATGTTATTTCCCGGCAACGGAACCAAATGATAAGAACATGGTTATTAAGAATAGAGGTAGGCTAGCTTTTTATTAGAAATGGCCCCATTCGAGAGGGGCAAGGTCTCCAATTACAGGAAGAGATAAATATGAGTAATATGTGATACTCAACTAATAAGCAAACCTATTATTTATAATACCCTATTCTTAATATTAAATATGGTAGATGCTAAGGTTACGTATGGTAATTGCTCCCACTTCCTTTGATAACCACCCCTTGATTTGGGTAACTCCAGCCAATTGCCATTTAATTGATTTGGCCTAGTGGAATCAGCCAATTCCCAAAAATAGAATTCAATTGCCCCATATTGGCAGCTTTCATACGATTCTTTTTCCTGGAATATACCTTTAGTGGATTTTTATCACATACTCTGATGCCTCAACACCCACCATTTTGCAGTTTTATCCCAGCAAAATTTAGATGGATAATCTATGTAGGTTAAATCTAAACCTCCAGTTTCATTTTCACTGTTACTCTGATTTTCATTATCACGAACGGCGGTATCTTTGTTACGATTGAACCAACCAAGAAGCGGTGATATTGCAAACCTGCGATTCCCTACAACATCCTTCAGACGACTATATTCCTTAGAATATGCAGTTTGCATATTTTCTAAGTGGACAGGAAGTATCATCACCGGTGGGTCACGTTCGTGAATCGGGAAGTCAAGAATGTGCCATGCCACTTCATGGGGACAGATGTACCAGCCGTGTAACACCGTAAATTTCAAAAACAATTTTTCACATTTTATAAAAACATAATTCATTAATATTCATAAAAGCATCAATGTTTGAAACTCAATCCATGCCATATAAAAATCCCAAGATCTCATAACATAAAAATCTCGTGTGTGTGTACTGATCAAGCCAGCGCCTTCCCACGGTCATCACTAGTACCTGAAACAAGTAACACCAAACACTGTAAGCACAAAGCTTAGTGAGTTCCCCAAAATACAACACATAACACATATTAGCCACTCGAGGCTATAACTCTATGGGTCTGTGGACCCTGCTCTGTGAACCCTCTGGTTCTAACTTTGTGAACCTTCCGGTTCCAACTCTATAAACATGCACAACATAAATCACATAGAAATAATGCAGTACAACACATAACATACATATAGAATACAAATACTCTGTCACATAACTCTGATTACCTACTCAAGTTAAAGTATAGTGAGAAGACTCACCTCGCGTATCTCGATAACTCGCGAATCCCGGAAATCGCTTGCGCTCGATCCCCCGATCTATAATCCTCCTATAACACAATATATCTCTAATTAACACTTTCAAAACTAAGGTGGACTAACCCTATCAATTCAACACTGGTCAACTCTGGTCAATGGTTAACGGTCAACTTTGACCGGACTCAGCGAGTGCACTAGAGCGACTCAGCGAGTCTATGCGTGTTCACTGACTCCCTCGGATCCTCTCTTGACACGTCGAGTACTTCCCTAACTCGACGAGTTCCACCTAGCATGAATCGCGGGGCCACCACGACTCAACTCGCCGAGTCTCAAGAACAACTCGGCGAGTTCCAGCTTGACTCAGCCCCCTATTGACTCTCCCTGACTCACTGGGTCATCCCCCAACCCGGCGAGTCTACTCGCTGAACAATTTACGCGAAACCCCAACCCTACTCGCCGAGTCCCAAGAACAACTCGACGAGTTCATGCCATGCACAAACTCTATTGACCTTCTGAGGTCAAATCTGCTTCCCCAAACTATAGATCTGGCCTTCCCAAGCATGAATGTCACGTAAAGTTCAAAACTTGATGCTTGTATAATTCCCACAAGGCATCAAAAGGAGATTTGGTCCGAAAAATGACAACCTAGGTCCAATAACTCCATAATAACCCAAAAAGCTCCAAGGGTTATGGTCTTTGGACCTCTTTGAGTCCAGATCCAAGGCACAAACTCGAAGAGGGACCATTTGCTTCACATAATCACTCTCCAAAGGGGTTAGAAAACCCTAACTCTAAAGATCAACCCTAAAACTGAAGGAGATTCGAGCTATTACCTCAAAATGAAGCCTCTGGACTCTGGATCTGCTGGAATCTCACCTCCTCCTTGCTATTGCCACCTTTTCTTGCTAAACAAGGAATACAAAGGCCCAAAAGTGACTTCCTCTCTCCCAAAACAATTTAGCTCTCTTAGGGTTCTCTCAAGGGACTGGTAGCCGCAATGGGAGGCTATAAGTGCCCTTAAATAGGCTCCAAACCTAGGGACTTAGGGTTTCACTAAACAGCGTGGACTCGCCGAGTCCAGACGCAAACCCGTGCCCATAGCCGCAATCATACTCGGCGAGTTTGGGCTCCAACTCGCCGAGTCCCCCCACAAATAACCCGAAATATAAGAATGAATAATACCTGGGAATTCGGGCTGTTACAATTCTCCCCCACTAGAACTAGACTTCGCCCTCGAAGTCTCGCTCTGCAAATAACTCCGGATGCTGCTCACGCATCTCACGCTCCGGCTCCCAAGTCATCTCGGATCCCTTCCGATGCTGCCACTGAACCAAAACCAAGGGTACCTCCTTGTTCCTCAGAACCTTGATTTTCCGATCTCTGATTGCCACTAGTCTTTCAGCATAATTCAGGCTCGCATCCACCTGAATATCCTCTAATGGAACCACAGCCGACTCATCGGCTATACACTACCGCAATTGCGACACGTGGAAAGTGTCGTGAATCTGCCCCAATTCTGCTGCCAATTCCAAACGATAGGCTACCCTGCCTACCCTCGCGACCACCCGGAATGGACCAATATATCGGGGCTCCAACTTGCCCCTCTTTCTGAATCGAATCACTCATTTCCAAGGAGAGACCTTCAGGAGCACAAAGTCACCGACCTGAAACTCAAACTCGGACCGACATCTGTCCGCATAACTCTTCTGACGACTCTGAGCAGTCAACAACCTCTGTCTGACCTGCTGGATCTGCTCTGTTGTCTGAAGTACGATCTCTGTACTGCCCATCACACGCTGTCCGACCTCTCCCCAGCAAATGGGGGTCCGAAACCTCCTCCCATACAACAGCTCAAAGGGCGGCATACCAATGCTCGAATGATGGTTGTTGTTGTATGAAAACTCTGCCAAGGGCAAGTACGTATCCCAACTCCCCCCAAAATCCAACACACATGACCGGAGTATGTCGTCGAGCGTCTGAATCATCCGCTCACTCTGTCCGTCTGTCTGGGGGTGATATGCGGTACTAAAATGCAGCCTAGTACCCAACTCCTCATGAAACTTCTTCCAGAATCTGGAAGTGAAACGTACATCCCAGTCTAAGACAATCGAGATCGGCACCCCATGCCGAGATACCACTTCCCTCACGTACATCTCTGCTAACTTCTCTGCGGAGGAGCTCTCACTAATAGCAAGGAAGTGGGCGCTCTTTGTCAACCTGTCCACAATCACCCAAATTGCATCGACTCCCCTAGCAGCCCTTGGCAATTTGGTGATAAAATCGATGGTAATCTGTTCCCACTTCCATTCGGGAACCTCCAACAGCTGCAACTTACCATGCGGTCTCTGGTGCTCGGCCTTAACCCTACGGCAGGTTAAGCACCTCTCAACAAACCACGCAACATCCCTCTTCATACAGGGCCACCAATACTCCCTCCTCAGGTCCAAATACATCTTAGTGGCCCCAGGATGGATCGAGAATTTTGACCGGTGAGCCTCTTCCATCAAAATGGTATGAGCCCCTCCCACAAACGGTACCCATATACACCCCTGAAAAGTCACAAGCCCCCGACCATCAGTAACGAACTCCGATACCAACCTAACAACTCGCTCTCTCTTCTGGTTCTCCGATCTCACGGCCTCAGCCTGTGCTCCACGAATGGTGTCCAACACCGGAGCCATCACGGTCAATTGCAAACATACACCTCGCAATGGGGCGCTCTCCGCCCTGCGACTCAGGGCGTCGGCTACCACATTAGCCTTGCCCGGATGGTACAGAATCTCACAATCATAATCCTTGACCACATCCAACCACCTCCTCTGCCGCATATTTAGGTTGGGCTGATCCATCAAATACTTCAGGCTCTTATGGTCCGTGTATATTGTACACCGAACCCCATACAGATAGTGACGCCAAATCTTGAGGGCGAACACTACTGCCCCCAATTCTAGATCATGGGTGGGATACCTCGTCTCATGAGGTTTCAGCTGCCTCGATGCGTATGCTATCACATGCCCTTTCTGCATCAGCACCACTCCCAACCCCAAGATCGATGCATCACAGTATACCACAAAGTCCTCCATCCCCTCCGGGAGGGCTAACACCGGGGATTCGCATAACCTTTGGCGAAGCGTCTCAAAGGAGGCCTGCTGCTCGGGGCCCCATGAAAAAGTGACACCCTACTGGGTCAACCTGGTGAGTGGCACTGCGATCTCAGAGAAATCCTTGATAAATCTCCGATAATAACCTGCCAACCCTAGGAAACTCCTGATCTCGGAGGGTGACCTCGGCACTTCCCAACTCATCACCGCCTCAACTTTGGCTGGGTCGACCAATATCCCTTTTTGGTTAACGAGATGACCTAGCAACTGGACCTCTCGCAACCAGAAATCACACTTGGAGAATTTGGCATAAAGCCTCTCCGATCTCATAACTCCGAGGATCTCCCTCAAATGCTCTTCATGCTGCTCTCTAGATCTCGAATATACCAAAATGTCGTCGATGAATACAATCACCGACAGATCCAGCATTGGCCTGCACACTCGGTTCATGAGATCCATGAACACTTCTGGGGCATTGGTGAGCCCGAAAGGCATCACCACAAACTCGTAATGCCCATAAAGCATCCTGAACACTGTCTTCTGGATGTCCTCATCTCACACCCTCACCTAATGATATCCAGACCTCAAATCGATATTGGAGAACCAAGACGCTCCCTGTAACTGATCGAACAAATCGTCGATCCTCAGCAACGGGTAACGGTTCTTGACCGTCAGCTTGTTCAACTCCCGGTAATCAATGCACATCCGGTGTGAACCATCCTTCTTCTTGACAAACAGGATAGGCGCTCCCCACGGCGAGCTGCTCGGCCGAATAAACCCCTTTCCCGGAATCTCCTGAAGCTGCGAGGATAACTCTTGTATCTCTGGAGGTGCAAGGCGATAAGGCACCTTGGCGATAGGCACGGCCCCGGGAACCAAATCGATACTGAACTCCACTTTCCTCACAGGAGGCACACCCGGCAACTCCTCCGGAAATACATCCGGGAACTCACGCACTATCGGAACCTCCTCAACTGACCTCGGCCTCTCGGAATCCACCCGCGTATCCATCACATACGCCACAAAACCCTTACAGCCCTGCTGTAGACACTGCCTCACCCTAGTGGCCGAACAAAACGCTGACCCAGAACGTGTGCCCTCGCCGTACACCGTATGAACTCCCCCACTAAGGTCTCGTATGGTCACCAACTGTCGCTCGCAGTCGATAACCGCACCAAATCTGCTCAACCAGTCCATGCCCACAATGATACAGACATCACCCATCACAATAGGAACCAAATCGATTGGGAACTCAACACCGAAGATCTCGAGCACGCACCCCCGGAGAGCCTCCGTGGCATATATCACCCTCTCGTCAGCTATGGAAACTCTCAGAGGCCGACTCAACGCCTCACGACTAACACTGATATGCTGACTAAAAGCCAAAGATACAAAAGACCTACTCGCACCCGAGTCAAATAACACAAAGGCAGGTACAGAATTCACAAGAAAAGTACCTACGCATAACATAATATAAGCATAATATCTCAACATCAAAATAAATACACGAAAGAATACATACCAGCCACGACATCGGGCGCTGTGCGGACCTCCTCCGCGGTCAACTGAAAGGCTCTCCCTCGTGCCGTCGGTGCCTCTACCTTCACTGGCCGACTCTCGGTAGCTCTGATGGCGGCAGGGGCAGATCCCTGAGGTGCTCCCTGAGCTGATCCCCGCAACTACGGACACTCCGCCTTCTGGTGTCCGGTCTGGTTGCAGTGAAAACACACTGCAAACCCCTTGGGGCAGTCCTTGGCCATATGCCCCTCCTTGCCACACTTGTAGCAAGATCCAACTCTACATACTCCATCATGACCCTTGCCACACTTTCCACAAGTGCGGCCCATCTGGCTCCCCGATTTGGGATCAGCAGGCTTGGCCCGCTTGGCTGCTGGCTGGGACTGTGCCGGTCGCCGATCCCTCCCCTAAGACTCTACCTCCTCCCTGGCCTGAGTCTCTAACTCAATCTTTCTCTTCCGGGCATTTGCCTGAAGCTCGGAAAATGTCTGGTACGAGGAGTTCGCCACGAACTCCCGAATGTCTCGCCTTAAAATACTCAAATATTGGCTCATACGTGCCTGCTCAGTGGACACGTGCTCAGGGCAGAACATCGCCCTCTCGTGGAACATCCTGGTAATCACCGTAACAGACTCAGTACCCTGCTTGAGGGTCAGAAACTCCTGGGCCAAACGCTCCCTCTCCACCTGGGGAACATACTCAACTCGGAAAATGGCAGTGAACCTCTCCCAGGTCACTGCCGCAAGCTCAGCAGGCGTAAAGTGCGCCGTCACAAACTTCCACCAGTCCTTCGCTCCCAAGCGAAGTTGGTTCAGCGCGAACCGAACTCTCAAATGCTCAGGAGATGAGCAAGTGAAGAAACACCCCTCTATGTCAGAAATCCATCTCATAGCCGCCACTAGGTCCTGGGTCCCATCGAACTCCGGCAGTTTTGTGTTGCTGAACTCTCAGAACAGCAACGCATCACCACCCTACGGCCTCGCGGCAGCAATAGCTGCGGTAGCCGCAGCAACAGCAGCCTCAGAAAGAGCCGCATAACGCTCGTCGAAAGTCTCAATCAACGTGGTCTTAATAGACCCGAACATATCTGGTATCTCTGTCCTAATGGCCGCAGCCACCTCCTCATGGATGATCCGGCGGATCTCCTCATCACTGGCCCCACTGCTCTCAAGCATAAGACGTGTCCTCACCATGATCTACCTCTGAAATACAACATACGATAAATTAGAATCCATTCGAGCATACTCACACTCGACAACTCATTCCTCCTTGATTCTTGGCCTTCCAAAGATTCTTACTTGGGCTGTACACCGCCCCAGTGCTTTCAGTAGTACGGGCCCAATACTACTGTCTGCACTGTATTAGAATACACCCCAAGTCCTCCTCTTCGGATCCCAAGTTCCAAGTACTCTATTATGCATAATCCACTCACTAACAGATCTCTCATAAGCTCCTCGTTGCTACCTACTCACTCTAAAGCATCTCATAGCAACTCACCTCTCCCTAGGCTAAGGTATCACAAATCAGGCCACTCTAGCCCTAATAGGAGTACCTAGCCTACTCTAGCATGAGAATACATTGTATCAATATCAATATTACATAACATGAGGGTATTTTGGGAAATCACCATTCGGGCGCGGACTGATCGTACACACAACTCTGCTCTGTGTTTTTCCAAAAAAAATCTTTTACTCTTCTTGAAAATACTTCACAAATCCTCAGTTTGAGTTCAAATACGCCCGAAGGTGTACTCGAATCCCTCAAACCAAGGCTCTGATACCAACTTGTAACATCATAAATTTCAAAAACAATTTTTCGCATTTTATAAAAACATAATTCATTTAATATTCATAAAAACATCAATGTTTGAAACTCAGTCCATGCCATATAAAAATCCCAAGATCTCATAACATAAAAATTCTGTGTGTGTGTACTGATCAAGCCGGCGCCTTCCCACGGTCATCACTAGTACCTGAAACAAATAACACCAAACACTGTAAGCACAAAGCTTAGTGAGTTCCCCAAAATACCACACATAACACATATTAGCCACTCGAGGCAATAACTTTGTTGGTCCGTAGACCCTACTCTGTGAACCCTCTGGTTCTAACTCTGTGAACCTTCCGGTTCCAACTCTATAAACATGCACAACATAAATCACATAGAAATAATGCAGTACAACACATAACATACATATACCATACAAATACTCTGTCACATAACTCTGATTACCTACTCAAGGTAAAGTATAGTGAGAAGACTCACCTCGCGTATCTTGATAACTCGCGAATCCCGAAAATCACTCGCGCTCGATCCCCCGAGCTATAATCCTCCTATAACACAATATATCTCTAATTAACACTTTCACAACTAAGGTTGACTAACCCTATCAAGTCAACACTGGTCAACTCTGGTCAATGGTCAACGGTCAACTTTGACCGGACTCGGCGAGTGCACTAGAGTGACTCGACGAGTCTATACATGTTCACTGACTCCCTCGGATCCTCTCTTGACACGTCGAGTACATCCCTAACTCGACGAGTTCCACCTGGCATGAATCGCGGGGCCACAATGACTCAACCCGCCGAGTCTCATGAACAACTCGGCGAGTTCCGGCTTGACTCAGCCCCCTATTGACTCTCCCTGACTCACTGGGTCATCCCCCAACCCGGCGAGTTTACTCGCTGAACAATTTACGCGAAACCCCAACCCTACTCGCCGAGTCCCAAGAACAACTCGGCGAGTTCATGCCATGCACAAACTCTATTGACCTTCTGAGGTCAGATCTGCTTCCCCAAACTATAGATCTGGCCTTCCCAAGCATGAATGTCACGTAAAGTTCGAAGCTTGATGCTTGTATAATTCCCACAAGGCATCAAAAGGAGTTTTGGTCCCAAAAATGACAACCTAGGTCCAATAACTCCATAATAACCCAAAAAGCTCCAACGGTTAAGGTCTCTGGACCTCTTTGAGTCCAGATCCAAGGCACAAACTCGAAGAGGGACCATTTGCTTCACATAATCACTCTCCAAAGGGGTTAGAAAACCCTAACGCTAAAGATCAACCCGAAAACTGAAGGAGATTCGAGCTATCACCTCAAAATGAAGCCTCTGGACTCTGGATCTGCTGGAATCTCACCTCCTCCTTGCTCTTGCCACCTTCTTCTTGCTAAAAAAGGAATACAAAGACCCAAAAGTGACTTCCTCTCTTCCAAAACGATTTAGCTCTCTTAGGCTTCTCTCAAGGGACTGGTAGCCGCAATGGGAGGCTATAAGTGCCCTTAAATAGGCTCCAAACCTGGGGAATTAGGGTTTCACTAAATAGCGTGGACTCGCCGAGTCCAGACGCTAACCTGTGCCCATAGCCGCGATCATACTCGGCGAGTTTGGGCTCCAACTCGTCGAGTCCCCCCACAAATCACCATAAATATAAGAATGAATAATACCTGGGAATCCGGGTTGTTACAAGCTGTCTAAGAAGCTTCGAATATCATCAGTAACAAGAGTTTCTACAGCAATCAGACATTCTTTGTTAGAATCAGTCTTGTGAAGAATAAACCGCACATGCTCTACACCTTTAGATATATATTTGAAAAGGTATTTGATCATCATGTTCCATCCACAACACTCCACGTTTATGTGTGCATTGAAATGAAAACCTAGTATTTTGTTATACGGAACAATGAAACCATTATCTATCTGTACACCACTGCGAATAGTGTGACGTGAAGACAAATTTCTCTTGTAATGGGCATAATCGTGTTTATTAAACGTCGTGGACTGAACAAAGGGTTTTGGATACCGTTTTGTACAACGCCCATCTTTCATGCATGGAAACTTCATATTTAACAAACCACAAGGACCATGTATCAGAGAAGTTGTAACTATCTGATATAGTAAAGGTTTAGAACACAGATTCGGAAGTTCAGCACTTATAAAGTTGTCAACAGTAGTTGGATTTCGAATTTTATCTGAATCGGACAGCCATAGCAATATATGACAATGAGGTAAACCTCTATTCTGAAATTCAATTGTATATAAATCTAAAAAAGGCAAAATTTAGTTAAATATAGCAATAAAAAATGAGAAACTTAAAAAGATTATCATAAAATATGACTAACAATAAAACTCACGTGCAATGACAGTTCTGAAAGTTGTATCCTCCTTCAACAAAGTGATAAATGATTTCACCTTCGTACGGAAAACCCGAGCAATGATGTCAGCTCTACTATGAGTATCATGTTGATGTTGAAAATCCATATAACACCTGATTTCAGTCCAATTAACATTACATGTATATGTCATGAAGTATTGTGGATTTCCGAACACCCTACAAATGGAAAGAGCATCTTGATAGTGACCATACATGTAACGCGAACCAATAGTGAAAGACGGAGGCAAAATGTCTCTTTTACCAACTGATTGACTCTCCGTGTCTCTGTAAGAAATTGCATCATAAATTCCACTGACATATTCTGATCTAAACTGATCTTGGTGACTTTGAAAATAGTCTAGATGGCTCTTCTCAATACATGTATAAGCATCTACCAAATATTGTTGGAACAAACGACATGAATTAAGCACCAACGAATAAATATTAGAGCGCGCATGAATATTATAAGCATAGTACATATTTACTATTAGATTTCTTGCATTAGAACCGGTTTCGTTACACAATTTCATACACGGGGACCAACCATCCTCTCCAAATGGAAATAGTAAAGGATATTGTAATGCCATATAACTTGGGTGGAGCTTGCTAACCTCCTATCGATGTCCAGATTTCAAATACACAATGATGTCATACCTGTTGGCCATAAAATCATCACCACAAGCAATGCAACCAAGTGTCCCAAAAAATGGAGGTTCATACCTACGATCAGACGCGTTTTTAAAAAGACGCACATCATACGAATCCAATTGAGCACCATCAGCAATTTCTTTAACGGTCTTGAAAGTGCGTACGTATTCATTATGAAGTGTCAATTCTCGAATCAAGGTTGCAATAACACGTTCATCTAATGACGGTTTTGATGGATCGTCAAAAGCACGCAACATGTTTAACAATTCATGTTCGGTGTTAACAATGTAAAGTTTTAAAAAACATGGACCTATACCATCTTCAGGACATAGTGACCCTATCCAATGTGATATTTGGCTGGAAACCATAAAAACATAAGGACCAGATACTTTGTTAATCTCTTTTTCCACAACAACAACAAGAGATGTCATTGAAACCATGCTATTATAAGCCCTAATACTTTGAATGAAAGTTGCATCACCATACAAAACAACTATTGCAGGTGGTGGAGAAAGAGGATAAGGCAATATAATGGAGCCTGCTTTACAACAACGGGTATAACATGGATGATTAGAAAGGGATAACGACAAAACTCTTTCAACATACCAAAAGAGCGCACCACAAAATTCGCAAACACATGAGCAATTACCACAACCATCATTGGAAGGGATTAAGGAAAGCAAAAGACAGGAAGAAAGAGCAAAAAGTCGTCAAGATTTACGTGACTCAGAAACAACACCTCGAGTAGAAGATTCCCCAGTTCAAACAGAGTACACTTACAAGCTTTGGGCATTATCGGTATGCAACATAAAATAATTCTCAATTCGGAAGAAGATAAAGCGAAGTAAGAAAAGCATACAGAAAGTAAAGTTTGAGTTTAATCCCTAAATCAAACTACTTACGAAAAAAAGAAGAAGAGTAATCAAGATAAACAACCAGTCGGAGGCAAGGGTGACCTGAAAACACCCAAAAGTTGAGGTCATATGGAGGACGTGGGTAGGCAGTGAAGAAAGAAAAGCGATTGGAGAATATTATCGGAAAAACGTCCGAAACATAGCACGTACGAATGGAAGTCAGAGAATTAGCAAAGAGGACCTCCAATATAGTCCAGCAGTAGGGCAAGAAAGTATAAGGACCGGGGGAGATAAAACCCAAATAACCTATGGGCAATTTCTAATAAGCAGAAAATATAGTGAACGAAGGAAAGAAAGTAGACAATATGTATGACTAATTTGTTATAACCATAAAATTGACTATTTCTAAACCAAATGTGCTTTAATATTATATGTAATACATACATAGCAAAGTAGTTGAACATTGTGTTTCTCAAGTCATAGGCAAAAGTTCAACAAGGAACAATTTTAAACCATAAAATCAAGGAACCATTATCTTTTCAAGTTTTAGATCTTAATATTTATCTAAAATAGATTCTAAACATATAGAAACTCATAACATTTTAACTTCTTTCCATTGATATCAAATTTGGTTATATATATATATATATATATATATATATATATATATATATATATATATATACACACACACTACTTTTTTATCTGTTGAGATTCACATTGTGAATTTGCACTATAAATCATTAATTTTATATAAATTTACTATATGAATCTGCACAAATTCACAATGTGAATCCGAAGAAATTCACAGTGTGAATCTGAATAAATCATTTTTTTTATTTATCAAAATTTATATCAATGGATGGAGGATAAAAAGTTATGAATATCTATATTTTTTTTTTTTATGTAAAATTTGCTCTAAAACTTGAGAAAAAATTGGTACCTTGGTTCTAAGGTTTAAAATGGTTCATTGTTGAACCCAACCGTGTATATATATATATATATATATATATATATATATATATATATATATATATATATATATATATATATATATAGAGAGAGAGAGAGAGAGAGAGAGAGAGAGAGAGAGAGAGAGAGAGAGAGAGAGAGAGATAGATGATATCGAGAATGTAAAAAAATGTTGAGAACACGAGAATGATTGTGAACCACTAATTTTCTAATGAGAAATATACGAATTTTACAGTTACATTAAGAAAATACTCAATTTAATTAAATGATAATTTTCTATAATGTTGCAATGATTTACTCCAAAGGTTTTTTTTTTTTTTTTTTTTTTTTTTTTTTTTTTGATAAACATTAGTTTCTAATTCTGTTTTTTTCAATATTTTCTTTCCAAAATTTAGAGGTTCAACACACACAAACACACACACACACACACATAGATATATATATATATATATATATATATATATATATATATATATATGTCACATCCCTGAACTGGGACAACAGAAACGTCCGGGGCGGGTGCCCTTATTTTGTAATATCATAACAAGTGTATATAAATGAAACATAGCCACTATCATCATCATACATTCAAGATAACAACAGACATGATTTACAACATTGTGTGTGTTCATAAGAATTACATCCCCAAATAACAAATCTGTGATGAAATCAAAAAATAACATTCATTCAAATCTATAGCTGTAAAGAACCGACTCACTGTGTTCATGAAAATACTAAAGGGTTTTGAGCATACTAACACTCCTAAGGTGTACATGCAACCCTAGAAACCTTGGATCTTTTTTTACTAAGATACATGCGAATTTTATTTTCCACGGTTCTTAGCCTAACTAGCATGGCATGGGGAACTTTGAAACATAATAGCTAGTAGAAGAACATACCTTTGTGTTGTTTAGATTCCTTGAGAACCTTGTGAGCCTAGCACCTTAAGTGTGATGCCTCAAATGTCTCACACAACACCACAACACTTGGAATAACCTTGAGAGAAGTTCACTAACACTCAAAATCGACTGGCCTTCTTGTTCTTCACTTAGTAGTCCAATTTTGCTAGTCATGGGGTCCTTTTATAGTTGTGTCACAAGTAGGGTTACAACATGTAAACCCTAATTGACATGGCTTTCAATATTCCATGATCCTCTTAGATTCAGGAGATACCTTGATAACATTGAAGTTTCAGGCCACTTTTTTGTTGCCTAGGTCATGGGTTTGTAACCTCCACGGACTATCTATGGAGCACGTTATGGATTTTAGCCCAGTCCACATAAACCATGGATCATTAGCCCAATATACAAGAATATATTGTTGGATTAGTGTCTAAGGCTTTAACTATATTTGGTAAGTACTTGACCCGATTGTGCATGGTCCTTTTGGGTTGCCTTTACCATAGCAACTTGATAGGGTGATTTAGAGAGAAGAGATTTTATTATTAATGTATTATAAGAATAATATGTTAAAAGAATAATAATATTATTTGATTAATATAAGTCATAAATTAATTAGGAATTAATTTATTGATTTAAAGAGATTAACTAAATAAAGGGGTATAAACTGTCAAATGTGTGAAAGTTGTATTTTGAGCCAAGAACCCTTATAGATATGGGTTGGACGATTTTAGGGATGTGGATAACCAAGAAATCGTCCAAGGCCCTATCTAGAAGAGGATTTGGATTGCTTTGAGGCTAAGTTATCCAATTAGGGTTTTAAGGTGAAACCCTAGGAGCTCACAGTATAAATAGACCCATAGGGTTGAGGAAATCGGCCACACTTGTGATTCGAGTAACCCTAGAGGCGATTTCCCTCTTCCCCATCTCTCTCAAATCATCTTCTTGCTAGTTGGTGTTTGTAATCCATTAGAGGAGTGACATTTGTGACTCTAAGCTCCAAGAAGAAGAAGGTATTCAAGCAAGTAACTCAAGGTATTATTCTAGATCTATTTTCATATGTATTAATCGTTAGTTTACATTAGATCTAGGCATGAAAGTCTTGGATATGTTGCATGTTAAATTAGTGAAACCTAGATCCAAGCTATAGGGTTGTATGTGCACATAGGTAATGTTCTTATGTCCAAATCCCATCAATGGTATCAGAGCCATGATTGATTTCAATTGAATATGATGCTTAACTACTTTACTTGCTGAAAATCGTTTTTTCTTGCCCTCTTTCGACCCAACTCGGCGAGTCAGTGTTTGGACTCGGCGAGTTGGCCCTACTCGGCGAGTCCGAGCGTCAGACAGAGGATAATTCGGGATTTTGTTGTTGTGTTTTCTTGGATTGATACCTAAATCGTTTTATTATATAAAAATCCAATTTTTAACTTAATTTAATGATTATCCTTGACATAAATATAGATAATTTCAAATCTTTTAAATATTGATTATTTATATGATAAATATTGGACTATTTAAGATTATTTGGTAATTATCTAATGACTAAAATTGAATTTGGTCAAATATAGATAATTATGAAATTAATTGTTTAATTTGAATTATTTGTTATTTGATCCTTATTGCTTAAAAAGGTCAATTTCTATCCCGAAGTTTTGAAATTTGAATTTTGTGATTAATAGTTTAATTTAGAAGAATTTAAATTTCAACCCCTAGAGTTTTACAAGTTTAAAATTCAACCCTATACTCTTATATTATTAAAAGCTTAATAAATATATAAGTAAAATTAAAATGCTAGTCTTACCGTTAGTAGGCCTCATTCATGTAGCCGGTCTATAAGGTGGGAATAAGGTTGCTGCCTATAAAATGGCGCTTAATGGGTGTACACTCACACCCACCGCTTGCTTGACCGGTGGAGGGTCGTTAGCCGAACGGGTAGGATAGGGCCACTCTCTCTCCTCATTAATAAGTATAATGAATCTATAAAGTAACTAAACTATTTTATAAAATTCTCATTCTTAGTTACTTTAGGAAAAGTGAATTGATGCAATCCCATGAAATTGCACTTTGCACCCTTGCTAAGAAGTTAGTGGAGTGTGTGTGCTTTACCAACACACTAATTGGTTCTAAGAAAAGGTGGCAAAGGGTGATTCATTGTTTATCATAGTTCGATGGAGCGTGTGTGGTTTAACGGCACATCGAATAGATGATTGTAACAATGAAGGCACCATGTAGATTTGCATGGTAATTCACACCCACTTTGTGATCCTCGGTATCCCAGTCACAAAATAGAGGGGCATATCGAGATTTAAACATGCCATTGAAGAGTTCAATGAATCTCTAAAATCTAGGAATTCTCAATAAAACTTAAGGTTATGTTTTCATGGTGAAGAATTAGTGAATCGTCATTCACTTACCTCCAAATTGTTTGCATGATTGGATTATGACATCCCTTTTCTAATATGTAAATAATGTTTTTGGGTCCTAGCCCTAATTTTTCATTTTGGGTGTTTAATTAGGGATCCAAATTCTAATCAAACTTTGTCCTTTCTATTTGTAGATGTCGAACGCAAACAACGCTGCAGCTAACTCATTCACGTTAATGAATCTTTGCCAAAAGGTGACCTTCGATGGTACGAACTTCAGCGAATGGATAGGATATATTCTCACCATTGCACGCTACGAGGACAAAGAGTATCTCCCTGACAAAAAGCTCGAGAAGGTCAACCCGGAAATCGCTACTCCCAAAGAGATGGCTGTCTTTGAGACACACGAACATGATGCAACGAAAGTCCATTGCATCATGATAGCCACTATGAACCAAGAATTCCAAAAGTCCTATGAGGACATGTATCCGTATGAAATGCATCAAGACTTGATGGAGAGGTGCCACCAAAGCGCGAGGCAAGAGCGCTACGAGATCATCACTAACATGATCACCGCTATGATGGGAAATGGAGAATCATTGACTGTGCACTTGCAAAAGATGCAACGATATGTTGATCGTCTTTGCAAGTTAAATGTTAACTTTGGGGAGCATTTGGCCATCGACATTGTTCTTCATTCCTTACCTTCATGCTACAACCAATTTAGGATGACCTACCACATGAACAAGGAAGAGGTCACCCTAAGCAAACTCCAAGGACTCCTAAGGACTGCTGAGAGCAACCTAAAGGACAATTTTGTTACATCAACTCCCGCACCAACCGCTGCTACTGTTTTCGCTATAGGGCAGGGAAGGGGCAAGAAGAGGAAGACTCTATCAAAGAGCCACTGCAAGGGAAAGTCCCAAGATGGTTCCTCTTCTAGTGGGACCAAAGTTGATCCCGCTAAGCCCAACCCTAACCCGAAGGAGGCAGAGTGCCATCATTGCCACAAGATAGGGCATTGGAAGAGAAGCTGCCCGGAATATCTCCAAGCCATCTTTTGCAGGTATATACACAATTAAATTTAGTAATTCATCTCACACTATTTCTTGGGTTCTTGATACAGGATGTGGTTACCACATTTGTTCTGATTTGCAGGGACTAAGAAGAGATAGAGATGTGGAGAAAGGAAGAATAAATCTAATCATGGGAAACAGAAGATCGTCGCTTGTCACCAAGATTGGAGTATAATCTTTAGTGCTTAGTAATGGATTAGGTCTAGATTTAAATAATTGTTGCTACTCACCAGATATGGCAAGAAATATCATTCCATTTCATGGTTTGTTTAGACAAGGATTTAGATATTCGTTTAATAATATGAATGGTTCTATTTATGCTTATCTAAATGGTGTTTTATACTTTGAAGCAATGCCTTGTAATGGAATTTATAAAACCTTTATGGTTGTAGATAACCTAGGAAATAATGTGTTGTGTATAGATTCTTCCAATAGTATCGATAAAGCATCTTTGTGGCATTGTCGTCTTGGACATGTCAACAAGAAGCGCATAGCCCAACTCCAAAAGGATGGAGTGTTGGAGTCATTCGACCTTAGGGAAGATGACTCGTGCGAATCTTGTTTACTTGGAAAGATGACCAAGTCACCCTTTACTTGAACTTGTGAGAGGGGTGAGGGTTTATTGGATCTCATACATACCAATGTATGTGGGCCCTTTAGATCCACCACAAAGGATGGAAATCACTTCTATGTGACTTTCACCGATGATTATAGTAGATATGGGTATATTTACTTAATCAAGCACAAGTCTGAAACGTTTGAAAAGTTTAAAGAGTTCAAGAATGAAGTGGAGAATCAATTGGGCAGGAAAATCAAGATGCTTCGATCCGATCGAGGAGGAGAGTACCTAAGTCTTGAATTCCACGACTATCTCAAGGAATGTGGAATAGTTTCGCAATTGACGCCACCTAGGACACCGCAGTTAAATGGTGTGGCAGAAAGGCGCAATCGAACCTTGTTGGACATGGTTCGTTCTATGATGAGTCGTGCTTCACTACCTATCTCATTTTGGGGTATGCCTTAGAGAGTGCTGCCCATATCCTTAACCGAGTCCCTACAAAGAAGGTTGCCAAAACACCTCACGAGATGTGGACAGGGAAAGCTCCCTCGTTGGCACATATAAAAGTTTGGGGTTGTGAAGTTTTCGTAAGACGAGAAGCTCATGACAAGCTCGAACCTCGTAGTGAGGGATGTATTTTCATCGGCTACCTGCAGAAATCCTTTGGATATCTCTTCTATAGACCAAGTGACAATGTCATCGTCGTTGCGAGGAGATGGGTTTTCCGAGAGAGAGAACTCATAAGCGAAGGAGACAGTGGGAGGTAGATCGATCTTGAAGAGATTCAAGAGCCGAGTGATGAAGGAACCTCTACCGCTGGCGTTAAACCCGAGGAGGAAACTCTGGATGAACCAATTGACGAGTCATTAGCTCTTAGACGTTCCGAAAGAGTTAGAGTTCAACCCCAGTAGTATGGTTTTCATATTACTACCGAAGGGGACACGTATATTAGTGATAGTACACTAATAAATCTAGATGAACCTAATTGCTATAAGGAATCCATGGCAGGCCCGGAGTCTGCAAAATGGAAAGAGGCAATGGACAGCGAGATTCAATCCATGTATGACAACCGAGTTTGGAATTTGGTTGACAATGTGCCTGGACATAAGACGGTTGGGTGAAAATGGATCTTCAAGAAGAAGACCGGCATGGATGGAAATGTGCACACGTACAAGGCGCGATTGGTTGCGAAGGGCTTTACTTAAACTCCCAGAGTTGAATATGATGAGACATTCTCACCAGTTGCAAAGATTAAATCCATTAGGGTGATGCTAGCTATTGCTGCATTTCATGATTATGAGATATGGCAAATGGATGTCAAGACCGCTTTCCTTAATGGGAAGCTGGCTGAGGATGTTTACATGGCTTAGCCAGAAGGTTTTGTCGATCCGAAGCTTCCAAATAGAGTGTGCAAGCTTGAGAATCCATTTATGGACTTAAACAAGCATCTCGCATATGGAATCTTTGCTTTGATGAGAAAGTCAAAGAGTTTGGATTTGTACAAAGCGAAGATGAATCATGTGTATATGTCAAAGCCAGTGGGTGCATAGTTAGCTTTCTCGTTTTGTATGTCGATGACATATTGCTCATAGGAAACAACGTCCCGAGTCTGCAGGAGGTAAAGTCCTGGCTCGGAAAGTGCTTCGCTATGAAGGACCTAGGAGAGGCTTCCTATATTTTGGGGATAAGGATAGTGAGAGAAAGAAGTAAGAGACTAATAGGACTTAGTCAGAATACTTACTTAGATAAGGTACTAAAACATTTTAGTATGGCAAAATCGAAGAAGGGAGAACTACCGATACAGAGTAATACCAAGTTGAGTAAGACTCAAAGTCCGAGTACCGAAGTCGAGATAGCTGAGATGAGACGAGTACCTTACGCTTCCACAGTTGGCTCGATCATGTATGCTATGACTTGTACTCGACCTGATGTGGCCTTTACTTTGAGCATGGTCAGTAGATATCAAGGGAATCCTAGTAGTGCACATTGGATTGCGGTCAAGAACATCCTTAAGTACCTTCGGAGGACCAAGGAATGGTTTCTTGTCCTTGGAGGGAGTGATGACTTAAAGGTGAGAGGGCATAGTGACGCCATTTTCCAGACCGACAGGGACAACTACCGTTCGCAGTCGGGATGACTCTTTACCCTTAATGGAGGAGCAGTAACTCGGAAAAGTTCCAAACAGGAAACTGTAGCTGATTCAACATGTGAATTAGAGTACATAAATGAGCTCATGTAAATTTTCTGTGATAATGAAGGAGCGGTTGCCTTGACCAAGGAACCGAGGGATCATGGTAGATCTCGGAATATCGACAGAAAATATCACTTTATTAGACATCGAGTAGAAGAAGGACACCTCGTGGTTGAGATGATATCATCAGAAGATAACCCAATAGATCCACTTACGAAGGGACTGAGCAGGGTTAAGCACTTGCAGCATGCTATGGGTATTGGGCTAAAGGATGATATTAGTATAGATTAGATAGTATTAGAAACGTGTAATAGATAAATGTAATTGACATTTGATGATTGAATAAAGGAGTATTATTTATACGTAATGTTACTGTCTTATGTTAATTGTTTAGCTATTGTTTCACTTTGCATGTTTTGACTTCCAGAATAATTGAGTTTGTTAAGAATAATCGAATTATTCAAACATTCCACAATCGTTCACATGTTGGAAGTAGGTATGATTGAAGATTATCATGAATTGGTGTGTAGATTGTCTAAATGGTATTAGACATAGCAAAGGTTTGCTGCAACGTTCATGAGTGCTTCTGAACAAGTTTTGAGCATTGGAATAAACCTGCGCTTGTTGGAATCACTTTGGAGTGATCGCAAGACGATAATCTCTTATTGGATTAAAACCTAGATATACGGTTTATTATTTACTAATTGGTTGTACATTGATAATGCGAAACCGCATCAGTAAATTGATGTCATAAAACGCATTGTTATGTATAGTTGGTTAGTCGATAAGTAAATGCATATAAGTCGAAGTTTATATGTTACTTTTATCCTAAGAGGGTAAGAGCGATATCACGGAGGCTCGATGATTTGATTTGACTTATGTGTCGGGCTCGGTCAGGACTGAATTGATGTGTTCAATTAAGTTCTATGTCAAATAAACCTGAGATCGAGAAAATAGTTGCTGGACAATGAGTATGACAATGTCTCATGAAATCGTCTGCACGATATCAAAACAGAGGACTGTACGATCCCTTATCTACAGGACAGGTTACTGATATGATCAGAGTTGACAGCGTCTTTAAGAGCTATGATTGCTAATCGGATTGTGTGTGCGTTTATAGTTACTAGACTTATCCAAGTGGAAGACTGTTGGATTAGTGTCTAAGGCTGTAAATATATTTGGTAAGTATTTGACCCGATTGTGCATGGTCCTTTTGGGTTGCCTTCACCATAGCAACTTGATAGGGTGATTTAGAGAGAAGATATATTATTATTAATGTATTATAAGAATAATATGTTAAAAGAATAATAATATTATTTGATTAATATAAGTCATAAATTAATTAGGAATTAATTTATTGATTTAAAGAGATTAATTGAATAAAGGGGTATAAACTGTCAAATGTGTGAAAGTTGTATTTTGAGCCAAGAACCCTTATGGATATGGGCTGGACGATTTTAGGGATGTGGATAACCTAGAAATCGTCCAAGGCCCTATCTAAAAGAGGATTTGCATTGCTTTGAGGCTAAGTTATCCAATTAGGGTTTTAAGGTGAAACTCTAGGAGCTCACAGTATAAATACACCCATAGGGTTGAGGAAATCGGCCACCCTTGTGATTGGTGTAACCCTAGGGCCGATTTCCCTCTTCCCCATCTCTCTCAAACCATCTTCTTGCTAGTTGGTGTTTGTAAGCCATTAGAGGAGTGACATTTGTGATTCTAAGCTCCAAGAAGAAGAAGGTTTTCAAGCAAGTAACTCAAGGTATTATTCTAGATCTGTTTTCATATGTATTAATTGTTAGTTTACATTAGATCTACCCATGAAACTCTTGGATATGTTGCAAGTTCAATTAGTGAAACCTAGATCCAAACTATAGTGTTGTATGTGCACATATGTAATGTTCTTATGTCCAAAACCCATCATATATGATTTATACAATCAACTCCATATATTTAGTTAGTCACCTTTTGATCACTTAATTAATTCCAAATTAATTGTTGATCAGTATTAATTAAATAATATTATTAATATATTAGAACTTATAATTTATTAATAAACCTTAAGTGTCCTTTCTCTCATTTAGTCTTTATACCCTACTACTGTCAAGTCAACACTCCCACTGAGCTTAAGGACCCAGTCCTTAGTCCTCCGAAGGTACTTGAGAATGTTCTTTACCGCAGTCCAATGAGCATTGCCAGGGTTCCCCTGATATCTGTTGACCATGTTCAACACAAAGGCCACATCAGGACGAGTACAAGTCATAGCATACATGATCGAGCCTACAGCGGAAGCGTACGGAACTCAACTCATCTCAACTATCTCAAGCTTTGTACTCGGGCTCAGAGTCTTACTCAGTCTGGCGTTACTCTGGATCGGTAACTCTCCTTTCTTGGAATTCTGCATGCTGAATCTATTCAGCACCTTATCCAAGTAGGTACTTTGACTAAGTGCAATTAGTCTCTTACTCCTGTTTCTCAAAAGCCTAATCCCTAGGATATAGGCAGCTTCATCAAGGTCCTTCATAGCGAAACACTTCCCAAGCCAGGATTTCACTTCCTGCAGAGTTGGGATGTCATATTCTATGAGTAGTATGTCATCTACATACAATACCAAAAAGCTAACTATACTCCCACTAGCCATGACATATACACAAGATTCATCTTCGCTCCTCGAAAAACCAAACTCTTTGACTTTCTCATCGAAACAAAGATTCCATCTGCGAGGTGATTGTTTCAATCCATAAATGGATTTCTCAAGCTTACACACTCTATTAGGGTACTCTATACTGACAAAACCCTCTTGCTGACCCATGTAAACATCCTCAGCCAACTTTCAATTAAGGAAAGCATTTTTGACATCCGTTTGTGTCACACCCTAAAACCGAGAACGGCGGAAACGTTATGTGGCGGAGGACGTCATGTATGTATCACAACAATCTAAAGTAGTAAACAAGCAACAACATCATCTATTGCAATAATAGAATAATTCAGCTTACAAATGTGTTGTTTCATAGTATCAAACAACATAACGAATACTCAAATTAAAAGACGAGTCTTGACTGCTCCGTCTTCTCTAAACCTTGCATCGGTACCTATCTATTTGTAACCTGAGAATACAAGTTATTTTGAAAGCGAGTATCAGCAATAAAGCTGGTGAATTCATAAGTATTTTAATGTTATTGCTTTGAAAAGTTGTTATGAAAGACTGGTGAATGTTTTATGAAACATTTAGTATAAGTATGAAAACCCTAGAAAATCCCATATTTCCTACTAGTATAAAAAGTAGTCTTTTACCAAGACCCGAAATGTTTGAAAGTAGTCTTTAACCAAGACCTGACTGTTTTGAAAGTACGCATCACTTGAAAATGTGATGGTTTTTCCCTGTCTAAATATTATTATAAAACTATAAAATTAATAATATAATAACTCATGGTGTATCCTTTGCTACTGAGATACACACGGCGTGGAAACTCGCCGTAAACGATTCAACCATACACATCCGGAGATGTGCATTTACCTCTGTTGCTAACATCCAGGTTTAGGAATAGTTAGTCCCTTAAGTATACCTGTAATGGTATCAACCGCAGACATCCGTAGATGTGTCATTATCCTCTGTAGCTTACAGTGGCTATGGGAATGGTTAGTCCTACAAAGTATCCTTTGGTACTAGGATATAAAGTCCAATCTATCTCGTCGATTATGTGATTGTATCACAAGGTAAAGATAAGAAGGAGAACTATATAACAGTATCTACACATATAATATGTAATAGTAACTAATCATATATCATCTATTTAACCGTACTCATCTATGCGTATCTATGTAAATGTATTCATGTAAGAGGAATCTATGTAAGAGTATCCCTTCATATAGCATGTAGTAAAGAATCATGAATGAACTGACTCTGGTGTAATTTCTTGTAATAATAATAATGTTTTGTATCCCCTAAACTATTCCCATAATAGTTTACTAGAATGTAATTGATGAGTGTCCAAGTAAGTTTATACACCCTTGCTACCCAAGAGTGTCGGAATTGAACTGACTGATGGAACATTTATGTCTATATAGGTACACATGATATATAAAAAATATTTAAGCGACCTTCGAACGGGTACCCGATATCCCACCATACCACATCCAAATTGAGGAAATGGAAACAGGGTGGATAGCCTTCCTAAGTCTTTTAAACATTATATATATAACTATACATATAGAGGCATGCAATTTATAATATAAAAGCATAAAAGAAGTTTTGTAAAACCTTTGAAAAGTTTAATAAATAAGAATTTGTGACTTGATGTCAGTTTATAAAACGATTCGAAAACAGTTGACAAGACAGTTTAAGTGTAAAAAAACCTTTGTTTGATGCACAACTATAACAGATTCAAAAAGGAAACATACAGTTTGTAAGACAGTTTCTAAAAGTGTTTTAACATGTAAAAACGTTTGAGAAAGCTATTTCAAGTACTCTGTTTGGTTAAATGGCTAAAAGTGTAGTAAGTTCAATTGTATGTTAGTTATAAATCACATGTAATTGATTTCATAACCAAAAAGTATAACAAAGATTTATGTCTTTCACATGGGGATAACCATGTGTTTACTTGTACTCCCCCCTTAAAAGTGTATAAAAAACATTTATAGTGCATTTGAAAGTGTAGATCATAGGGGTATGAACTCACATGATTGAAGTGGTTGATTTGAAGTAGTCGAGAAAAGAATCGAGTAGAACTTCGAAGGGAAGTGTTGAAAACGCGGGAAATCTCGGTATTCTCGGGAAATTCGGAAATCTCGGGAACACAAAACCTTCCTTCAGGACTTGAAGGTGAAAACCGGGGCTTTGGGAGGGTCTCGGGGGCTTAAACGCAGAGTTTCGGCGCGAGAAATAAGGGAACTGAGCAATGGAACTCGGAGCAGTTGAAATCTATTTATAGGGGCATTTTTGGGGTGTGCCACGTCGTGGCAGGGATGGCCACGTCATGGGGAGTCAAAGTAATCCTCTTCCATTGATTGGACACCCTCAGTCACTTTCCGGGTCGCGGCAAGCTTGTGCCACGTCGTGGCAAGCCTGACAGCCTCGGATTTCGGGCCTCAAACTTGTAAAACACATAACTTTCGTGTACGAGCTCTGTTTTTGACGTTCTTTATATGCACGCGTAGCTGAAAATATGATCTACAACTCTCGTTTGACTTTATTTTTAATTATTTATTTATAACGGGCCGGGACATGAAAAGTCTGTTAAAATTCCATAACTTCTTCATCCGATGTTCGTTTCCGTCAGGCTTTTCGCCGTTGCGCTACTATTATTGAGATCGTCGATTCTCATTTATTTTGTTTTGGCCAAAAGTTTCTCGAGCTCTATTTCGAGTTTTTAGCTGCCTACTGCTATATCTAGATCTTGGAAAAATCATGACTTCCACACACGAAGTCAGATTTGGACATTCTTTTTATGTACGCTCACGGTTTAATGTTATATACAACTTTCATTTAGATACTTAAGGCTAAAAACTATTGTATTGAAACTTCGCGTTTTTCGTTTAATCGGTGTTGCCGGTTTTGTCGGAAATCTTAGAATGGTCATAACTTCTTCGTTATAACTCGGATTTTTGTGTTCTTTATATGTATGAAAACCTTGTTACGATTCCTACTACTTGATTTAACTCAAATAAGATTTTAGGAAAGTTATATTTTGACCTAAATTTGACTGGTTTTACATTACATTGTCTCTAAATATCGGGTTGTCACATCATGCCCCCGTTAGAGAGAATTTCGCCCCGAAATTAGAGTTTAAGCAGAATTGATAAATATGCTATGGATAGAAGTTTTATTTGTTTCACGTGTTCTTGAGTGAGCTCAGGTCCTCGCTTGGCATTCCAGCGAACCTTTCATTATCGGGATACGACTTTGCTTCTTTCGTTTGACTTCACTGGTATGATAACTCTTCTTTATCGAATGTGTGCTGAGTGTTTTTGTGGTTTGTGAGAGTATTACACCTTGTACCCTACAAGTAGTGTCTCCAGATCTTCAGAGCAATTTCCATTGCTCCTGACACAAGATCATGTGTTGTGTAGTTAACGTCTTGCGTCTTAAGCTGTCTGGGGGTATAGGCAGTGGCTTTTCCTCTTGTATAAGAACGCAACCAAGCCCTTGGTTGGATGCATCGCCTTTCACCACGAAATCTTCTATCCCCTTTGACAGGGATAATATCGATGCGGTACATTAGGCTTACTTTAGCGTTTGGAACGCTCTTTCTTCTTTATAGACAAGTCTGGTTCTCCTCCAAGTGAGAAACTTAGCCTAAAGAATCCTCTTCTGAAGAGTTTGTTAAGCTCACTAGGAAGTCCTTGCATCTCAGTTGGAGCTAGACGATAAGGTGATTTGGCTACTGGGGTAGCCCTTGTAACTAAGTCGATTCCAAACTCGAATTGACGTTGTGGTGGTAATCCCGGTAGTTCTTCTGGAAAGGTGTTGGGAAAGTCATGTACTTTTGGGATGTTCTGAATGTCCTTCACTTCTTGGCTCGTATCGACGATGTGTGCAAGGAATGCATGATATTCCTTTCATAAGCATTTCTAAGCTTGCATACACGAAATGATGAGAGGGTTCGTACTTGGTTCGTCGCTGTAAATAACTAGTGCTTCGTTGTTTGGGGAGGTTAGGATGTACTGCTTTATCAAAGCACCTGATGTCGGCTCGATGTAGACTTAACTAACTCCTACTGATTAAGATGTCAAAACCTTGGGGGTGGATTAGATGTCGTGAAGATCTAAAAGAAAGTATGATTACTCATGAATTAGGGAAAAGGATAGGTATTTCTAAGTTTGTTCTCACGGAAGCACAATCACTCGCAGTCTTGGGCAGTCTCCGTCCTGAAGTTCATAGTAGAACCCATACCAGGTTCCTCAATCACAGTCTTGGGTATACGAGTCGTATATAATTAAGATTGAAACTGTGGGTCTTTGGATTGAACTTGACATACTGCACGAGTGGTACTTCGGGGAGGTTTGCTGAGGTTTCTTTGGAAAGGGCATGAGGTACTCCACGCATGTGTACTCCGGAGTTCTGAAGTGATAGCTTCGTTAGAAAGCTGATTTCGGAGAAAGAGATTTACACATGAAACTGGTATTGTGAGGATCAAATAGACTCTGATCGTATGATGAAATCGGAATCACTTGGAAATAAAGGCACTAGATTTGATCATAAAGGCGTTACAGACAAAACACAACAGTGCAACTTTTTAACAGAGTTACAGTACTTTAGAGTAACTACAGGAATACTGCTACGAACAAAGTATTCTATAAAAGGCAAGTATACGCAGCATGAGGGTCCCTTAACTGACGGGATCTCGCAAGAGATAAGACTCGAGTTGCACTAGTTTTAAACATGTTTTAAAAACATACATAATACTGACGATTGGAAGTGAACCTATACTATAGTAGGGTCCTTTGTTGCCTCTTTCCATTATGAGGTCAAACTCCTCCGGATTCACCGTCGTTCTCCTCTGTTGGACAGTCCCTCTTGAAGTGTCCCATTACGCCACATAGATGGCATATTCGAGAGATTTCGACATTGGTGGTTGAAGTAATGTGTTGGATCCGAGTCTTGAAGTAACGGATGGTGTGTCCTTTTTTATTGCAGTTTAAGCACTGCAATTTCCGACAAGGTCCATGATGGTGGTAGTTGCATTTGTTGCACTTTGGGAGATTGCCAGCATACTGTCTGGCCGAGTTAGGGATAACTGGGATACTAGAAGGGATGGTAGTAGGAGGTACAGAAGTCATGGCTGCGAAGGTTGCCACAGGTTGTTGTCTTTTGCTCGCCCCTAGGGGTGATTTGCCTTTAGCCTTAGCCCAGAACTTTCGTTTGTTATTCTTGGGCTTGGGATTCGGGATGTCGTGGTAGTTTGTTGCTCGTTGAGGTACTTGATTGTTACTTGGATTGGAATTATTGTTAACAATCCCGCTAACATTCGCGTTGTTAGCGTTAAGGTGGATCAGAACAGCTGACATGGCAGCCGAGACTACAACTTGAAAGGTAGCTGCATCAATCTGAAGAGTTGGTGTTTGGTTGATGGGTTGATCGTTTTTCTTCGGCGACATGATTCTATTACACAGAAAGAAAAATGAATTTGTGAGCGAGTATGGTTGAACCTAGACATAGTTCGATTGTTCATGTAAAGAATAGAAGTATGTTCTCGAAGGTTTGACCTACATCCCTATGATGTAGTCCTAGTACAGAGTAGAAGTATGTTTGTAGAATGGTTTTAAGACGTTTGTCGTTCAAACCGAGGTATCGTTGGTTGGTGAATAACATGATCCAACCACTAAAAAGAGGCTTGGAAATGTCTCCGGAGTTAATTTACTATAGTCTAATGACTTGACTAAAGCATGTTTCAGATAGAGTCCAATGAAAGTATGATGAGAGTATTTGAACAAGGAGTGACATGGAAGTTAGCCGACTGTCGATATCATTGTTGTCTAAGATTTAATAGGTTTGGGGAATTGACCTTGTTGTAGGTCTTACATCATATTCGGAGTAGAAAAGTCTTCGACAGCATAAAGACTTAAATAAAAGTACTTACAGTACAAGGTAATTACATAGAAAGTACTACATAGAACATAGACAGGAACACGATTCTTTAAAAAAAAGAAGGAAGTAAGGTATCTCCTACCGGCGACGGTCACCCCTATGGTGAACCCTTAGTTCGGTTAGTTGACGTTCCATATTAAGCAAGTATCTCTCGTACCCCTCTGGCGTACTTGGAGCTCTATGACTTCGGCTCGGGTTTCAACTAGTGTTTGAAGCAGGGTCTCATGGTTTCTCTCAGATCTCTCACTTGTGATCAAGGCGATTGGTGCGAATGGTATGCATTCTTGCATTGGTATTAACCTCTTCGATACTTTGGAGAGCCGTCCTGCCCTGAGTTTTGTTTCGGGCAACTCTACGGATTAGGATTGGTAGAACTCTGTCTACTAAGCTCCCTTCGTTTACGTTGTAGAAGCTTCGGTCTCCATTAAACGACATAGGTTGATCTTGCTCTTGGCTCCATGTTTCCAAGCATTCTACCCAAGGAGGTGTCGGGCCATGAAAAGCGGGACGAGGGTTAGGATTTAGAAATGGAGCTACCGAGGGTAGGTTCTCAACCTCAGGTTCTTCTTCAAAACCATCCAACATTGCCTTCGTTCGGAAGGTACGGGTTGCCGTGGGGATGGAGTCCAGCCATGTTATCTACACGAGAATTAGGGTAAGGAAATAATTATTAGACGAACTATCTAGATAATTATTAGAAAATCTTCATTAGTTACATCGCTATTTGTAAAGTGCATACCAGTCATATGTAATCAACACATGACAGGCTTTCGAATAAGTGACCTTAACTCCAAATTCACAAGGAATAGGGGTAAAGCAAAAATTTCACAAATTCTAAGTCTATAACATCCTAGTTACATATAGCCTTAGTGTATCCACTTAGCAACTATCAACTTAGTAAATGAAGATCCTTTTTAGTTCTCAAGTAAGTAATTATGGTAACCCAAAACACCCCTATGGTATTTTAGACTTAGGTTCTGTTATAATGTTCTCATTGTGGTAATGTTGGTAAGTTTTTAAAATTGTTGCTACATCGCAACCATTCTTGGGCATATGCTAATCACTCCTCGGACCAGCATAGTTGATCAGGCTATGCCACTCCCAAGACTGACTATACATCCCCAAGCTTAGTTGTGATATTCAACAATCATAATACTTTTGTTCTTGTCGTTGTGACACCGATTTTAGTATGAATGCAGGAACGTATACTTACTTAAATATTTTATTATTTAGAAGTATAAACTCTAAGTCAGATTATTTTTAATCCCATTGTATTTATAGTTAGTATATCTTTTATGGGTTGATATACTCAATTCACTATAAACAATGCTCTGATACCAATCTGTCACACCCCAAAACCGAGAACGGCTGAAACGTTCTCGGGCGGAGGACGTCATGTATGTATCACAACAATGTAAAGTAGTAAACAAGCAACAACATCATCCATTGCATTAATACAATAATTCAACTTACAAATATGTTCTTTCATAGTATAAAACAACATAACGAATACTCAAATTAAAAGACGAGTCTTGACTGCTCCGTCTTCTCTAAACCTTGCATCGGTACCTGTCTATTTGTAACCTGAGAATACAAGTTATTTTGAAAGCGAGTATCAACAATAAAGCTGGTGAATTCATAAGTATTTTAATGTTACTGCTTTGAAAAGTTGTTATGAAACACTGGTGAATGTTTGATGAAACATTTAGTATAAGTATGAAAACCCTAGAAAATCCCATATTTCCTACTAGCATAAAAAGTAGTCTTCTACCAAGACCCGAAATGTTTGAGAGTAGTCTTTAACCAAGACCTGACTGTTTTGAAAGTACGCATCACTTGAAAATGTGACGGTTTTTCCCTGTCTAACTATTATTATAAAACTATAAAAGTAATAATATAATAACTCAGGTTGTATCCTTTGGTGCTAAGATACACACGACGTGGAAACTCGCCGTAAACGATTCAACCGTAGAGATCTGGAGATGTGCATTTACCTCTATTGCTAATAGCCGGGTTTAGGAATAGTTAGTCCCTTAAGTATACCTATAATGGTATCAACCATAGACATCTGTAGATGTGTCATTATCCTCTGTAGCTAACAGTGGCTATAAGAATGGTTAGTCCCACAACGTATCCTTTGGTACTAGGATATAAAGTCCAATCTATCTCGTCGATTATGTGATTGTATCACAAGGTAAAGACAAGAAGGAGAACAATATAACAGTATCTACACATATATTATGTAATCGTAACTCATCATATATCATCTACGTAACCGTACTCATCTATGTGTATCTATGTAAACATATTCATGTAAGAGGAATCTCTGTAAGAGTATCCCTTCATATAGCATGTAGTAAAGACTCATGAATGAACTGAATCTGGTGTAATTTCTTGTAATAAGAATAATGTTTTGTATCCCCTAAACTATTCCTATAATAGTTTACTAGAATGTAATTGATGAGTGTCCAAGTAGGTTTATACACCCTTGCTACCCAAGAGTGTCGGAATTGAACTGACTTATGGAACATTTATGTCTATATAGGTACACATGATATATAACAAATATTTAAACGACCTTCGGACGGGTACCCGATATCCCACCAGACCACATCCAAATCGAGGAAAAGGAAACAGGGTGGATTGCCTTCCTAAGTCTTTTAAACATTATTTATATAACTATACATATAGAGGCATGCAATTTATAATATAAAAGCATAAAAGAAGTTTTGTAAAACCTTTGAAAAGTTTAATAAATAAGAATTTGTGACTTGATGTCATTTTATAAAATGATTCGAAAACAATTGACAAGACAGTTTCAGTGTAAGAAAACCTTTTTTTGATGCACAACTATAACAGATTCAAAAAGGAAACATACAGTTTGTAAGACAGTTTCTAAAAGTGTTTTAACATGTAAAAATGTTTGAGAAAGCTATTTGAAGTACTCTGTTTGGTTGAACGGCTAAAATTGTAGTAAGTCCAATTGTATGTTAGTTATAAATCACATGTGATTGATTTCATAACCAAAAAGTATAACAAAGATTTATCTCTTTCACACGGGGATAACCGTGTGTTTAGTTGTATTCCCCCCCCTTAAAGTGTATAAGAACATTTATAATGCATTTGAAAGTGTAGATTATAGGGGTATGAACTCACATGATTTAAGTGGTTGATTTGAAGTAGTCGAGAAAAGAATCGAGCTGAACTTCGACAGGAAGAGTTGAAAACGCGGGAAATCTCGGGATTCTCGTGAAACTCGGAAATCTCGGGAACAAAAAACCTTCCTTCAGGACTTGAAGGTGAAAACCGCCGTTCATTGTGGTTCCTCGGCCCTGCTAGCCATTTGCTTGCTCGAATTGTACACATTCAAAGAGGGGGCAAGCTAAACAAGCACGAGAAAGAAGGGAACTGAGCAATGGAACTCAGAGCACTTTAAATCTATTTATAGGGGAATTTTTGGGGCGTGCCACCTCGTGGCAAGGGATGGACACGTCGTGGGGAGTCAAAATTATCCTCTTCCATTGATTGGACGCCCTCAGTCACTTGCCGGGTCGCGGCAAGCTTGTGCCACGTTGTGGCAAGCCTGACAGCCTCGAATTTCGGGCCTCGAACTTGTAAAACCCATAACTTTCGCGTACGAGCTCCGTTTTCGACGTTCTTTATATGCATGTGTAGCTGAAAATATGTTCTACAAATCTCGTTTAGACGTCATTGGCAAATTTTGAATTTATTTTTAATTATTTATTTATAACGGGACGGGACACGAAAAGTTCGTTAACATTCCATAACTTCTTCATCCGATGTCCGTTTTCGTCAGACTTTTCGCCGTTGACCTACTACTATTGAGACCTTAGATTCTCATTTAGTTTGTTTTGGCCAAAAGTTTCTCGAGCTCTATTTCGAGTTTTTAGCTGCCTACTGCTATATACGGATCTTGGAAAAATCATAACTTCCTCACACGAAATCAGATTTGGACGTTCTTTTTATGTACGCTCACGGTTTAATGTTATATACAACTTTCATTTAGATATTTAAGGCTAAAAACTATTGTATTGAAATTTCGCATTTTTCGTTTAATCGGTGTTGCCGGTTTTGTCGGAAATCTTAGAATGGTCATAACTTCTTTGTTATAAGTCGGATTTTTGTGTTCTTTATATGTATGAAAACCTTGTTACGATTCCTACTACTTGATTTAACTCAAATAAGATTTTAGGAAAGTTATATTTTGACCTAAATTTGACTGGTTTTACATTACATTGTCTCTAAATATCGGGTTGTCACAGTTTGCGACATTTCATAATCATGAAATGCAGAAATGGCTAACATAACCCTAATGGACTTAATCTTTGCTACTGGTGAAAAGTTCTCATCATAATCAACTCCTAGAGTTTGAGAAAAAACCCTTTGCAACTAGTCGCGCTTTATAAGTGTGTACCTTACCATTCTGTTCGGTCTTCTTCTTGAAGATCCATTTGCACCCAAATGTCTTACGACCTGGTACATTGTCAACGAAGTTCCAAACTTGGTTTTCATACATGGACTGTATCTTGTTGTCCATAGCCTATTTCCATTTTGCAGCCTCAGGGCCTGCCATGGCTTCCATGTAGCTGTTAGGTTCATCCAGACTTACCAATGTGCTATCACTAATAAGTGTATCACCTTCCGTAGTAATATGGTAACCATAGTAATGCTGAAGTGCATTTCTAACTCTCGTGGAATGCCTCAGAGGTACAGATTCGTCAGTCGGATCAACAAGAGTTTCCTCCTCAAGTTGATTGCTAGGCTTTAAGGTTCCGTCACCACTTGAATCTTGAATTTCAACAAGGTCAATTTGCCTCCCATTTTTTCCTTGGCTTATGAACTCTCTCTTGCAAAAGATTCCCCTCCTTGATACAAAGACTACATTATCACTGGGTCTATAGAAGAGGTAACCAAAGGATTTATGTGGGTAGCAGATGAAAATACACCTCTTACTTCGAGGCTCGAGCATATCATTAGTCTTGCGCTTCACGAAAGCCTCACAACCCTAAATCTTGATGTGGTCTAGATTGGGAATTTTTACAGTCCACATATCATGAGGTGTTTTGGCAACCTTCTTTATAGGGACAAGATTAAGTATATGAGTGGCAGTCTCTATGGCATACCCCCCAAATGAGATTGGTAGCCAACCTCAACTCATCATGGAACGAACCATGTCCAACAAGGTCCGATTACGCCTCTCAGCCATACCATTCAACTGCGGCGTCCTGGGAGGTGTCAATTGTGAGACAATCCCACATTCCTTAAGATAGTCAAGGAACTATGTACTAAGATACTCTCCTCCTCGATCAGATTGGAGCATCTTAATGTTCCTGCCCAACTGATTCTCCACTTCCTGCTTAAACTCTTTGAATTTTTCAAAGGTTTTTGACTTATGCTTGATTAAGTAGACATATCCATATCTACTATAATCATCAGCAAAAGTCACATAGAAGCGGTTAGCATCCCTTATGGCAGTTCTGAAGGGTGTACACACATCCATGTGTACCAGATCCAACAAACCTTCACCCCTAGCACAAGTACTAGTGAAGGATGATTTTTTCATTTTTCCAAGTAAACAAGATTCACAACTATCATCCGAATTTAGGTCAGATGACTCCAAAACTCCATCCTTTTAGAGTTGGCTTATGGGTTTCTTGCTTACATGTCCAAGTCGACAATGCCATAATGATGCTTTATCCAAGTTAGTGGAAGAATCAATACACAACACATTATTTCCTAGGTTATCAACAACCGACATAGTTTCATATACACCATCATAAGGTAATGTTTTAAAATAAAGTTCATTATTAAGGAAAGGATTAATACCACCACATTCATTATCAAATGAAAAGGTAAACCCTTGTTTGTACAAACCATGAAATGAAATAATATTTCCCGCCATTTCAGATGAGTAACAACATTTATTCAAATCTAATGCTAACCCACTATTTAGCAACAAATAATAAACTGTAATCTTGGTGACAGGTGAAGCCTTCCTATTCCCCATGATTAAGTTTATCTTCCCATGCTCCACATTCTCACTTTTTCTTAGTGCTTGCAAATTAGAACATATGTGAATACTACAACCTGTATCAAGGACCCACGAGTTAGAATAGGGTGAGTTATTTGATAATATAGAGTAAATACTTGCATGGTTGGGTTTCACTTTCCCATCCTTAACATCTTGCAGGTACTTTGGCTAGTTTCGCTTCCGGTGCGACTTTTCGTAGCAATACAAGAATTCAGCCTCTTTAGGGTTGGCAGAAGAAGTGACAGAACCTCTCTTGGTTCTACTTGAAGAGCAGCCATCAAGGGACTTTCCCTTGGTACCCTTCGAAGGGCTCTTCCTCTTCTTTCCTTTGCCTTGCCTGATTCCCAAGATAGGGGTCGCGGTAGGAGTAGGAGTGGTAACAACCGATTTACCCTTGAGACCACGTTCGGCGGTCTTCAAGAGTCCATGAAGTTTGTTGAGTGTAATTTCCTCCTTGTTCATGTGGTATTTCATTGAAAATTGATCAAAACAAGAAGGTAAGGAGTGCAAAATGATGTCAATTGCCAACTCCCTGGGGAAGTTCACATTTAGCTTCAGCAACCGATCCACATACCTTTACATTTTTTGTAACTGGCCGGTGATAGGTTCACCATCCTTCATTCGGGTTGTTGTAATAGAGCATATGATGTCATACCTCACCTGACGAGCACTTTGATGGTAACGGTCCATCAAATCCTGGCGCATCTCAAATGGGCAATAGTCCTTATAGGACTTTTGGAGCTCGGCTGTCATCGTGGCCAACACAATACAAGCAACTTTAGTGGGATCTCTCTCATGAGTCTGGAATTCAACGATCTCCTCAGAAGTAGCAAACGATCCATCAAGTTCCTTCATCTCCTTGTCGAGGACATACTCCTTGTCCTCGTAACGAGTGACCATCCTGATGTTCTGGATCCAATCTATAAAGTTGGAACCATCGAAGATGAATTTCCCACAAAGGTTCATGAGAGGGAAGGAGCCGGTAGGGTTTGAGCCAGAAGTAGCATTGTTGGAAGACATCTGAAGGAGAAGAAAGACAAGTTTAGATTAGATATAAATATAGTCCTAAATAAGACACCCAAATGTAATATTAAAACTAGGACCCAACACAATATTGTATAACTTAGAAGAGGGATGCCGTAATCCAAGCTATAAAATATTTGAAGGTAGGTGGATGACGATTCACCAATTTCCACCATGAAAAACAAAATAAATTATTAGGTTTTAATTGGTTTTAAAACTCCAAGATTCTTTGAGATTCATTGAACTCTTCAACGGCTTGTTTCAATCTCGAGTGTGTCCTTCAAGTTTTGTGACTGGGATGCCGAGGATCACAAAACAAGGTATGAAGTAACCATGCAAATTACTTGGTACTCTTTTTTTTATCACTCAATCGATGTGCCGGTTAACCACACACACTCCACCGATCTATGATAAACCTTAAGCCACCCTTTGCCTACCTTGTTAAGTCTAGGTTAATGTGCTGGTTAGCCACACACGCTCTACTAACGACATAAGCAAAATGAAAAGTGTAATTTCATGGGTTAGCACCTTATTCACATTTTCCTAAACTAACTAAGATTGGGAATTTATTAAAAACATTTAGTTACTTTACAATCATCATACTTTTAATGAGGATTCAATTCATTGTCCTTACCGTTCGGCAAACGACCCTCCACTAGTCAAGGAAGCGGTGGGTGAGAGTAGACATCCATTAAGCTGCCATTTTATAGGCAACAACCTCCTACCCCCCTTATAGACCGGATTCGTGAATGAGGCCTACTAACGGTAAAACGACTTGTTCTTACACACACACACACACACACACATATATATATATATATATATATATATATATATATATATATATATATATAAAATTAACTTATAATATTATAAAGTATAAGGGTTGAATTTTAACTTTTAAAATTCTAGGGGCTGGAACTAAAGTTTTTAAAGTGACTTTACATGTTCAAAAACTTGAGGGCAAGTTTTGTAACTTTCAAAACTTTTCATCTTTCATAACTTATGAGTTAATGCTTTATTGAAATGAGAGATTTTTTATTTTATGTAACTATGTGTTTATTAATGGACTTTAAAAGAGTGACTTTTGGTAATCCATAACTTGAGGACAAATTATGGATTCCATTAAAACACATCAAGATCAAGAATTAAACTAACAAGCAAGTTGCAAATAATTCCTATTATCTTCTAAACTCATAAGTTCATGAACATTCATATCAACAATTTCAAGAATAAAAAATAAACCATACAAAAACTTGAAAATTTGATAATAGCCGTTGAAAATGGATTAGCATAACCATTACACCATCTAAACATGTTTTATAAGACCAAAACAGTTTAGGGTAATGTTTCTAGTCCATTTTTAGCAGAAAACTCAAAAAATTGCATCCAGGACCTCCTACTCGTCGAGTGCATGAACCTAATTGACGAGTAGGATGAATTAACTCATGGACTCGTCGAGTCCTCCCATAGACTCGGCGAGTTCACTCAGCGGATAACATGTTTTTGAGTTTTTTTCAACAAGAAAACAAGCATAGGCTCTGATACCACTGAAGGGTTTTGAGCATTCTAACACTCCTAAGGTGTACATGCATCGCATGGGGAACTTTGAAACATAATAGCTAGTAGAAGAACATACCTTTGTGTTGTTTGGATACCTTGAGAACCTTGTGATACTAGCACCTCAAGTGTGATGCCTCAAATGTCTCACACAACACCGCAACACTTGGAATAACCTTGAGAGAAGTTCACTAACACTCAAAATCAATTAGCCCTCTTTTTCTTCACTTAGTAGTCCAATTTTTCTAGTCGTGGGGTCCTTTTATAGTTGTGTCACAAGTAGGGTTACAACATGTAAGCCCTAATTGACATGGCTTTCCATATTCCACGATCCATGGGTTTGTAACTTCCATGGACTATCCATGGAGCACCTTATGGATTTTAGCCCAATCCACATAAACCATGGATCATTTGTGTGATAACTCGAAATTTCTATCTTATAACAAACCCTGCATTCAATCAAAGTCAAACTTTCAATTGCTAAATTTTAGCAGTTTTGGAGTCAGTTTGGGTCTTTTGATCTCAAATTCATCAAAGGTAATCATAGGAAGTATACTCTAGGGTATAAAGGTGACACTTAGCCATTTTTGTCATTTTTAACCATTTTCAAGTCCTTAACCTCATTCTCTCTCATGTATAATCACTAGATCTTCAACTTAGTAAGTGTTTTCTTCCTTTATTAGTTAATAAACTTCATTATCTAGTCTATGTGTATGATTTCATTCATGAAATCTCTTCATTTGATAGATAATCAAGTGGTCTTCATTTCACCAAGAACATCAAGAACACACACTAGTGTTCTTGAGCCTTAATGGTATACCCCAAAATCGGAACGACGGAAACGTTCTGGGGTGGATGACGACATGTCAAGTATCACAACACATGTATTATAGTAATCAAAGTACAACAAAACATTGCATTAATAGTAATAATTTTACATAGTTTACATTACAAGGTATCAAAGTAATACAAGCAATTATAATAAATACAACATGGTACTAAGCCATCTTCATCAACAGCTCCGGGGATGTACCTGTCTAATGCTGACCTGAGAATACAAGTTTTTTGAAAAGCGAGTATCAACATTTTTACAAATGCTGGTGAGTTCATAAGTATTTAGTGACATTTTATTCGAATAACTTTATAATTTAGTAGTTTAAGAAATTACAGTGTATTAGAATTCTTTCCAGAAAATCCTATATTTTCTTTAATAAAAGCAGTCTTCTACCAAGACTGGACGGAGTTAGTGTTGTAAAACTAGTTTTCCCTTAATCGCTATCATTATCAAAATACTGAATTTGATTATTAAAGAAAGCAAGAAGAATCCGGGAAATAACATATGCCTCAGCAGTGAGGACTGCTGACTAAGGCAAAGGAATCCTAGACTCCAGGAGAGTATCGAATGAACGACACGCCTGGCTCAGTCTACCAAAAGGAGACACAGACCCCAGAAGGTACCAAATGAAAGGTACAGCTGGTAAGGTGTAAATCAGAGAATATAGACCGCAGATAGTATCAAATGAAAGATACAACTTGCAAGGTCAAAAACAGTGTGACTCTGAGAATGAGTTACCAGCATACAATGTAAATTGCTGGTGAAATACCGTTACCTTAAGGCCATGAATTATAAGGTAACCCGAGATACTCGTAACCATACTAACCGACACTAGAGTACCAGACGCCCTACAAGCGTCTATAAAATATGACATTTGTCACCCCTTGGCTTGGTGGGCCATGGACTGTAGCTAGCAGTCAGGGTGCGGGGTTGTCAATCCCGTATAGATCTATACACATAATGTCCGCTCTCCGTACCGGAGACTCTGCTTACCAACAAGACGACAGAGAAGGCCGTGTCCCGAAGATGCATCCCAAATAGTGGGTAATGACTTCCAAACAGTAGGTAGTGGGTTTCTAATGTAAGTGCTGAACTAGAGGTAAAGACTCATGACTGAACTGACTAAAGCATACCTATACATCTATACTCGTATACATATTATATAACTAATGAACCAAACGACCTTCGGACGGCCATCTGATCCCACCAGACCACATCTCAACGCAGAAAAGGAAATAGGGCGGACGAACCTTCCTAAGTCCTTCAATCATTATTTATATATATCCATACAAGCACATACATACATCTAACTACGACTGAGTGTGTAACAAGTGGAATCGTATCATCGTGGTGTGTAATGGTACAGTGTGGAATAACCGAATCGTGAAGTATAAGTGTACCAAGTATAAGTGTATCACGAAGTCGAAACGACAACTGGTGGAGTGAAAGCGTCTATCAGGTATAAGTGACTACCAGTATAAGCGAAATAGAGACAACAACAGGTATAAGCGACTACAAGTATAAGTGAAATAGAGGCGATAACAGGTATAAGCGTATCAAGAAGTGAAAGCGTTATCAAGTAGGAGTTTAAAATAAGTGAAAGCGAAGCAGTGGTAACTAACAAGTAAAAGTGTAAGACGTGAAGGGAACTTTGATGAAAACCTTGGAAAAACCTTTATACTCAGGGAAAATCACATTTTGGTATCCTTTGGTAAGATAAGTTTGAAAACCTTTAAAAATATTTGGAACATTTATAAACCAGTTTAAAATGTATTTAGATAAAACAATATAAGTAAGACTATTGAATAAGTGAAAACCTTTTTGAAAACCCCTTTATAGTATCCTACTTGGTAAAACAGTGTACAGTGTGGTAAAACCTTGTGCATGCGGGTTATCAATCACATGTGATTGATATGATAACTGGCATGTTTAACTTGTATTCCCCCCTATAAAACATGTAAAAACATTTAAAAGGTTCATTCAGGGGTATGAACTCACCTGGCGTAAGTAGATCCAACAAAGGTGCCGGTTGGGTGTTCGGTTGTCAAGTAAAGACTCGAACACACTCAATGACCTATTTAACATATGATAACTCTAAGGAGCGGAAAACACTTTGGTTAAGTGTTTGGGGTGTCCCAGGTAACATTTAAGGGCTTGAATGACTTAGTAATGGAGTTTACTCTCCAAGAGTAAACTCTATACATAGTGTTTACGGCCCTGGGACAACTCCCCATGAGTTTACGACCGTAAACTCATGGTGAGGGTGTTCTAGGATGCTTAAAGGCTTTATCTCGATCGTGGAATTTTGCTAGGTCCAAATCTAAAAGGTATGAATGGACTTAAGGCTTTTAAAAGGACCAAATGGGAGTTTACAGCCGATGAACCACCCCTATGAGAGTTCACAGCCGTGAACTCCTATACCCTTTATTTTATTTGAAGTTTAAGCCCTTGATTAATCCTAGCATTTTCTAGTGAAGGTATAAGGCCAATTAGGGGGGTTTAAACCCTCATTTGGTGAGGTTTGGGGGTGTTTACGGCCTAAGCATGTGCTTGGGCCGTAAACTCCTTTTTACCCCTCATTTCTTTGTGTTTAATTGTTCCAAACCCAAAATAGCATGTCCCTAAGTTATGTCTTAAGCCTAAGGGTGGTTTGGGAGTGTTTTTGGTGGCATTTTTGCAAGGATTAGATGTGTTTACGGCCTTGGCATATGCCTGGGCTGTAAAATCCCTTTTATGCCCTAAATCCTTGTGTTTTCATGTTTAAACACTCCTAGGCTAAACCCCCAATTAGTTTGCAAGCCTTTAGGAACATTTAAGTGTCATTTTTGCCTTGTTTAAGGGGTTTACGGCATCTTAGGCCGTAAACTCCATTCTAACAGCTTAAATGGTCGAATTTTGGGGTACAAGCACAACCAATAATGTTTAGAACAAGCTAGGGTAAGTGGACTTAGGATTTGGAAGCGTTTGGTTGCGGATTCAAGTCGAAAACGAGTCTAGAGAGAGAGTATAGAGAGAGAGGGTGAAAAGGGTCCAAATGGGGTTTACTCCACCTTATATATGTTTTGGAGTTGGAGCTCAGTGATATTCTGCCCGATACTGTCGTTAAACGGGGCTTTTGGTTGCACCCGATTTAGTGGTCGTGAAAATAAGAACTAACTTTTCCCAATTAAATGGAAATGTGTATTACGAGTTTTTATTTCTCTTATCACGACTTAACGACATAAAGATATAAATAATGAAACATTTATTTAATTGGCGGCCTCTAATTAACGAAACTTTTTACAAAAGGGAATATTCCGTTAACGGTAACGGGGAGATGTAACGGAACAAACTTGGGTTGTCACATCATCCCCCCGTTAGAGGGAATTTCGTCCCGAAATTAAGGCCTGGGCAAGGGAGTAGGTATGAATGGCCAAGTAGCGGTAAGAGTGTACTTCCTATTCTATTTTCCCTCGCATTCCTAAGTGACCTCTGATCTGTGTTTGTCATTCCAACAGACCTTTACATACGGAATGCGGATTTCATCTCGTGTAGCTAGTGGGTTCCGACTGGTGTATCTACGAGGTTAGGGTTCTCGATGGTTTCTATCACAACGAGTGGGGTACGAAGAGTGACGTCGGGTAAACACGTATCGAGTCTAAGAAGTGGATCGATTGGGTGTGAATCTTGTGGAGTATTCGAAGGGAGTAGTGGTATGTCGAAGGTTGGACCAAATCTCCATGAGGATTCTCATATGGACCTAAGCTCTCAGAAGGGTAAAGCTTTTCAGTACTTAGAACATAGTGTACTTCTATGGCAAGATCATCACTGGCGTGATCAGCATTCCAAAGTTCCTGACGTTCTCACTCGTACTGGATGTGTAGTCCTTCAGGTTGGTTCTTAGGAAGCTCGGGTGGCCTTGGGTTTCGCGTTTCCTGTCAACTGGCTGTTAGAGACTTTTTGGGTCGTCGAGTGGGTTGCGTGACTATGGTTATCTGATTGTTGAAGAGTGTCTATCTCAAGCTTGTGCAAAATGAAGTTGCACTAACGAATCTTGAGATACGGAAACCCTTAGGGTCGGGGAGATAGGGTTTCCCCAGACGAGTGTTAGACTATTTCGGGAGGTGGTTCTACTATTTCGGCGTGAGATAGAATTCGTGGCACACCTAATAGTCCAATGACTCTCCGAGACTTTGGTTTATTCTAGTGCGGAAAGTGCATGCTCCTGCATACCCTTCGACTAACACCAAGGCTGGTGTCAAGTCTATAATCTCTTCGGGATCTAGGTCACGAGGTTTAACGTCGCTACTTTTGCACTTTGATCAAGTATTCTTGGCTGCAGAGATTATCCTACGGTTCTCGGTATCCTAGTGTTCACTTTGGAGAATGTATTCTATTGTCTACAGGGCGACGACGATTTCCTCCATGCAAGAGGATGGAGGATGATAGGCACTACCCGTCTATAACGAAGTGCCTGAGTAGTGCGAGCATCTACTGCAACTACTCTTCCAAAGGTTCCGAGTTTCTCGGTCTAGGTCAAATCTAGTGAGTATAGGGTTACATTACCCCGAACTTTAATCTCTTTACTAACTGAGGGTGTTAGCTACTATATGGGCTTAGCCGGTATGCCAACAATTTTGGATCTTGTGGTCATTATAGTAGCTCAACCCGCAGTGGTTCTCTTGACTCCAGCTCCAATTTTATAGAATAGGATGAAGGGCTTTGCTATGAGGTTCGTGGTAGAGCTCATACTCGGCTTAACGACTAATACTTGGTGTATGCAAGCAGTATATAATTGAGGTCGGCAGGATGTTCAGCTGTGCGACTCCACCCCAAACCCACAACCCAACGAGGAACAGGGAGTAGGGAGGAAACACACACCTTAAATCTTTTTGATCTCGATTATACGCCACTTTTGTGCATATGCCTGGTTACAGTGGTCAGTCTCATGAGTTCTGTCCTCTGGGTTCATGAGCCTGATGTGCAAGGTGCGAAGGGTCTTTCTGGGGAATCTATGGAGTATGCTTCGGTTGGTGGTCATCTTCTAGAGTATCTGTAGTGTCTTTCACTTTGGTGTCCATCTGACTACGAGGGGTCGGTTAACAGCACGCGGTACCCTCTCTTGGGTACTTCGGAAAGTTTGAGATTAGAGGGACGACTGACGTACCGCATTAGGTTTGATTATTTGTGTTAGGTTTAGGTTCGGAAGAACCTTTATTCGCCGACATGGCTACGGAGAAAGTTTTTTTTACACAGCACTAAGAATGTACACATGGTTGCACGAATTAGAACCATGATCAATAGAGTCGTCGAAGTTGGCACACTCCGACATGATATATAATGAAGATCAATAGAGTCATGTGCCGAACAGGCCCAGAAGTTCTAGGCATCTCGGGTTTCGTCTTGTGTATCACTACCGCGGGTACTTGGACCGATAGAGTCGACGCGGAACCATAAAGAGTCCTAAGTGTTTCCGAATAGAGTACCTTTTCATGAATGGATTCTCACAAGGCATTTCTATAATAGCCTAACATATACTAGTCATGTATACTTAAGGTGGGGAGGACTGTTGACTGAGCAACTCCGCCCTAAGTCCACAACCAAACGAGGAACAGGAAATGAGACGGCATCCACTCACTCTAGGTCTATCCATCTTAACTATACATGGCCGTAACGTATATGTTTAGCCATTATAGTTTTACCTAATGAATTTTTATATTTTATAACAGTGCTGTGACTTTTGCCTTATTGGGGAAGTATTTAAATTTGAATTAGCCTTTTAACGTTTTGCATTAGTTAGCCGAGATCGAGAGACGTACCAAAATCTACTAGGTTCCTTGATGCTTCTCCCTAAGCATTAGAGTTAGACTCCTCCTGTGTCTTTGTCCTTCCCTTCGGTTGGGCAGTCCGTCTTGAAGTGTCCCACTTCACCACATAGGTGGCAAACTGTACGGGTCGCCACATTGGTGGTTGATGTAATGAACTCAACCGGGGTTCTGCAGACGCAAGCAATACACCCCAACATGTGGCACCTAGCACAACGGAGCTCCTGGCAGACACCATGATGATGGTAGCTGCACTTGCTGCAATGGGGAAGGTTTCCTAAGTATGGTCTCCTAGGTGTAGGGATGGGTGGGTTGGTAGGGAATTTGACAATCTCAGCTCGTTGCCCTTCTGAGGGTCCTTGAGCCGAGGTACTTCCCTCCTCGATCTTGATCTTTCTCTTCAGTGGATTTGAGTGAGGTTCTTGGGCAGCTGGGTATGCAGAGGTTGGTTGCTGTTGTCCACTACTAGGATCGGAATTTCCGATAGGACTCTTACTAGCATTGGCGTTGTTAGCATTCAGTTGAGCCATGACAGCTGAAACGGCTGCCGAGACTGCAACTTGGAACGTAGCTTCATCGAATAAAAGAGTAGGTTTCTTGCTTGTGGACTGGTTACGCTTCTTTGGTGGAACGGTTTTTCCTACACGGAAAGGAACACAAGATAATGAGAGACGATGGCTAGCCCTGGACATATCTGACCCGACTGCATTAGGCATAAATTTTTCCCGTGCCTCGGGTACTGGTTGTCTGAGTGTCGACCTACATCCCTATGATGTAGTCCTGGAAATCAAGGTAGGAGTATGAGTATCGGAAAAAGGCCATAAGATGTGAGTCGTTCCTACTACGTTACCTTTATAATGGGAAGGTTTCACTCTCCGGCCAGGAAAGATTTGAGAACAGTTCGGAACGAAACCGCGGAAAGAGAGGCTTATGAAGGCTTATGGCTAAATACTCTCAATAGAGGTGTGGGGATCCGCTCTAATCGTGTGATTGGCAACGGGAAACGACGATTTACCTAACACATAGTGTGAGTAGTATAACCACTAACTCACTAAATTGTATTATTTATGGGTGTATTAGCGTGACGAACACGAGGGTAAGACACTTCTCGGGTTCCATGTACTGGCTCCTTCTGTCTGCCTTGTATCTTTGACTGGTATCGGCGTTGGTTTCCTCCGGATAGTTACCTAGGGTTCTCTTCTCGTATGGACATACTGAATCTCTACTCCGCCTTACTTCTGAATCCTTCTCTGGGTGTCATCACTTCATGATGGATGACTGGGAATCTCGGAAGCTTAGGCGAATCTCTCACCACTGTCCCTAAAAGATATACGCACTTGGTGAATTCAATAGTCTCGACCCGGTTCATTTATTTCCGAACACGAAATCTTCTCAATAAACTTCATCGGGGTCGGACTCAACTCTTTTGTTAAGCACTGAAGTGGATAGGGTTTTCTACAGGGTTCGTGCAAGAATGGAAATGTCTAAAGAATCCTAAGATATTATTAACATTTCACTAGATGATCCATATCGAGTCCTGCTATGATTACACAGGGTATACAAATCATATATAACTTAGATCCGATAGGCCTTCAAATATGTGATACTACTCTATATCCACATCCCAACGAGTAAAAAAGGAAGTAGAGCGAAATCACACATTCTTAGCCTATGGGATCCTTATTATATATAACCTTGGGAGTATACTCTCTTTAATTGTAGGTATATCAACAAGGATCTTTTTAGTTCTTCACATAAGGTTAGTTATGGATCCTAAAATACCCCTATGGTATTTTAATTTCTTGTTTGGTTCTTATCTTCTGAATATGGTTATGGGATTAGTGTGAATCTTTTAGTGTTCCAAAATACTCCTATAGTATTTTAACTTTATGTTTGGCTCTAGCATTCCTAATTGGTAACTTTCAGACTTGTTGCAACACCACTATCACTCCCAAGCACACGTTCATCGCAACTCGAATAAATGTAGTTGATCAGGTTACATTTATTCCAGCTTACGATTACATAACTGCCCAGGTTTGACGGTAATGCTCAACATCCGAAGACTTTTATTATCGTTCTTCTTGTGATACTTGTGTTCGAGTGTTTAGATTCTGGATGTTATTATACTTTGGTGAAATATGGTTATATTTTAAAGTATAATTCTTGGTCAGAGTGTTTTATCCCTTTGTATTTATAGGCTGTATATCTTTTATGAATTGATATACTTAGCTCACTATAAACAATACTCTGATACCAATCTGTCACACCCCAAAACCGGAACGGCGGAAACGTTCTGGGTCGATGACGTCATGTCAAGTATCACAACACATGTATTATAGTAATCAAAGTACAACAACATATTGCATTAATAGTAATAATTTTACATGGTTTACATTATAGGGTATCAAAGTAATACAAGCAAATATAATAAATACAACATGGTACTAAGCCATCTTCATCAACAGCTCCGGGGATGTACCTGTCTAATGCTGACCTGAGAATACAAGTTTTTTGAAAAGCGAGTATCAACATTTTTACAAATGCTGGTGAGTTCATAAGTATTTAGTGACATTTTACTCGAATAACTTTGTAATGTAGTAGTTTAAGAATTTACAGTGTATTAGAGTTCTTTCCAGAAAATCCTATATTTTCTTTAATAAAAGCAGTCTTCTACCAAGACTAGACGGAGTTAGTGTGGTAAAAGTAGTTTTCCCTTAATCGCTATCATTATCAAAATACTGAATTTGATTATTAAAGAAAGCAAGAAGAATCCGGGAAATAACATATGCCTCAGCAGTGAGGACTGCTGACTAAGGCAAAGGAATCCTAGACTCCAGGAGAGTATCGAATGAACGACACGCCTGACTTAGTCTACCAAAAGGAGACACAGACCCTAGAAGGTACCAAATGAAAGGTACAACTGGTAAGGTCTAAAATAGAGAATATAGACCGCAGACAGTATCAAATGAAAGATACAACTTGCAAGGTCAAAAACAGTGTGACTCTGAGAATGAGTTACCAGCATACAGTGTAAATTGCTGGTGAAATACCGTTACCTTAAGGCCATGAATTATAAGGTAACCCGGGATACTCGTAACCATACTAACTGACACTAGAGTACCAGACGCCCTACAAGCGTCTATAAAATATGAAATTTGTCACCCCTTGGCTTGGTGGGCCATGGACTGTAGCTAGCAGTCAGGGTGCGGGGGTGTCAATCCCGTATAGATCTATACACACAATGTCCGCTCTCCCTACCGGAGACTCTGGTTACCAACTAGACGACGGAGAAGGCCGTGTCCTGAAGATGCATCCCAAATAATGGGTAATGACTTCCAAACAGTGGGTAGTGGGTTTCTAATGTAAGTGCTGAACTAGAGGTAGAGACTCATGACTGAACTGACTAGAGCATACCTATACATCTATACTCGTATACATAATATATAACTAATGAACCAAACGACCTTCGGACAGCCATCCGATCCCACCAGACCACATCTCAACAAAGAAAGGGAAATAGGGCGGACGAACCTTCCTAAGTCCTTTAATCATTATTTATATATATATCCATACAAGCACAGACATACATCTAACTACGACTGAGTGTGTAACAAGTGGAAACGTATCATCGTGGTGTGTAATCATACAGTGTGGAATAACCGAATCGTGAAGTATAAGTGTACCAAGTATAAGTGTATCACGAAGTGGAAACGACAACTGGTGGAGTGAAAGCGTCTATCAGGTATAAGTGACTACCAGTATAAGCGAAATAGAGACAACAACAGGTATAAGCGACTACAAGTATAAGCGAAATAGAGGCGATAACAGGTATAAGCGTATCAAGAAGTGAAAGCGTTATCATGTAGGAGTTTAAAATAAGTGAAAGCGAAGCAGTGGTAACTAACAAGTAAAAGTGTAAGACGTGAAGGGAACTATGATGAAAACCTTGGAAAAACCTTTATACTCAGGGAAAATCACATTTTGGTATCCTTTGGTAAGATAAGTTTGAAAACCTTTAAAAATCTTTGGAACATTTATAAACCAGTTTAAAATGTATTTAGATAAAACAGTATAAGTAAGAGTATTGAATAAGTGAAAACCTTTTTGAAAACCCCTTTATAGTATCCTACTTGGTAAAAAGAGTGTACAGTGTGGTAAAACCTTATGCATGCGGGTTATCAATCACATGTGATTGATATGATAACTGGCATGTTTAACTTGTATTCCCCCCTATAAAACATGCAAAAACATTTAAAAGGTTCATTCAGGGGTATGAACTCACCTGGCGTAAGTAGATCCGACGAAGGTGCCGGTTGGGTGTTCGGTTGTCGAGTAAAGACTCGAACACACTCAATGACCTATTTAACATATGATAACATATGTTCACATACAATTAGTACATTTAATACTAATTAAACAAGTATACACACTCTAAGGAGCGGAAAACACTTTGGTTAATTCTTTGGGGTGTCCCGGGTAACATTTAAGGGCTTAAATGACTTAGGAATGGAGTTTACTCTCCAAGAGTAACTCTATACATAGTGTTTACGGCCCTGGGACAACTCCCCATGAGTTTACGGCCGTAAACTCTTGGTGAGGGTGTTCTAGGATGCTTAAAGGCTTTATCTCGATCGTGGAATTTTGATAGGTCCAAATCTAAAAGGTATGAATGGATTTAAGGCTTTTAAAGGGACCAAATGGGAGTTTACGGCCCATGAACCACCCCTATGGGATTTCACGGCCGTCAACTCCTATACCCTTTATTTTATTTGAAGTTTAAGCCCTTGATTAATCCTAGCATTTTCTAGTGAAGGTATAAGGCCAATTAGGGGGGTTTAAACCCTCATTTGGTGAGGTTTGGGGGTGTTTATGACCTAAGCATGTGCTTGGGCCGTAAACTCCTTTTTACCCGTCATTTCTTTGTGTTTAATTGTTCCAAACCCGAAATAGTATGTCCCTAATTTATGTCTTAAGCCTAAGGGTGGTTTGGGAGTGTTTTTGGGGGTATTTTTGCAAGGATTAGAGGTGTTTACGGCCTTGAATTAGAGTGTTTTCATGTTTAAACATCCTAGGCTAAACCCCCAATTAGTTTCCATGCCTTTAGGTACATTTAAGGGTTATTTTGGCCTTGTTTAAGGTGTTTACGGCCTAAGGAGGATCTTAGGCCGTAAACTCCATTCTAACAGCTTAAATGGTCGAATTTTGGGGTACAATCACAACCAATAATGTTTAGAACAAGCTAGGGTAAGTGGAATTACGATTTGGAAGCGTTTGGTTGCGGATTCGAGTCGAAAACGAGTCTAGAGAGAGAGTATAGAGAGAGAGGGTGAAAAGGGTCCAAATGGGGTTTACTCCCCCTTATATATGGGTTGGAGTTGGAGCTCAGTGATATTCTACCCGATACTGTCGTTAAACGGGGCTTTTGGTCGCACTCGATTTAGTGGTCGTGAAAATAAGAACTAACTTTTCCCAATTAAATGGAAATGTGTATTACGAGTTTTTATTTCTCTTATCACGACTTAACGACATAAAGATATAAATAATGAAATATTTATTTAATTGGCGGCCTCTAATTAACGGAACTTTTTACAAAAGGGGATATGTCGTTAACGGTAACGGGGAAATGTAACGGAACAAACTTGGGTTGTCACACTTAAGCACCCTTTCAAGCTTCTACACTGTAATGACTCTTGTCTTAGCTTGTTCTATTCTTAATCAACTAGATTACACTTATAAATCATCAACAAATCATGATCAAAAGGGATTTTATGGCTAAGGAACCTCCTTCGGCCGTAAACTCTATTTAAGGGTCCAAATGAACCCTAATCTCTTCTCAAGCCTTAGGATCAAGTCTAGAACACTTCTATCATAAGCTAGTTGCCTTAAACTATGATTTGGTATTGGATACCATGAGTTTACAGCCGTAAACTCATGGGGAAATGGTCCTTAGGCCGTAAACACTAGTTAGTGGTGCAATGGTGCCACCATTCCTTCCTAGGGCTTAGACTTGATCATAGAACACTTCATATTGAATTACAAGACCTTAAGTCACAACTTGACACTTAGTACCATGTGTTTACGGCCGTAAACTCATAAGTAAATGGTCTTTGGGCCGTAAACTCATGTGGTTCATACCATATGGGCCATAAACTCCCATGTGAGGCCCTACACCCCTTATATGCAACCCTATGTGGTTTAACACTTCAGTACAAGTGTTTCCTAGTCCCTAAGGTTGTTCGATTACCTAATTAGTTGTAATAAACACTAATTGTAAGCATATATGTGTCAGTATATGTTAAATAGGATTCGTGTGTGCTTAAGTCCTCACTTGACACTTAGCATTCTATATCGATCTTACATTCGCATCACTCACTTCAGGTGAGTTCATACCCCTTAAACATATCTTTTAAATGATTTTAAATGCTTTTATGGGGGGGGGGGGGAATACAAGTAGAAACAATGCTAGTTATAAGATCAATCACATGTGATTTATAACTGTGTTTCAAACAAGGATTTCATATACTTCAAACTGTGTTTCAAAACAAACTACTTTTAAATCATTTGATAAACTGACATCAAGTCATTATTTATTTATTGTTCGAAACTCTTTAAATGTATTACAAAACCTGTTTTTTTTTATAACTTAAATATACTGTCAAAAGCATGTCTATATATGTATAGTTTTATAGATTGTTTAAAGGACTTAGGACTGCTAGCTCGCTTTATTTCCTTTTCCTTGTTTGGATGTGGACTTAGGGTATCGGTCAGTTGTCCGAAGGTCGTCTAAATATTAGATATATATTATGTATACATATGTGGACATAAAATTTCTATTCAATTAGTTCAGTACCTTCGGGTAGCAAAGGTATGGATTCATCTATTCATGTACATAACTTACTAGTAAACTATAATAGGTATAGTTTAGGAGAATACTATCATATACAAATACTATAACAAAGAATACTATAACAGAGGATACTATAACAGAGAATGCTATAACAGAGAATACCAGACAGAGAATACTATAACAGAATACTATACAAAGGATACTATACAGAGAATACTATACATAGAATACTATTACTATAACAAGTATCCTATAACAAGATTCAAAGATAACATAATGTGAGATACTACTTCGTGAAACATGGACCATTTTATTGTGTCTCGTTTTGTAACTAAAATCTCTTGGAGGGAGAGTGTGAGTTTTGCGTAAAGATCTATACTGGATTGACTATTCTACACCTTTGTTGTTCGCTATTGTGGGACTTGCAACTGTACAAGTGCTAAATGTCATTTCTTCCGACGTCTTTCATCGTCGTTTTATAGTCAGATTAGTATGGTAACAATCATATCACATTTTGCCATAACTAAACCATTGGTTTTAAGGTAGTTATTACTTCATTGATTAATACAAATAATACTGCAGTACACATATATATTTTCCTATTATATTCAAATTGTGATATTCTGTAACGCCCCGGGTTTTCTCGGTACGTTTGGTTATTTTAATTTAATTATCCTTGTAACCTTGGGTTACTTTATTTAACCAATGTCTAATTTCTTATGTTATTGGACTCTTTTGATCATCTTGTAAACTCCTTTTATTGAAGTCCATGGGCTATGGGCCTATTTGCAAAGTCCATCTAGTTAATAGTACTTAATGTGTAAATTGAATCATTTGGAACACACACAAGGAAAACACTCTAAACCCTCCCTCCCTCTCAAAAATCGTCCCTCTCTCTCTTTGGGATCAAGAGCAGCCAAGGGGCTGTTTGGAGCTTAATTCTTGTTCATTTCCAGCCTTGATTCGTATTGGTATGAACCTCCTTATCCTTTCTTACGACTTGATTCATAACCTTGTTCTAGTTTTATGATTTCATCTTCACCTCTTCTCCTTCTTATTTTATTGTAATTGTATGTTATACATCATCTCAAGATCCTATCTTCACCCCATATATGGTGGATGATGGATCTAGGGGATTACATGTGGCAAAAGATCATGGAAACCCTAAAAGGGAGAATGATGATTTTATGTGCTTATGTTTATTTTCATGTTGATTATTATTACATCCTTGTGGCTAAATGAAATCCTAATGATCCCTAACCCTTTTTAGTACCACCATTATCATGGGGACTGAATTGGGATGATGAACACATCTTAAAATGTGTTTCAAAAGGAGAAGGATGGATAAGCCAAAAAGGAATCACGGGTGGCTACGATTCTGTTTTCCATCAGATCTGTAGTCATTTTGTAAAAATCATATCTGGAGCTCTAGAACTCAGACGGACCCCAAAACTGTTCCAAAAGTTCCCAAATTGAGTTGGCTAACTTTCTTAAGAAGGCCAACCTCACTGATAAGGGCTTTATCTATGTGAAAGAATGGCATCTTTTCTGTTAGGTCTGATCCGGGTCTGTTCTGATATGTCATTTTGTTTTCATCATTTCTAAGGCTTGGAAAAGGATCCAGAGTGATTCCAAGTTTCTATATGTTCCTTATATTATGAATTTAAGATCTGGAGAATATGGGGTGTTATTTCCAATTATAAATTGGGTATAATGGATCCACACTCCAGGTCAGTGGGCAGTCACCAGATTTTGCTAGTGCTGTGATTGTCCACAATGTGAATTTTATATATGGAGTTTGAGAGATGCTTTTCATTCAATTCCAACTCTGAGACTTTCACTTTTATGTCCTTTACTTCTCTTAATTTTCTTTTGGACTAATTCTACTCACAAGTTGGGTAGAATTGGCCAACATCACTTGACTGTATTGTTGGAGACAGAAGTGATACACCATTTTGTAAAATTCATATTTAATTCATCTTTTGGAGTTAGAATGAGTTCTTTATAGTTGTGGAATCCAGAGCAATCATAGTTCCCTATAAAATTTTGTTAAAGCTATGTTTCTGTTTTAGATTTTGGAGTAAGTCCGTTTTGAACAGCAGGTCTGTTTTAGAGACCTTGCTGTGATTACTCTTTTCTCAACTCATAGCTTCGTTACTTCTCCTTTCTAACCTTTAGTCCTTCTTAGGTGAGGTTTTGAAGTTTGCTCAATCTTGGTAGCATTATTTGATTGTTAGCCATCCTTAATACTCACTCAAGGTGAGTTCTCTCACACCGTTGTATTGATGATTGTGTTTGCTAGTTAGCTCGTGTGTGATTATTTGAATTTATTATAAAAGCATGCTATATAAGTATTGTTTTAATTCGTACATGTGCACTGTATATAAATAATTATGGATATGGGGACACCACCAAAGGATACGGATTTACCGGTGCGGGTAGGTAAGATCACCAACGTAATACTCTTCGTGAGGTGCGGTGATTAGGGCCAAATGATACGGGATCTTCCCGGTGCGGTTCAAACCTACAAGTCCTTCTCGTAATATAGACATTGATTCGTTCTTTGCCTTTATCATTATAATTGGAAAATGGATTAGGGCTAGTAAATATGAATGTTAGTACAATGTCTGTGTTTGAATTCACTAAGCTTCGTGCTTACGTTTTTCCCTTATAACTTTTCAGGTGTTAAGATTAAAGAGGCTAAGGCTTGACATGGAGCATCGGGACATCGCTACTAGTTATTTTGTTGGGACCTTATTATTATTATTACATCCACACTTATTTTATATGATTATTAAGTTGATGGATTATGTTATGACTATTTCAGTTGTTTTAATTTAATTTAAGATGGGTTTTAAAAGTTTAAAATTTTTGCAAAAAAAAATTGGGTGTCACAAGTTGGTATCAGAGCCACAGTTTGAGTGAACTAGGCATTCTTGTGGATGTTCTAGACTCAAATTTGAGGCTCTATAAGAGTTTATTTTCTTTTTAAAATATTTTTTTCAAACTTTCTGAAGACTAGTAGTGAAAGATGTCGCGGTGTACCAGTCAGCCAGCCAAGTAAGCCTTATTTCTTATGTTAAATGTTTATGTTAAATTGTTGTCTATGAATTGGATTCTATAGCCTTAAAATATTAGATTACACACTTAGTTAGTGTTAACATGTGAGAGAGTTGTAAAATTAACGGCTAGAGCGAACTGTAAATTTTGAAACTAGACGCGAATGCGAAATTGGAACTTGTGTGGAAGGTAGTAGAAGGGCCCCTACTATTTGAAACATCGGTGCCGGTTTCGAGTCGGGGCAAGGTTGAAAAATTTTTCGCAAGCTGAGTGTTTTGTCTTCCTAGAAATATCTAGGCTGAATTGTTTCTAAGATTTTCCTTCTCCTGTGGATACCAATGGCTCTGCCTGCTCGACTTAATCAGCTCCAAATGGAGCAAGTTAGGGATATTGTCGCTGAGGAATTCAATAACGGTTTCAACGAACTAATCCCGGGTGTGACCAACGACATAATCAACCAATTCGGTGCTATTCTGGATGAGCGCCTCGCGGCTATTCCTGGGGAAGCGTTACTGTCTCTGCCTGTTCAGGATTCGGCATACTACTTCGAGAAGTTCAACAAGTGTAGCTCTCCTCTTTGGAATGGTGAATTCGACCCAGTTGCTACTAAGCCCTGGGTGTCAGATGTTGAGGGCGCCTTCATAAGTGTTGGGTATCCGGACTAGTACAAAACAGTGATCGCCATGAATCAGCTGTGAAAAAGGGGAAAGACATAGTGGAACACCATCACCGCTCTATTGAACGAAGACAAAGTGAGGGCCATGTCTTGGGCCCAATTTGTGGAGAGGTTCGAGGCACAATATGTGCCTAAGGTGGAGAAGCAGCGGATGCAGCAAGAGTTCATGGCCTTACAGCAGACTACCGAATCCGTTAGTGACCTGAACGCCAAGTTCTTGGAGATGCTATCTTTTTGCCCCTCGTTTGCTGGGAACGAGGCCTGGTTAGTCAGCCGGTACACGGCCATCCTACGTATCGATATTCGGGAATTCGTTAGCATGCAGAAGTTCTCGACTTTATCTGCGATCATGGATGTAGCGAGGAGGAGGGAAATCGAGTTGCAGACCCAGTCCAAGAGGAAGGCCAATGACACCTTTTCCAAGACATCCAGAGATGCCCAGAAAACGCAAAAGCAGGGTAGTAAGTCAAGGTATGAGTATAGGACGTCTTTAGGGCGAGAAAAATATGTTGATATGCTACAACTGCAAAAAAAAGCCAGTTCATCATTGGAAGAATTGTAGGGATCCCCCTGCGAGTGCAGTACCTCATATTACTTCTGCAGTTCCCGTCTGCTATCACTGCAACGAGACGAGACACAAGAAGCCTGAATGCCCGAAGTTGAAGACTGGTAAAGGAGACAGGGGTACAAATCCTGCAATTGCATCATCCTCTAAGGGAACCATTATGGTGACACGAGGTCGTGCTCACCAGATGACTGTGGAGGAGCCGGTGATTACAACGACAGTGGCAGACACTTATTTGCTAGATTCCAAGCCCGATGTTGTTATGTTTGATAGTGGTGCTACCCATTCTTTTGTATCTCACACGTTTATTAATCGTTTGGGGCGTATTATCGGAAAATTGGCTCACCCAATGGTTGTCGATGTTGTCGACAACCGCACTATTTATGTCACCGATGTCTATCGGGGTTGCACTCTCGAGTTTTCTGGAGTTGAATTCCCTATTGATCTTATCCCTATTGCGATGCGAGAGCTCTGCGTTATCGTAGGCATGGATTGGCTTGATGCGTTTGATGCGGAAATCCACTGTCGTAAGAAGCAAGTTCGTGTTCGAAACCCTAGAGGTGGAGAACTTATTATTCAGGGGGACATTCCCCGCCTGGCTATGGCTTCTTGCTCTTCTGCTATAGCACTAGACGACGTTCCTATCGTTTTCGACTTCAGCGATGTCTTTCCGGAGGAACTCCCTGGCTTGCCACCTGTTCGGCAAGTGGAGTTTCGCATTGATTTGGTGCCAGGTGCGACTCCGGTAGCGAAATCTCCTTACCTCTTGGCACCACCTGAAATGAAAGAGCTCCAAGATCAACTTCAAGAACTAAGTGATAAAGGGTTTATACGGCCAAGCTGCTCGCCTTGGGGTGCTCCTATTCTCTTTGTGAAGAAGAAAGATGGATCCCAGCGAATGTGTATTGATTATAGGGAGCTAAACAAGCGCACGATAAAGAATAGGTACCCGTTGCCACGTATTGACGATCCTTTCGATCAGCTTCAGGGAGCATCTTGGTTTTCCAAGATTGATTTACGTTACGGTTACCATCAGATGCGGTTTTGTGAAGAAGACATTGAGAAAACAGCATTCCGTACTCACCCTCTGACATTGAGAAAACGGTATTAAGGTCAATCAAGCCAAGGTTAATGCGGTTAAACAATGGAAGATTCCAAAAACACCTTCTGAAATTCGTAGTTTCTTGGGTTTAGCCGGTTATTACCGGAGGTTCATTGAAAATTTCTCTAAAATCGCCTTACCACTCACCCGATTGACCAAGAAATCAATGAATTTCGTTTGGGGCCCGGAGCAGCAGCTGGCGTTTGATGAGCTAAGGAAACGATTGTGTGATGCTCCGATTTTGGCCTTACCTGATGGGGTTGAGGATATGGTGGTTTACTGTGATGCATCGCTTCAAGGTCTTGGTGCCGTGTTAATGCAACGAGATAGGGTGATAGCCTATGCCTCCCGACAGCTGAAACCCCACGAACGAAACTACCCTACTCATGATTTGGAGCTTAGGGTTGTTGTTTTCGCTCTTAAGATTTAGAGACACTATCTCTATGGAGTGAAGTTTATCATATACACTGACCATAAGAGTCTAAAATATTTGTTCGAGCAGCGGGATTTGAATATGAGGCAGATCCGATGGTTGGATGTGGTAAAAGATTATGATTGTGAAATTCACTACCACCCCGGTAAAGCTAATGTGGTAGCTGATGCTCTCAGTCGTAAACAATCTGCTGAACCGATTCGAGCTAAGTGTCTCCGGATCACGATGGTGTCGTCTTTGTTAGATCTAATCCGGGACGCCCAAAAGACGGCAATACTGGAAGAAAACATCTGGCGTGAGAAGATTGGGAAAGATTTGCCTAAGATGGAACGAGACGGGCAGGGTTTGCTGACTCGCTACGGTAGGGTTTGGGTTCCATATACCGGGGGAAATCGGAAAACCCTAATGGATGAGTCTCATAAGTCAAAATTTTCTTTCCATCCTGGTGCTACTAAAATGTATCGGGACCTTCATGAGGCTTACTGGTGGCATGGAATCAAGAATGATGTGGCTCGATTTGTGGAAGAATGTATGACCTGTCGGAAGTTCAAGGCGGAACACCAGAAACCGCATGGGAAGTTGCAACCATTGGAGATTCCTGAATGGAAATGGGAGCATCTAACCATGGACTTCATTACAAAACTTCCTAGAACTGCCCGAGGATCAGATACGATATGGGTGATTGTTGATCGTTTGACTAAGAGTGCTCACTTTCTGGCTATAAAGGAGAGCTCATCGGCGGAGAAATTAGCCGAGATCTTTGTTCGGGAGATTGTCTCATTATATGGGGTGCCCGTTTCTATTGTCTCCGATCGAGACACCCGATTTACCTCTCGGTTCTGGAGGAAGTTTCAAGAGGAATTGGGCACACGATTACATTTTAGTACCGCCTTCCATCCGCAGACAGACGGGCAGAGTGAGCGGACGATTCAGACCTTGGAGGACATGCTTAGGGCGTGTGCGATTGATTTTGGGGGTAGTTGGGATGACCATCTACATCTAGCTGAGTTTTCTTATAACAACAGCTATCACTCGAGCATTAAAATGTCTCCGTATGAAGTCTTGTACGGGAGGAAGTGCAGGACGCCCGTTTGTTGGGGCGAGGTTGGGCAGAGGGTACTTGGGAGTACCGATATCGTGCTACAGACTACGGAGAAAATCCAAGTGATTCGGGATCATTTGGTCACAGCGAGCAGTCGTCAGAAAAGTTATGCCGACAAAAGACGCTCCAATCTTGAGTTCCAAGTGGGAGATTATGTGTTGCTTAAAGTTTCCCCCTGGAAAGGTGTGATTCGATTTTGGAAGCGGGGAAAGCTCGGACCCCGATTCATTGGACCCTACAAGGTCATAGCTCGTGTGGGGAAGGTGGCTTACCGTTTAGAGCTTCCTGACGAGCTTAGTCTAATTCATAATACGTTCCATGTGTCTCAGTTACAAAAACGTGTTGTTGATGAGACCGCTGTGATACCACTGGAGGACATACAAATTGACGAGCGTCTCAATTATGTTGAGAAACCAATCGCTATTTTAGAACGAAAGACGAAAGCTCTCCGCAACAAGACTATAAAACTGGTTAAGGTGCAGTGGCAACATAGGAAGGGTTCAGAATGGACTTGGGAACCGGAATGCGAGATGCGGGCTCATTATCCGGATCTGTTTCTAGGTGTTGACTTCGAGGACGAAGTCCGTTCTTAGTGGGGGAGAGTTGTAACGCCCCAGGTTTTCTCGGTACGTTTGGTTATTTTAATTTAATTATCCTTGTAACCTTGGGTTAATTTATTTAACCAATGTCTGATTTCTTATGTTATTGGACTCTTTTGATCATCTTGTAAACTCCTTTTATTGAAGTCCATGGGCTATGGGCCTATTTGCAAAGTCCATCTAGTTAATAGTACTTAATGTGTAAATTGAATCATTTGGAACACACACAAGGAAAACACTCTAAACCCTCCCTCTCTCTCAAAAATCGTCCCTCTCTCTCTCTTTGGGATCAAGAGCAGCCAAGGGGCTGTTTGGAGCTTAATTCTTGTTCATTTCCAGCCTTGATTCGTATTGGTATGAACCTCCTTATCCTTTCTTACGACTTGATTCATAACCTTGTTCTAGTTTTATGATTTCATCTTCACCTCTTCTCCTTCTTATTTTATTGTAATTGTATGTTATACATCATCTCAAGATCCTATCTTCACCCCATATATGGTGGATGATGGATCTAGGGGATTACATGTGGCAAAAGATCATGGAAACCCTAAAAGGGAGAATGATGATTTTATGTGCTTATGTTTATTTTCATGTTGATTATTATTACATCCTTGTGGCTAAATGAAATCCTAATGATCCCTAACCCTTTTTAGTACCACCATTATCATGGGGACTGAATTGGGATGATGAACACATCTTAAAATGTGTTTCAAAAGGAGAAGGATGGATAAGCCAAAAAGGAATCACGGGTGGCTACGATTCTGTTTTCCATCAGATCTGTAGTCATTTTGTAAAAATCATATCTGGAGCTCTAGAACTCAAACGGACCCCAAACCTGTTCCAAAAGTTCCCAAATTGAGTTGGCTAACTTTCTTAAGAAGGCCAACCTCACTGATAAGGGCTTTATCTATGTGAAAGAATGGCATCTTTTCTGTTAGGTCTGATCCGGGTCTGTTCTGATATGTCATTTTGTTTTCATCATTTCTAAGGCTTGGAAAAGGATCCAAAGTGATTCCAAGTTTCTATATGTTCCTTATATTATGAATTTAAGATCTGGAGAATATGGGGTGTTATTTCCAATTATAAATTGGGTATAATGGATCCACACTCCAGGTCAGTGGGCAGTCACCAGATTTTGCTAGTGCTGTGATTGTCCACAATGTGAATTTTATATATGGAGTTTGAGAGATGCTTTTCATTCAATTCCAACTCTGAGACTTTCACCTTTATGTCCTTTACTTCTCTTAATTTTCTTTTGGACTAATTCTACTCACAAGTTGGGTAGAATTGGCCAACATCACTTGACTGTATTGTTGGAGACAGAAGTGATACACCATTTTGTAAAATTCATATTTAATTCATCTTTTGGAGTTAGAATGAGTTCTTTATAGTTGTGGAATCCAGAGCAATCATAGTTCCCTATAAAATTTTGTTAAAGCTATGTTTCTGTTTTAGATTTTGGAGTAAGTCCGTTTTGAACAGCAGGTCTGTTTTAGAGACCTTGCTGTGATTACTCTTTTCTCAACTCATAGCTTCGTTACTTCTCCTTTCTAACCTTTAGTCCTTCTTAGGTGAGGTTTTGAAGTTTGCTCAAGCTTGGTAGCATTATTTGATTGTTAGCCATCCTTAATACTCACTCAAGGTGAGTTCTCTCACACCGTTGTATTGATGATTGTGTTCGCTAGTTAGCTCGTGTGTGATTATTTGAATTTATTATAAAAGCATGCTATATAAGTATTGTTTTAATTCGTACATGTGCACTGTATGTAACTAATTATGGATATGGGGAAACCACCAAAGGATACGGATTTACCGGTGCGGTGGGTAGGTAAGATCACCAACGTAATACTCTTCGTGAGGTGCGGTGATTAAGGCCAAATGATACGGGATCTTCCCGGTGCGGTTCAAACCTACAAGTCCTTCTCGTAATATAGACATTGATTCGTTCTTTGCCTTTATCATTATAATTGGAAAATGGATTAGGGCTAGTAAATATGAATGTTAGTACAATGTCTGTGTTTGAATTCACTAAGCTTTGTGCTTACGTTTTTCCCTTATAACTTTTCAGGTGTTAAGATTAAAGAGGCTAAGGCTTGACATGGAGCATCGGGACATCGCTACTAGTTATTTTGTTGGGACCTTATTATTATTATTACTTCCGCACTTATTTTATATGATTATTAAGTTGATGGATTATGTTATGACTATTTCAGTTGTTTTAATTTAATTTAAGATGGGTTTTAAAAGTTTAAAATTTTTGCAAAAAAAAATTGGGTGTCACAAGTTGGTATCAGAGCCACAGTTTGAGTGAACTAGGCATTCTTGTGGATGTTCTAGACTCAAATTTGAGGCTCTATAAGAGTTTATTTTCTTTTTAAAATATTTTTTTCAAACTTTCTGAAGACTAGTAGTGAAAGATGTCGCGGTGTACCAGTCAGCCAGCCAAGTAAGCCTTATTTCTTATGTTAAATGTTTATGTTAAATTGTTGACTATGAATTGGATTCTATAGCCTTAAAATATTAGATTACACACTTAGTTAGTGTTAACATGTGAGAGAGTTGTAAAATTAACGGCTAGAGCGAACTGGAAATTTTGAAACTAGACGCGAATGCGAAATTGGAACTTGTGTGGAAGGTAGTAGAAGGGCCCCTACTATTTGAAACATCGGTGCCGGTTTCGAGTCGGGGCAAGGTTGAAAAATTTTCGGCAAGCTGAGTGTTTTGTCTTCCTAGAAATATCTAGGCTGAATTGTTTCTAAGATTTTCCTTCTCCTGTGGATACCAATGGCTCTGCCTGCTCGACTTAATCAGCTCCAAATGGAGCAAGTTAGGGATATTGTCGCTGAGGAATTCAATAACGGTTTCAACGAACTAATCCCGGGTGTGACCAACGACATAATCAACCAATTCGGTGCTATTCTGGATGAGCGCCTCGCGGCTATTCCTGGGGAAGCGTTACTGTCTCTGCCTGTTCAGGATTCGGCATACTACTTCGAGAAGTTCAACAAGTGTAGCTCTCCTCTTTGGAATGGTGAATTCGACCCAGTTGCTACTAAGCCCTGGGTGTCAGATGTTGAGGGCGCCTTCATAAGTGTTGGGTGTCCGGACTAGTACAAAGCAGTGATCGCCATGAATCAGCTGTGAAAAAGGGGAAAGACATAGTGGAACACCATCACCGCTCTATTGAACGAAGACAAAGTGAGGGCCATGTCTTGGGCCCAATTTGTGGAGAGGTTCGAGGCACAATATGTGCCTAAGGTGGAGAAGCAGCGGATGCAGCAAGAGTTCATGGCCTTACAGCAGACTACCGAATCCGTTAGTGACCTGAACGCCAAGTTCTTGGAGATGCTATCTTTTTGCCCCTCGCTTGCTGGGAACGAGGCCTGGTTAGTCAGCCGGTACACGGCCATCCTACGTATCGATATTCGGGAATTCGTTAGCATGCAGAAGTTCTCGACTTTATCTGCGATCATGGATGTAGCGAGGTGGAGGGAAATCGAGTTGCAGACCCAGTCCAAGAGGAAGGCCAATGACACCTTTTCCAAGACATCCAGAGATGCCCAGAAAACGCAAAAGCAGGGTAGTAAGTCAAGGTATGAGTATAGGACGTCTTTAGGGCGAGAAAAATATGTTGATATGCTACAACTGCAAAAAAAAGCCAGTTCATCATTGGAAGAATTGTAGGGATCCCCCTGCGAGTGCAGTACCTCATATTACTTCTGCAGTTCCCGTCTGCTATCACTGCAACGAGACGAGACACAAGAAGCCTGAATGCCCGAAGTTGAAGACTGGTAAAGGAGACAGGGGTACAAATCCTGCAATTGCATCATCCTCTAAGGGAACCATTATGGTGACACGAGGTCGTGCTCACCAGATGACTGTGGAGGAGCCGGTGATTACAACGACAGTGGCAGACACTTATTTGCTAGATTCCAAGCCCGATGTTGTTATGTTTGATAGTGGTGCTACCCATTCTTTTGTATCTCACACGTTTATTAATCGTTTGGGGCGTATTATCGGAAAATTGGCTCACCCAATGGTTGTCGATGTTGTCGACAACCGCACTATTTATGTCACCGATGTCTATCGGGGTTGCACTCTCGAGTTTTCTGGAGTTGAATTCCCTATTGATCTTATCCCTATTGCGATGCGAGAGCTCTGCGTTATCGTAGGCATGGATTGGCTTGATGCGTTTGTTGCGGAAATCCACTGTCGTAAGAAGCAAGTTCGTGTTCGAAACCCTAGAGGTGGAGAACTTATTATTCAGGGGGACATTCCCCGCCTGGCTATGGCTTCTTGCTCTTCTGCTATAGCACTAGACGACGTTCCTATCGTTTTCGACTTCAGCGATGTCTTTCCGGAGGAACTCCCTGGCTTGCCACCTGTTCGGCAAGTGGAGTTTCGCATTGATTTGGTGCCAGGTGCGACTCCGGTAGCGAAATCTCCTTACCTCTTGGCACCACCTGAAATGAAAGAGCTCCAAGATCAACTTCAAGAACTAAGTGATAAAGGGTTTATACGGCCAAGCTGCTCGCCTTGGGGTGCTCCTATTCTCTTTGTGAAGAAGAAAGATGGATCCCAGCGAATGTGTATTGATTATAGGGAGCTAAACAAGCGCACGATAAAGAATAGGTACCCGTTGCCACGTATTGACAATCCTTTCGATCAGCTTCAGGGAGCATCTTGGTTTTCCAAGATTGATTTACGTTACGGTTACCATCAGATGCGGGTTTGTGAAGAAGACATTGAGAAAACAGCATTCCGTACTCACCCTCTGACATTGAGAAAACGGTATTAAGGTCAATCAAGCCAAGGTTAATGCGGTTAAACAATGGAAGATTCCAAAAACACCTTCTGAAATTCGTAGTTTCTTGGGTTTAGCCGGTTATTACCGGAGGTTCATTGAAAATTTCTCTAAAATCGCCTTACCACTCACCCGATTGACCAAGAAATCAATGAATTTCGTTTGGGGCCCGGAGCAGCAGCTGGCGTTTGATGAGCTAAGGAAACGATTGTGTGATGCTCCGATTTTGGCCTTACCTGATGGGGTTGAGGATATGGTGGTTTATTGTGATGCATCGCTTCAAGGTCTTGGTGCCGTGTTAATGCAACGAGATAGGGTGATAGCCTATGCCTCCCGACAGCTGAAACCCCACGAACGAAACTACCCCACTCATGATTTGGAGCTTAGGGCTGTTGTTTTCGCTCTTAAGATTTAGAGACACTATCTCTATGGAGTGAAGTTTATCATATACACTGACCATAAGAGTCTAAAATATTTGTTCGAGCAGCGGGATTTGAATATGAGGCAGATCCGATGGTTGGATGTGGTAAAAGATTATGATTGTGAAATTCACTACCACCCCGGTAAAGCTAATGTGGTAGCTGATGCTCTCAGTCGTAAACAATCTGCTGAACCGATTCGAGCTAAGTGTCTCCGGATCACGATGGTGTCGTCTTTGTTAGATCTAATCCGGGACGCCCAAAAGACGGCAATACTGGAAGAAAACATCTGGCGTGAGAAGATTGGGAAAGAGTTGCCTAAGATGGAACGAGACGGGCAGGGTTTGCTGACTCGCTACGGTAGGGTTTGGGTTCCATATACCGGGGGAAATCGGAAAACCCTAATGGATGAGTCTCATAAGTCAAAATTTTCTTTCCATCCTGGTGCTACTAAAATGTATCGGGACCTTCATGAGGCTTACTGGTGGCATGGAATGAAGAATGATGTGGCTCGATTTGTGGAAGAATGTATGACCTGTCGGAAGGTCAAGGCGGAACACCAGAAACCGCATGGGAAGTTGCAACCATTGGAGATTCCTGAATGGAAATGGGAGCATCTAACCACGGACTTCATTACAAAACTTCTTAGAACTGCCCGAGGATCAGATACGATATGGGTGATTGTTGATCGTTTGACTAAGAGTGCTCACTTTCTGGCTATAAAGGAGAGCTCATCGGCGGAGAAATTAGCCGAGATCTTTGTTCGGGAGATTGTCTCATTATATGGGGTGCCCGTTTCTATTGTCTCCGATCGAGACACCCGATTTACCTCTCGGTTCTGGAGGAAGTTTCAAGAGGAATTGGGCACACGATTACATTTTAGTACCGCCTTCCATCCGCAGACAGACGGGCAGAGTGAGCGGACGATTCAGACCTTGGAGGACATGCTTAGGGCGTGTGCGATTGATTTTGGGGGTAGTTGGGATGACCATCTACATCTAGCTGAGTTTTCTTATAACAACAGCTATCACTCGAGCATTAAAATGTCTCCGTATGAAGTCTTGTACGGGAGGAAGTGCAGGACGCCTGTTTGTTGGGGCGAGGTTGGGCAGAGGGTACTTGGGAGTACCGATATCGTGCTACAGACTACGGAGAAAATCCAAGTGATTCGGGATCATTTGGTCACAGCGAGCAGTCGTCAGAAAAGTTATGCCGACAAAAGACGCTCCAATCTTGAGTTCCAGGTGGGAGATTATGTGTTGCTTAAAGTTTCCCCCTGGAAAGGTGTGATTCGATTTTGAAAGCGGGGAAAGCTCGGACCCCGATTCATTGGACCCTACAAGGTCATAGCTCGTGTGGGGAAGGTGGCTTACCGTTTAGAGCTCCCTGACGAGCTTAGTCTAATTCATAATACGTTCCATGTGTCTCAGTTACAAAAACGCGTTGTTGATGAGACCGCTGTGATACCACTGGAGGACATACAAATTGACGAGCGTCTCAATTATGTTGAGAAACCAATCGCTATTTTAGAACGAAAGACGAAAGCTCTCCGCAACAAGACTATAAAACTGGTTAAGGTGCAGTGGCAACATAGGAAGGGTTCAGAATGGACTTGGGAACCGGAATGCGAGATGCGGGCTCATTATCCGGATCTGTTTCTAGGTGTTGACTTCGAGGACGAAGTCCGTTCTTAGTGGGGGAGAGTTGTAACGCCCCAGGTTTTCTCGGTACGTTTGGTTATTTTAATTTAATTATCCTTGTAACCTTGGGTTAATTTATTTAACCAATGTCTGATTTCTTATGTTATTGGACTCTTTTGATCATCTTGTAAACTCCTTTTATTGAAGTCCATGGGCTATGGGCCTATTTGCAAAGTCCATCTAGTTAATAGTACTTAATGTGTAAATTGAATCATTTGGAACACACACAAGGAAAACACTCTAAACCCTCCCTCTCTCTCAAAAATCGTCCCTCTCTCTCTCTTTGGGATCAAGAGCAGCCAAGGGGCTGTTTGGAGCTTAATTCTTGTTCATTTCCAGCCTTGATTCGTATTGGTATGAACCTCCTTATCCTTTCTTACGACTTGATTCATAACCTTGTTCTAGTTTTATGATTTCATCTTCACCTCTTCTCCTTCTTATTTTATTGTAATTGTATGTTATACATCATCTCAAGATCCTATCTTCACCCCATATATGGTGGATGATGGATCTAGGGGATTACATGTGGCAAAAGATCATGGAAACCCTAAAAGGGAGAATGATGATTTTATGTGCTTATGTTTATTTTCATGTTGATTATTATTACATCCTTGTGGCTAAATGAAATCCTAATGATCCCTAACCCTTTTTAGTACCACCATTATCATGGGGACTGAATTGGGATGATGAACACATCTTAAAATGTGTTTCAAAAGGAGAAGGATGGATAAGCCAAAAAGGAATCACGGGTGGCTACGATTCTGTTTTCCATCAGATCTGTAGTCATTTTGTAAAAATCATATCTGGAGCTCTAGAACTCAAACGGACCCCAAACCTGTTCCAAAAGTTCCCAAATTGAGTTGGCTAACTTTCTTAAGAAGGCCAACCTCACTGATAAGGGCTTTATCTATGTGAAAGAATGGCATCTTTTCTGTTAGGTCTGATCCGGGTCTGTTCTGATATGTCATTTTGTTTTCATCATTTCTAAGGCTTGGAAAAGGATCCAAAGTGATTCCAAGTTTCTATATGTTCCTTATATTATGAATTTAAGATCTGGAGAATATGGGGTGTTATTTCCAATTATAAATTGGGTATAATGGATCCACACTCCAGGTCAGTGGGCAGTCACCAGATTTTGCTAGTGCTGTGATTGTCCACAATGTGAATTTTATATATGGAGTTTGAGAGATGCTTTTCATTCAATTCCAACTCTGAGACTTTCACCTTTATGTCGTTTACTTCTCTTAATTTTCTTTTGGACTAATTCTACTCACAAGTTGGGTAGAATTGGCCAACATCACTTGACTGTATTGTTGGAGACAGAAGTGATACACCATTTTGTAAAATTCATATTTAATTCATCTTTTGGAGTTAGAATGAGTTCTTTATAGTTGTGGAATCCAGAGCAATCATAGTTCCCTATAAAATTTTGTTAAAGCTATGTTTCTGTTTTAGATTTTGGAGTAAGTCCGTTTTGAACAGCAGGTCTGTTTTAGAGACCTTGTTGTGATTACTCTTTTCTCAACTCATAGCTTCGTTACTTCTCCTTTCTAACCTTTAGTCCTTCTTAGGTGAGGTTTTGAAGTTTGCTCAAGCTTGGTAGCATTATTTGATTGTTATCCATCCTTAATACTCACTCAAGGTGAGTTCTCTCACACCGTTGTATTGATGATTGTGTTTGCTAGTTAGCTCGTGTGTGATTATTTGAATTTATTATAAAAGCATGCTATATAAGTATTGTTTTAATTCGTACATGTGCACTGTATGTAACTAATTATGGATATGGGGACACCACCAAAGGATACGGATTTACCGGTGCGGTGGGTAGGTAAGATCACCAACGTAATACTCTTCGTGAGGTGCGGTGATTAAGGCCAAATGATACGGGATCTTCCCGGTGCGGTTCAAACCTACAAGTCCTTCTCGTAATATAGACATTGATTCGTTCTTTGCCTTTATCATTATAATTGGAAAATGGATTAGGGCTAGTAAATATGAATGTTAGTACAATGTCTGTGTTTGAATTCACTAAGCTTTGTGCTTACGTTTTTCCCTTATAACTTTTCAGGTGTTAAGATTAAAGAGGCTAAGGCTTGACATGGAGCATCGGGACATCGCTACTAGTTATTTTGTTGGGACCTTATTATTATTATTATTACTTCCGCACTTATTTTATATGATTATTAAGTTGATGGATTATGTTATGACTATTTCAGTTGTTTTAATTTAATTTAAGATGGGTTTTAAAAGTTTAAAATTTTTGCAAAAAAAAATTGGGTGTCACAAGTTGGTATCAGAGCCACAGTTTGAGTGAACTAGGCATTCTTGTGGATGTTCTAGACTCAAATTTGAGGCTCTATAAGAGTTTATTTTCTTTTTAAAATATTTTTTTCAAACTTTCTGAAGACTAGTAGTGAAAGATGTCGCGGTGTACCAGTCAGCCAGCCAAGTAAGCCTTATTTCTTATGTTAAATGTTTATGTTAAATTGTTGACTATGAATTGGATTCTATAGCCTTAAAATATTAGATTACACACTTAGTTAGTGTTAACATGTGAGAGAGTTGTAAAATTAACGGCTAGAGCGAACTGGAAATTTTGAAACTAGACACGAATGCGAAATTGGAACTTGTGTGGAAGGTAGTAGAAGGGCCCCTACTATTTGAAACATCGGTGCCGGTTTCGAGTCGGGGCAAGGTTGAAAAATTTTCGGCAAGCTGAGTGTTTTGTCTTCCTAGAAATATCTAGGCTGAATTGTTTCTAAGATTTTCCTTCTCCTGTGGATACCAATGGCTCTGCCTGCTCGACTTAATCAGCTCCAAATGGAGCAAGTTAGGGATATTGTCGCTGAGGAATTCAATAACGGTTTCAACGAACTAATCCCGGGTGTGACCAACGACATAATCAACCAATTCGGTGCTATTCTGGATGAGCGCCTCGCGGCTATTCCTGGGGAAGCGTTACTGTCTCTGCCTGTTCAGGATTCGGCATACTACTTCGAGAAGTTCAACAAGTGTAGCTCTCCTCTTTGGAATGGTGAATTCGACCCAGTTGCTACTAAGCCCTGGGTGTCAGATGTTGAGGGCGCCTTCATAAGTCTTGGGTGTCCGGACTAGTACAAAGCAGTGATCGCCATGAATCAGCTGTGAAAAAGGGGAAAGACATAGTGGAACACCATCACCGCTCTATTGAACGAAGACAAAGTGAGGGCCATGTCTTGGGCCCAATTTGTGGAGAGGTTCGAGGCACAATATGTGCCTAAGGTGGAGAAGCAGCGGATGCAGCAAGAGTTCATGGCCTTACAGCAGACTACCGAATCCGTTAGTGACCTGAACGCCAAGTTCTTGGAGATGCTATCTTTTTGCCCCTCGTTTGCTGGGAACGAGGCCTGGTTAGTCAGCCGGTACACGGCCATCCTACGTATCGATATTCGGGAATTCGTTAGCATGCAGAAGTTCTCGACTTTATCTGCGATCATGGATGTAGCGAGGAGGAGGGAAATCGAGTTGCAGACCCAGTCCAAGAGGAAGGCCAATGACACCTCTTCCAAGACATCCAGAGATGCCCAGAAAACGCAAAAGCAGGGTAGTAAGTCAAGGTATGAGTATAGGACGTCTTTAGGGCGAGAAAAATATGTTGATATGCTACAACTGCAAAAAAAAAGCCAGTTCATCATTGGAAGAATTGTAGGGATCCCCCTGCGAGTGCAGTACCTCATATTACTTCTGCAGTTCCCGTCTGCTATCACTGCAACGAGACGAGACACAAGAAGCCTGAATGCCCGAAGTTGAAGACTGGTAAAGGAGACAGGGGTACAAATCCTGCAATTGCATCATCCTCTAAGGGAACCATTATGGTGACACGAGGTCGTGCTCACCAGATGACTGTGGAGGAGCCGGTGATTACAACGACAGTGGCAGACACTTATTTGCTAGATTCCAAGCCCGATGTTGTTATGTTTGATAGTGGTGCTACCCATTCTTTTGTATCTCACACGTTTATTAATCGTTTGGGGCGTATTATCGGAAAATTGGCTCACCCAATGGTTGTCGATGTTGTCGACAACCGCACTATTTATGTCACCGATGTCTATCGGGGTTGCACTCTCGAGTTTTCTGGAGTTGAATTCCCTATTGATCTTATCCCTATTGCGATGCGAGAGCTCTGCGTTATCGTAGGCATGGATTGGCTTGATGCGTTTGATGCGGAAATCCACTGTCGTAAGAAGCAAGTTCGTGTTCGAAACCCTAGAGGTGGAGAACTTATTATTCAGGGGGACATTCCCCGCCTGGCTATGGCTTCTTGCTCTTCTGCTATAGCACTAGACGACGTTCCTATCGTTTTCGACTTCAGCGATGTCTTTCCGGAGGAACTCTCTGGCTTGCCACCTGTTCGGCAAGTGGAGTTTCGCATTGATTTGGTGCCAGGTGCGACTCCGGTAGCGAAATCTCCTTACCTCTTGGCACCACCTGAAATGAAAGAGCTCCAAGATCAACTTCAAGAACTAAGTGATAAAGGGTTTATACGGCCAAGCTGCTCGCCTTGGGGTGCTCCTATTCTCTTTGTGAAGAAGAAAGATGGATCCCAACGAATGTGTATTGATTATAGGGAGCTAAACAAGCGCACGATAAAGAATAGGTACCCGTTGCCACGTATTGACGATCCTTTCGATCAGCTTCAGGGAGCATCTTGGTTTTCCAAGATTGATTTACGTTACGGTTACCATCAGATGCGGGTTTGTGAAGAAGACATTGAGAAAACAGCATTCCGTACTCACCCTCTGACATTGAGAAAACGGTATTAAGGTCAATCAAGCCAAGGTTAATGCGGTTAAACAATGGAAGATTCCAAAAACACCTTCTGAAATTCGTAGTTTCTTGGGTTTAGCCGGTTATTACCGGAGGTTCATTGAAAATTTCTCTAAAATCGCCTTACCACTCACCCGATTGACCAAGAAATCAATGAATTTCGTTTGGGGCCCGGAGCAGCAGCTGGCGTTTGATGAGCTAAGGAAACGATTGTGTGATGCTCCGATTTTGGCCTTACCTGATGGGGTTGAGGATATGGTGGTTTACTGTGATGCATCGCTTCAAGGTCTTGGTGCCGTGTTAATGCAACGAGATAGGGTGATAGCCTATGCCTCCCGACAGCTGAAACCCCACGAACGAAACTACCCCACTCATGATTTGGAGCTTAGGGCTGTTGTTTTCGCTCTTAAGATTTAGAGACACTATCTCTATGGAGTGAAGTTTATCATATACACTGACCATAAAAGTCTAAAATATTTGTTCGAGCTGCGGGATTTGAATATGAGGCAGATCCGATGGTTGGATGTGGTAAAAGATTATGATTGTGAAATTCACTACCACCCCGGTAAAGCTAATGTGGTAGCTGATGCTCTCAGTCGTAAACAATCTGCTGAACCGATTCGAGCTAAGTGTCTCCGGATCACGATGGTGTCGTCTTTGTTAGATCTAATCCGGGACGCCCAAAAGACGGCAATACTGGAAGAAAACATCTGGCGTGAGAAGATTGGGAAAGAGTTGCCTAAGATGGAACGAGACGCGCAGGGTTTGCTGACTCGCTACGGTAGGGTTTGGGTTCCATATACCCGGGGAAATCGGAAAACCCTAATGGATGAGTCTCATAAGTCAAAATTTTCTTTCCATCCTGGTGCTACTAAAATGTATCGGGACCTTCATGAGGCTTACTGGTGGCATGGAATGAAGAATGATGTGGCTCGATTTGTGGAAGAATGTATGACCTGTCGGAAGGTCAAGGCGGAACACCAGAAACCGCATGGGAAGTTGCAACCATTGGAGATTCCTGAATGGAAATGGGAGCATCTAACCACGGACTTCATTACAAAACTTCCTAGAACTGCCCGAGGATCAGATACGATATGGGTGATTGTTGATCGTTTGACTAAGAGTGCTCACTTTCTGGCTATAAAGGAGAGCTCATCGGCGGAGAAATTAGCCGAGATCTTTGTTCGGGAGATTGTCTCATTATATGGGGTGCCCGTTTCTATTGTCTCCGATCGAGACACCCGATTTACCTCTCGGTTCTGGAGGAAGTTTCAAGAGGAATTGGGCACACGATTACATTTTAGTACCGCCTTCCATCCGCAGACAGACGGGCAGAGTGAGCGGACGATTCAGACCTTGGAGGACATGCTTAGGGCGTGTGCGATTGATTTTGGGGGTAGTTGGGATGACCATCTACATCTAGCTGAGTTTTCTTATAACAACAGCTATCACTCGAGCATTAAAATGTCTCCGTATGAAGTCTTGTACGGGAGGAAGTGCAGGACGCCCGTTTGTTGGGGCGAGGTTGGGCAGAGGGTACTTGGGAGTACCGATATCGTGCTACAGACTACGGAGAAAATCCAAGTGATTCGGGATCATTTGGTCACAACGAGCAGTCGTCAGAAAAGTTATGCCGACAAAAGACGCTCCAATCTTGAGTTCCAGGTGGGAGATTATGTGTTGCTTAAAGTTTCCCCCTGGAAAGGTGTGATTCGATTTTGGAAGCGGGGAAAGCTCGGACCCCGATTCATTGGACCCTACAAGGTCATAGCTCGTGTGGGGAAGGTGGCTTACCGTTTAGAGCTTCCTGATGAGCTTAGTCTAATTCATAATACGTTCCATGTGTCTTAGTTACAAAAACGCGTTGTTGATGAGACCGCTGTGATACCACTGGAGGACATACAAATTGACGAGCGTCTCAATTATGTTGAGAAACCAATCGCTATTTTAGAACGAAAGACGAAAGCTCTCCGCAACAAGACTATAAAACTGGTTAAGGTGCAGTGGCAACATAGGAAGGGTTCAGTATGGACTTGGGAACCGGAATGCGAGATGCGGGCTCATTATCCGGATCTGTTTCTAAGTGTTGACTTCGAGGACGAAGTCCGTTCTTAGTGGGGGAGAGTTGTAACGCCCCAGGTTTTTTCGGTACGTTTGGTTATTTTAATTTAATTATCCTTGTAACCTTGGGTTAATTTATTTAACCAATGTCTGATTTCTTATGTTATTGGACTCTTTTGATCATCTTGTAAACTCCTTTTATTGAAGTCCATGGGCTATGGGCCTATTTGCAAAGTCCATCTAGTTAATAGTACTTAATGTGTAAATTGAATCATTTGGAACACACACAAGGAAAACACTCTAACCCTCCCTCTCTCTCAAAAATCGTCCCTCTCTCTCTCTCTTTGGGATCAAGAGCAGCCAAGGGGCTGTTTGGAGCTTAATTCTTGTTCATTTCCAGCCTTGATTCGTATTGGTATGAACCTTCTTATCCTTTCTTACGACTTGATTCATAACCTTGTTCTAGTTTTATGATTTCATCTTCACCTCTTCTCCTTCTTATTTTATTGTAATTGTATGTTATACATCATCTCAAGATCCTATCTTCACCCCATATATGTTGGATGATGGATCTAGGGGATTACATGTGGCAAAAGATCATGGAAACCCTAAAAGGGAGAATGATGATTTTATGTGCTTATGTTTATTTTCATGTTGATTATTATTACATCCTTGTGGCTAAATGAAATCCTAATGATCCCTAACCCTTTTTAGTACCACCATTATCATGGGGACTGAATTGGGATGATGAACACATCTTAAAATGTGTTTCAAAAGGAGAAGGATGGATAAGCCAAAAAGGAATCACGGGTGGCTACGATTCTGTTTTCCATCAGATCTGTAGTCATTTTGTAAAAATCATATCTGGAGCTCTAGAACTCAGACGGACCCCAAAACTGTTCCAAAAGTTCCCAAATTGAGTTGGCTAACTTTCTTAAGAAGGCCAACCTCACTGATAAGGGCTTTATCTATGTGAAAGAATGGCATCTTTTCTGTTAGGTCATATCCGGGTCTGTTCTGATATGTCATTTTGTTTTCATCATTTCTAAGGCTTGGAAAAGGATCCAGAGTGATTCCAAGTTTCTATATGTTCCTTATATTATGAATTTAAGATCTGGAGAATATGGGGTGTTATTTCCAATTATAAATTGGGTATAATGGATCCACACTCCAGGTCAGTGGGCAGTCACCAGATTTTGCTAGTGCTGTGATTGTCCACAATGTGAATTTTATATATGGAGTTTGAGAGATGCTTTTCATTCAATTCCAACTCTGAGACTTTCACTTTTATGTCCTTTACTTCTCTTAATTTTCTTTTGGACTAATTCTACTCACAAGTTGGGTAGAATTGGCCAACATCACTTGACTGTATTGTTGGAGACAGAAGTGATACACCATTTTGTAAAATTCATATTTAATTCATCTTTTGGAGTTAGAATGAGTTCTTTATAGTTGTGGAATCCAGAGCAATCATAGTTCCCTACAAAATTTTGTTAAAGCTATGTTTCTGTTTTAGATTTTGGAGTAAGTCCGTTTTGAACAGCAGGTCTGTTTTAGAGACCTTGCTGTGATTACTCTTTTCTCAACTCATAGCTTCGTTACTTCTCCTTTCTAACCTCTAGTCCTTCTTAGGTGAGGTTTTGAAGTTTGCTCAAGCTTGGTAGCATTATTTGATTGTTAGCCATCCTTAATACTCACTCAAGGTGAGTTCTCTCACACCGTTGTATTGATGATTGTGTTTGCTAGTTAGCTCGTGTGTGATTATTTGAATTTATTATAAAAGCATGCTATATAAGTATTGTTTTAATTCGTACATGTGCACTGTATGTAACTAATTATGGATATGGGGACACCACCAAAGGATACGGATTTACCGGTGCGGTGGGTAGGTAAGATCACCAACGTAATACTCTTCGTGAGGTGCGGTGATTAGGGCCAAATGATACGGGATCTTCCCGGTGCGGTTCAAACCTACAAGTCCTTCTCGTAATATAGACATTGATTCGTTCTTTGCCTTCATCATTATAATTGGAAAATGGATTAGGGCTAGTAAATATGAATGTTAGTACAATGTCTGTGTTTGAATTCACTAAGCTTCGTGCTTACGTTTTTCCCTTATAACTTTTCAGGTGTTAAGATTAAAGAGGCTAAGGCTTGACATGGAGCATCGGGACATCGCTACTAGTTATTTTGTTCGGACCTTATTATTATTATTACTTCCGCACTTATTTTATATGATTATTAAGTTGATGGATTATGTTATGACTATTTCAGTTGTTTTAATTTAATTTAAGATGGGTTTTAAAAGTTTAAAATTTTTGCAAAAAAAAAATTGGGTGTCACATATTCTCACATAAAGGGTAATATAAAACTATATTTTGGTAATGATAGTCATACTAGGGAAAAGCTTTCACTTTTACAAAGAGACAAACAAACAAAATAGTCGGGTCTTGGTAGAAGACTACTTTTTATACTAGTAGAAAATATAGCATTTTCTTGGAGTTTTCAAACATATACAAACATTTACATTCTTGATTCTTCAATTACAAACATTTTCATCAAACTTATACAAACATTGACAATAAATACTTATAAACTCACCAGGTTAAAATCTGATCTACGTTTTCAAAATAACTTGTATTCTCAGGTCACCAGTAGACATGTACCGATGATTAGGTTTTGAGAAGACGGAGCATCTTCAAGACTCGTCTTTTATTTTGGTTATTCATTTTTGGTGTCTTATTAATATTGAAGAACACACTTGTATGAAATTATACTATTAATCCAATGGATGATGTTGTTGCTTATTTACTACTTTGCATTGTTATGATATTGTACATGACGTCCTCCGCCCCAGATCGTTTCAGTCGTTCTTGGTTTTGGGGTGTGGCAATTAGCCTACTATACTAGAATAGATGATTTGCACAATCAACCCCAGGCCTTATATTTAATTAGTCTCATGTTGATCACTTAATTAATTTCAAATTAATTGTTGTTCAATACTAATTAAATAATATTCTTAATATATTAGAACTTTTAATATATTAATAAACCTTAAGTGTCCTTCTCTCATTTAGTCTATCCAAGAGTTGCAATGCCATGCAACCCAAATGGACCATGCCAGCCGGGTTAAGTACATTCCAGAAATAGTTATGAACTTAGACACTTAATCCAAAAAATACAAGTCGTTTAAAAAGCATCAACATATAAAATGTTGGTGGGTTCATAAGCATGGTTGTAAGAAAAACTATGTAATAGTTTTAAATCTCTAGAAAAACCAATATATTTTGTAAAATAGTTTGAGAGTCTTATGAAAATTTATGTGTATTTGCATGTGTATACTTGGTTTACTTTTTTTGAAAACTTCATAGAGTGTTTCCAGAAAATCCTATATTTTATGTTAAATGTAAGTGTGGTCATAACACCCTACAATGAGAACATTATAACATAACAAAAACTTAAAATACTATAGGAGTATTTTGTGTTACTATAATTACTTATTTTAGAACTAAACATGTATTTATTAGTATGTTAATAGTTGCTGAGTGGATACACTACGATTATATGTAACTATGGTGGCATAGACTTAGAATCTGTGATCTTTGCTTTACTTCCTGTTCCTTGTTTAGTTGTGGACTTAGGGTTAGGATCACTTATTCGAAGGTCTATCTTGTTTTGATTACATATGACTAGTATGCACTTCGCAAATGTTGGAGTAACTAATAAAGATCACCTTATAACTATTTTAGTTAGTACGTCTATTAATTACTTATTATACCCTTTTTCTCGCATAGATATCATGGCTGGATTCCATATCCCCGGAGAACCGTACTTCCTAAATCAGGGCAATGCTGGATGGATGGATGACGAGCCAGAAGATGACCTTCCAATCCCTTTGGATGATCACGTCACAGAAGGCTTTTCGGATGGTTCTGACTCCGAACCAGAAGTCAACAACTTACCTCAAGTAGTTCAGAACCCAAATCTCAACCCCCGACCTGCATTTCAAGGTCGCACGCCCTTGTGGGCAACAAACTTGAATCGATGGAGTGATGAGCAGGGTCAACCATTACCCTTCAATGGAGGCTGAAGCTTTTTCAATCTTAGTGAAGGAGGCTCTTCTCACCGAGTCCTGCCCATTATGGTCCATAGGATTGCTCGGAATATTGAGCAAGCTAGAGCAGCTATCGGCCAAGTCGTGGAAATTGACGCTAACTCTGGCATTAACACGGTCCGCATTTGCCAAATCGAGGAAGCCATGGAAAGGACTAGAAGGACCAATGAGGCTCTGCAGCAACAACTAGCTGCATCCCGTGCTGAGGTTATAGAACTTCGAGTGCGTTAGAGATATCATGAGCGACATCTTCAAGACGTAGTACGTCAAATCGCAGATCTAAGGATTCGCCTGAGGAATACCCATCACCAGTAGAAGATTTTTGACTCATCTTTTCTTGTGGTTTAAGGAATAGCCTTTCGTAATTGGTGCTCTATGAAGCACTTTTCTGTAAAATATTCTTGTCACTCAAGTACTTTAAATAGACATCTAAGCTGTCAAAGTTTTGCTACTTCTGATACGATGTAAGACCTACTCTTAGGTCAATTTTTCCCAAACTTATTACATATTTAATATCAATGATATTGGCAGTCAGCTAATCTTTTGTAGAAATCCCTGTTCAAACACATTCATTCATGTGATTCTAGAACTCTATAGAACTTATACTCTTATCTAGTTGTTGAGCTTTGGTGATTTAGTTCATGGGACTCATTCACTTACTTCACTATTGAATTCTTATCATTGTGCCCATCTTTTAAACTTATAGTTGAAAAATTCCTCCCCGAAGGTCAACAAGGCGTAATCCTCCGATTACTCCAACTCAAACACCAACTCCTCCACAATTTAATACGGCAACTCTTAATGATGCGGTAGCCGTGGCTGTTGCTACAACCATGGCATAATATCACAACAACTAAGGACCTTGTGGAGGTGTAACAGTCATTCATTCCACGCAAGGTGATATCTTCGTGCGCTTGCGAGAGTGCACTTATAAAGACTTCACCAACTGTAAACCTCGAACCTTCAATGGGATCGGTGGAGTCATTGCGCTGTCATAATGGTTCAAAAAGACGGAATCGATCTTTGAGATCTGTTCCTGTACTGAAGGAAGAAAAGTAAAATTTGTTGCACGCACCTTAAGTGATAGAGCCCTGATGTGGTGGAATAGCCATGTCAAGTCATTGTCCTTAATAGTGGCAAATGTTATGGGTTGGGAAGCTCTTAAAGGGCTGATGATTGAAGAATACTGCTCGAGGGGTGAGGTTCAGAAGATGGAACAAGAACTATGGAGTCTGACCATGAAAGGCTCCAACATAGTGGCTTACACTGCCAGAGTCAATGATTTGGTGGCGCTATGTCCCAATATGGTTCCCACTGAGGGGAAGAAGGTCGAAAGGTACATTTGGGGGCTAATGCCTCCATTTCAGGGGAATGACTTAGCTTCAAACCCCTCTACTTTCGATAGTGCCAAGCGATTGGCATAGAGAGTCATTGATAACGGAGTCTCTACCTCGACAAGGACAACAACCATGGCTATCCCAGAACCCTCCAAAGCTGCTGCCAACAAGCGAAAGTTCTGGGATAAAAAGAAAGGAAAATCGGCGTAGAACTCTTCCAAGAAGCAGCAAGTGGTGACTATTAATGTCACGATTCTACCTGCTGTTACATTGCCTAGGAAGCCGTATACCAGAAATTTGCCTAAGTGCAACAAATGCACTTTCCATCATAATGGTGCCTGCCGGGAAATGCAGTGTGCTAACTGCAACAGAAAAGGGCACACTTCCCGATTCTGCAAGGCTCCGGCAAGGCAACTTAATCGAGTCGCTAGCGTTGGTGCAGGCCAGGCTTGCTACAGTTGTGGCAAGGTTGGTCATTCCAAGAGAGACTGCCCGAAGGCAGGAAATGCTGGCGGAGTGGGAAGGATTCTGGCATTAGGCCACGAGGAAGCGGTAGCTAATCCTATGATAGTTACTGGTACGTTTCTCCTCAATAGTTCATATGCCTGCACACTATTCGATAGCGGAGTAGAGAGAAGCTTCGTAAGCCAGAATTTTTTTCACTTACTTAAACAAAAACCATGAGCATTAGAGGAATCATTCACTGTAGAAATGGAAAACGGGAAAATGGAATGTACTAACTGCATATTCATAGGTTGTTCACTAACTCTAGATGGTCATTCTTTCCAAATAGACCTCATGCCGGTCTCAATTAAAAGTTTCGACGTCATAATCGGCATGGATTGGTTAAGTCATCGTCGCGCCGACATCATGTGATTTGAGAAGGCAATTCGTCTTAACCTCCCTAACAACGAAACTCTAGTTATCTACGACGACAAATCTAGTACGAACCTTTGCATCATTTCGTGTATTCAAGCTCAAAAGTTCTTGCGAAAGGATTATCATGCATTCCTTGCACACATCGTAAATATGAGTCAAGAAGTAAAGGAAATTCAGAACATTCCAGAAGTACGCGACTTTCCGGACATCTTTTCTAGAAGAACTACCGGGATTACCACCGCAACGCCAAGTCGAGTTCAAAATCGACTTTGTGCCAGGGGCTACTTCAGTAGTCAAAACTCCATATCGTCTGGCACCAAAAGGGATGCAGGAACTTTCCAGTCAGCTTAACGAGCTTCTTAAGAAAGGATTGATTAGGCCCAGCTTCTCACCATGGGAAGCACTGTTCTTGCTCGTCAAGAAGAAAGACAGATTGTTTCGTATGTTCATCGACTACAGGGAAATCAACAAGCATACCATTAAGAATCATTATCCTCTACCCTGCATAGACGATTTATTTGATCAACTTCAAGGAGAATACTACTTCTCGAAGATAGATCTACGATCCGAGTATCACCAGTTACGAGTGTTAGAGGAGGATGTTCCCAAGACAACCTTCCGAACTCGTTATGGACACTACGAGTTTGTAGTGATGCCGTTCGGATTAACCAATGCACCAGCTGTATTCATGGATTTAATGAATAGGGTGTGCCGTCCTTACTTGGATCAGTTTGTCATTGTCTTCATCGATGACATACTTATCTACTCTCGAAGTAAGGAGGAGCATAGCCAGCACCTACGAAGAGTCTTAGATACATTACGATCGGAGATGCTCTATGCGAAGTTCTCTAAGTGCGAGTTTGGGATTCGAAGAGTTGAATTCTTGGGCCACGTTGTTAGTGAAGAGGGAATTCATGTGGACCCTTCCAAAATCAAGGCCATTGAGAACTGGTCAGCACCAAAGACACCTACTGAAATTCGTTAATTTCTAAGTCTCGCTGGCTACTATCGTAGGTTCATACATAACTTCTCTAGCATCGCTAAGTTGCTTACTTTACCGACCCAAAAAGGCATGGCCTTTGACTGGGAAGAGAAGGTGTTCCAAACGCTGAAGCGAGCCCTATGCACCGCACCAATACTATCCCTCCCAGAAGGAATAGAAGACTTCGTAGTCTATTGCAAAACATCCAACCAAGGTCTCAGATGTGTTCTGATGCAATGAGGTAAGGTCATCACCTATGCCTCAAGACAGCTAAAGACACACGAGGTCAACTACACCACGCATGATCTTGAGTTAGGAGCAGTTGTGTTTGCTCTAAAGATCTGGAGACACTATATGTACGGTACGAAAAGCACTATCTTTACAGACCACAAAATCCTTCAACACATCTTTGATCATAAGGAGCTCAACATGAGACAACGATGGTGGGTCGAGCTACTTAATGACTACGAATGCGAAATTCGTTATCATCCCGGCAAGGCCAACGTAGTAGCTGACCCCTTATGTCGGAAAGAGTACTCTGGTCGTAGACTCAAATCATTGACTATGACTATCCATTCACACTTGTCCACACAAATTAAGGAGGCTCAGCTCGTCGCTTTGAAACCTAAAAATGTTGCTGGTGAATCCCTGAGAGGGATGGATAAGAACTTGGAAATCAAGGGTGGCGGAGCCTTATATTTCATGGACCGAATCCGGACACCGAAACACGGTGGCTTCAAAGATGTGGTCATGACCGAGGCGCACAACACTTGATATGCCGTTCACCCAGGTTCAAATAATATGTATCTGGATCTTAAAAAGTTATACTGGTGGCCTAACATGAAAGCATAGATTGCTACCTTCATGAGTAAATGCCTTACTTGCGCAAAGGTTAAGCTCGAATACCAGAAACCTTCAGGTTTACTTCAGCAACCGGAGATACCAAAATGGAAATGGGAGCGAATTACTATGGACTTTATAACCAAGTTACCCAAGATAACGGGTGGCCTTGATACCATTTGGGTTATCGTCGAAAGATTAACCAAATGCGCGCATTTCCTACCAATCAAAGAGACTGACAAGATGGAGAAACTAACAAGAACATACATTAGGGAGATCGTAAGACTACATGGTGTTCCTAAATCCATTATCTCCGATAGAGATAGTAGATTCACTTCGAGGTTCTGGCAGTCGCTACAAAGTTCCCTTGGAACGACGCTGGTCATGAGTACAGCCTACCATCCACAGACCGACGGACAAAGTGAGAGAACTATCCAAACCTTGGAAGATATGTTGAGAGCCTATGTGATCAACTTTGGGAAGGCATGGGATACTCATTTACCCCTTGTTGAATTTTCCTACAACAATAGTTACCACACGAGCATAAAAGCTACTCCATTCGAGGCCCTCTATGGCCAGAAGTGCAGATCCCCTCTGTGCTAGGCTATTGTGGGTGACACCCAGTTAGCTAAAGGATAAGTTCTTGACAGCACTCTCACGGGTCCTGAAATCATACAGGAAACGACAGAGAAGATAGTTTAGACTCGCGAACGATTGAAAGCCTCTAAAGACCATCAGAAAAGCTACGCAGACAAACGAAGGAAACCTTTGGAATTCCAGGTGGGAGACTGAGTCCTTTTGAAAGCCTCACCCTGGAAGGGCTTGATACACTTCGGAAAGCGTGGAAAGTAAATCCAAGATACGTAGGGCCTTTTGAGATTCTTGCTAGAATCGGCCCTGTAGCTTACAAACTTAATCTACCGCATGAACTCATTAACGTACATCCTACTTTCCACGTATCGAACTTGAAAAAGTGTTTGTCTGACGAGACTCTTGTAATCCCATTCGACGAGATCGAGATCAACGAGAGCCTTAACTTCGTGGAAGAACCTCTAGAGATCATGGAATGAGAGGTCAAGCAAACGAAACAAAGTCGTATCCCGATAGTGAAGGTTCGCTGGAACGCCAAGCGAGGACATGAATTCACTTGGGAGCGCGAGGATAAAATGAAATTGAAATATCCTCAACTTTTTACTTAGTTATTTGTAACTACTTATTTGCTTAAACTCTAATTTCGGGTCAAAATTCCCTCTAACGGGGGGATGATGTGACAACTCGAAATTTCTATCTTATAATAAACCCTGCATTCAATCAAAGTCAAACTTTCAATTGCTAAATTTTAGCAGTTTTGGAGTCAGTTTGGGGGTTTTGATCTCAAATTCATCAAAGGTAATCATAGGAAGTATATTCTATGATTAATTGCACAACACGTAAGTCTCAAAACTCCAAGAGTTTGGAGTTTATGGCCATAACATGGAGTTTACGGCCATAAACACTAGGGTATAAAGGTGACACTTAGCCATTTTTGTCATTTTTAACCATTTTCAAGTCCTTAACCTCATTCTCTCTCAAGTATCATCACGAGATCTTCAACATAGTAAGTGTTATCTTCCTTTATTATTTAATAAACTTCATTATCTAGTGTATGTGTATGATTTCATCCGTGAAATCTCTTCATTTGATAGATAATCAAGTGTTCTTCATTTCACCAAGAACACACACTAGTGTTCTTGAGCGTTCAGCACCCTTTCAAGCTTCTACACTGTAAGTACTCTTGGCTTAGCTTGTTCTATGCTTATATCAACTAGATTACACTTATAAATCATCAAGAAATCATGATCAAAAGGGAGTTTACAGCCAAGGAACCTCCTTGGGCCGCAAACTTTATTTAAGGGTCCAAATGAACCCTAATCTCTTCTCAAGCCTTAGGATCAAGTCTAGAACACTTCTATCATAAGCTAGGGACCTTAAAATTTGATTTTGTATAAGATACCATGAGTTTACGGCCGTAAACTCATGGGGAAATTGTCTTTAGGGCGTAAACAGTAGTTAGTGGTGCAATGGTGCCACCATTCCTTCCTAGGGATTAGACATGATCATAGAACACTTCATATTGACTTATAAGACCTTAAATCACAACTTGACACATAGTACCGTGAGATTACTGCTTTAAACTCATGAGGAAATGGTCTTTGGGTCATAAACTCATGTGGTTCATACCATATGGGCCATAAACTCCCAAGTGAGGCCCTACACCCCTTATATGCAACCCTATGTGGTTTAACAGCTTAGTAAAAGTGTTTCCTAGTCCCTAAGGTTGTTCCATTACCTAATTAGTTGTTATAAACACTAATTGTAAGCATATATGTGTCATTATATGTTAAATCGGATCCGTGTATTCTCAAGTCCTCACTTGATACTTAGCAACCTTGACCGATCTTACATTCGCATCACTCACTTCAGGTGAGTTCATACCCCTTAAACTTATCTTTTAAATGATTTTAAATGCTTTTATGGGGGGGATACAAGTAGAAACCATGCTAGTTATAAGATCAATCACATGTAATTTATAATTGTGTTTCAAACAAGGATTTCATATACTTCAAACTGTGTTTCAAAACAAACTACTTTTAAATCGATTTTATAAACTGACATCAAGTCATTATTTATTTATTGTTCAAAACTCTTTAAATGTATTACGAAACCTCTTTTTTAACTTATATATACTGTGAAAAGCATGTCTATATATGTATAGTTATATACGTAATGTTTGAATGACTTAGGACTGCTAGCTTGCTTTATTTCCTTTTCCTTGTTTGGATGTGGACCTAGGGTATCGGTCAGTTGTCCGAAGGTCGTCTAAATATTATATATATATATATATATATATATATATATATATATATATATATATATATATATATTATGTATACATATGTAGACATAAAAGTTCTATTCAATCAGTTCATATACATAACTTACTAGTAAACTATAATAGGTATTGTTTAGGAGAATACTATCATATACAAATACTATAACAAAGAATACTATAACAGAGGATACTATAACAGAGAATGCTATAACATAGAATACTAGACAGAGAATACTATAACATAATACTATACAAAGGATACTATACAGAGAATACTATACATAGAATACTATTACTATAACAAGTATACTATAACAAGATTCAAAGATAACATAATGTGAGATACTACTTCGTGACACATCGACCATTTTGTTGTGTCTCGTTTTGTAACCAGAATCTCTTGGAGGGAGAGCGTGAGTTTTGCGTAACGATCTATACTAGATTGACTATCCTACACCTTTGATGTTAGCTATAGTGGGACTTGCAACTGTACAAGTGCTAAATGTCATTTCTTCCGACGTTTTTCATCGTCGTGTTATAGTCAGATTAGTATGGTAACAATCATATCACATTTTGCCTTAATTAAACCATTGGTTTTAAGGTAGTTATCACTTTAGTGATTAATACAAATAATACTGCAGTACACATATATATTTTCCTATTATATTAAAATTGTGATATTCTCACATAAAGGGTAATATAAAACTATATTTTGGTAATGATAGTCATACTAGGGAAAAGCATTCACTTTTACAAAGAGACAAACATACAAAATAGTTGGGTCTTGGTAGAAGACTACTTTTTATACTAGCAGAAAATATAGGATTTTCTAGGAGTTTTCAAACATATACAAACATTTACATTGTTCAATTACAAACATTATCATCAAACTTATATAAACGTTGACACTAAATACTTATAAACTCACCAGCTTAAATGCTGATCTACGCTTTCAAAATAACTTGTATTCTTAGGTCACCAGTAGACAGGTACCGATGATCAGGTTTTGAGAAGACGGAGCATCATCAAGACTCATCTTTTATTTTGGTTATTCACTTTTGGTGTCTTATTACTATTAAAGAACACACTTGTATGAAATTATACTATTAATGCAATGGATGATGTTGTTGCTTATTTACTACTTTGCATTGTCATGATATTGTACATGACGTCCTCCACCCCAAATCGTTTCCGCCGTTCATGGTTTTGGGGTGTGAGAATTAGCCTACTATACAAGAATAGATGATTTGCACAATCAACCCCATATATTTAATTAGCCTCCTTTTGATCACTTAATTAATTTGAAATTAATTCTTGATAAATACTAATTAAATAATATTATTAATATATTAGAACTTTTAATATATTAATAAACCTTAAGTTTCCTTTCTCTCGTTTAGTCTATCCAAGAGTTGCAATGCCATGCAACGCAAATGGACCATGCCAACCGGGTTAAGTACATTCTAGAAATAGTTATGAACTTACACACCTAATCCAACAAATACAATTCGTTTAAAAAGCGTCAACATATAAATTGTTGGTGGGTTCATAAGCATGGTTGTAAGAAAAACTATGTAATCGTTTGAAATCTCTAGAAAATCCAATATTTTTTGTAAAATAGTTTGAGAGTCTTATGAAAATTCATGTGTATTTGGATGTGTATACTTAGTTTACTTTGTTTGAAAATTTCATAGAGAGTGTTTCCAGAAAATCCTATATTTTCTGTTAAATGTAATAGTGTGGTCATAAAACCCTAAGACCGGAGTGATATGATTAGTTACAAAATAGTCGACACAATTTATGTACGATGTGAACATGAGTCGTGTGTATATGTCGCGTAAATCTTGTAATAGAATTGTTATTCTCTATGTGAGTCGTTATAACCATAGAAAATGACAGAGTGCCTATCTTGACGTTCTTAAGGCATCGGTTTCTGAGAAGACATTTGTCACCCTAGAATGGTCTGTCTAGCTGTAGCGAGCAACTAAGGTGTGTGGTTTCATCCCCATATAGATCTATAGACAAACTCCCTCTCTCCTTTAAACAGACTCAGGTTATAACTACATGACTTATGGTGTACACTAAGTGCGTACGAGTGAAGGTGTGTCTCACAAGAGCCTTAACGGAATATTTACAAACATTGGGTTTCATTATTTAACGTTATAAATAATGTTACTAATGTATATCTTCGACTGCAATTTATAAGAGGTAAAAGAATAATAATTTTTACCATAGGTGTCGAAATAGCATGTTTTTATCGAAATTGTCATAAAAGGCCCAAATTACAAAAATGTGAAAAGTGGCCCAATATTATCTAAAATGTCAATAATGGCCCATTATTACCAAGAAAGTTTGAATATAGTCCAATAATGTCGAAATTGTCGAAAATGGCACATGTTTACTAACATTGTAAAAAATAGCCCATTTTTACAAAAATATTCATTTAAGCCCTATTTTTACAAAAGTGTTAAAAAATGACCCATGTTTACTAAAAAGCCCATTTCAGCCTACTGATACTAAAATTGTCAATAAAGTCCCATGTTTATTAAAATGTTCAAAATGGCCCATTCTTACCTTTATGACCGAAAATAATCCATCTTTCAAGTTTTCATGCTTAAAATTTGTTTAAAACATAACATTGGACTTGCCCTTGTGATACTTACTATGCGTCAAGTGAAACAAATTGCATTTAGAATCTAGTTTTCCTTTTTAACATTGTATCAAGTTAACTAAGTCCAACAACTTGAGATTCAACCAAAAATCTAGAGTTTATGGACTCTTAGCATGAATTTCACCACTTTTAACATACATAACATACAGCACATGCACATACAAGAAAATATACATAGATCTTTCACAAAACTAGACTTGTATCCTCCCCTAATAGAAAGAAAAACTTGAAAGCAAGGGGTATGAAGTTCACCTTGGGGGCTTGTTCTGTTTGGAAGGGAAGATGGTGGAGGTCTTTGGCCTAGCTTGCTTCCTTGAGATGGTTTTCAAAACCAAGGTGGTTCTAAGTGCATAAAAACAAAAATAGAGTTACAATAGGATAGCTTTTGAGTGTAATATGGCAGTGAAACAATAGAGTTCGACCAAAGACTTACCAAGAGCACAATACTTGAAGAAAACTTCTTGAAAACACCCACACAACTTATGATTTTTAGAGGAAGAAAAAGTGTTTCTTAAGTTCTTGACAGAGAAGGAGAGATAAGTGTGTAATTTTGAAATGAAAAATTGAGAGGGGGTGAGGATAGTTCGGCCGAATATAGGGAGGAAAAGGGAGAGAAAGGAATTTCAGCATGATGGTCAATACTTCCTTGCATGGAAGTATGAGATATATTGGGCCCAATAAGGATTTTTGACGCCTTAAGGTCCATATATGGGTTTTCGGCCTAATGAGGTTAAATGGTAAAGTTTTCGGCCCACTAGGAGGCCCAATGTTGATTTTCGGTTTGATCAACCCAAAATAATGATTTTTGGCCGAACAATGATCCATATATGGGTTCTCGGCCCATATAAAAGTTAATTAGGGCTTTTGGCCCAAAAAGAGCCCAATTGTGATTTGTCGGTCTTGGAAGGTCAATTAGAGAGTTTTCTGGCCCAAAATAATACTTAAATAAGGTATTTGGCCCATTATGGTCTAGGAAAGATGTTCATGGCCCAAAAGGCCCAATAAAAGTCTTACGGCCCCAGACAATGTTAGATACAAGTTTTTGGCCCATAAGGATCATGTCGAGTGGTTATTGGCCCAATAAGGCCCAATAGGAGGGTCTTGGTCCATTAAGAGGTTTGGATCGAGAAGGCTTGGGTTAAAGCTCAAACTTGAGTGGTTATAGCTTATTGGGTTAGGTTTTGTGCTAACAGGAGGATGTTTTGACGTGAACCACAATTTTGGATGTACAAACTTGGATTATATTCAAATTTGGCCTATATCTAAAGTAGGGTTACAATATTACACAAAGAAATTATCTTATACAAAAACAGAGATCCTAGCCCTAAATTGCTAGTTGTGACATCATCCCCCCGTTAGTGGGAATTTTGTCCCCAAATTCCTTCGAACGCAATCCTAAAAGAATTAGAGAATAGATGAGGGTATTTCTCCATCATTTGATCCTCGCATTCCCATGTGAATTTAGGTCTGCGTTTCGCACTCCATCGAACCTTTATAATAGGAATATGTCTTTGTTTCGTACGTTTCTCTTCTCTATCCATGATCTCAATCGTTTCCCCAACGAACAGAAGGTTCTTGTTCACCTCAATCTCGTCGAGTGGACACAAGGGTTTCATCCAATATGTATTTCCTTAGCTTTGATATGTGGAATACAAGGTGTACATTGATGAGTTTCAAGCGGTAGTTGGAGCATACAAGCCATTTGACCAATACCTAGCAAGGATTTTCAAGGGTCCGATGTGCCTTGGGTTCAATTTCCTATGCTTTCCCATAGCGTATTATCTATTTCCAAATGGGGATTTTAGTAGTACATGATTATTGACATGTAGTTACAATGGGATTATGTCGTTTACTTGCATATTTATATTGTCAGCTTCTTGATGCGTCTAGTTATGCTCGAGTTTGGGTAATCTCTTCGGTTGTCTCCCTGGTGCTTTCGGGGCTGGTGACTGTGCCGTTGGGCACTTCCCCTTTTGCTATTCGTGTGTTGGTCACCTCACCCTACACAGGGTGGTCTGCATTTACGTCCTCTTTGGTGAAGTGAATGGATGGTTGCAGTTATTGAGAATTGATTACTTGATGCCCCAAAAGTAATGCCTCTAAACCCTAAGGGGAACATCATTTCCACTAAGGTTAAGGTCGTGTAATGTGGTTGGTCTTAAAACTCTTAGGTTGCCTTGGGAGTTTCTTACTATGGGATTCTGAACTAATGGAATGTCGATCTTTGCTTATTCCTAAGGGTAGGTCGAGTAAGTCCTTAATTTGGAATGGGAGGTATCGATCATTGAGGAGAGGTTCGTTCGATTCTTAGTAGTCAGCGATCCAATGAACAATTAGAATTTCCTCTTTATGAGTCGGACGGGTGTTCTCTGAGGTTTATGTCCTGTTCTGATAATTATCATACCTATTGGGCCGTTCCATCGACCGGATACCTTTGGTGTTTATGTTAGTACTAAATGGCCTTGGTGGTCTAGCTATGGAAATGGCCTCATGAGTTGAGTCGATCTCCAAACTCAACTTGCCACATAGTTGATATTTCCAAAAGAGTTTTGGGAACATCTCGAGGAAGTTATATTATTTCTGGGGTTCCCTGCATGTCTTTTTGCTTCTTGTTTCCAAATTCTATTATTGCTAGGAAGGGCATTGTATTTCATACATAGGTACTTAGGAGTCTAGATGCCAAGAATGATGCAGGGATTTGTTGTTATAATTTGTAAGGTTTTTGTTAATCGATTCGTTAAGGCGAACGGTCTCTTGGTGGTTCATGAAATTTATACGATGAGGATCAAGCCAGTCCATGTCAAATGACAATGTTGGGCTCCTTACTGTAATAGATGATGGGTTGGATTGGGAAGGATGGTCATTTAGAGTTATAGTGTACTCTACGCACATATTCCTAATGTTACCAGTTTCGCCCTTGTTATCACTACTGTGAACATTTTGTACAGCGCATGGCTAGTATTAGTAGAATGCGTGTTCTGATTATTAGTGATGAAATTTGATAGTATGGTCCCCACCAGGCCCCTTTATAATCGCTTGGCGTATATGAATCATGTGTAATTAAGAATGGGAAGACCATCAACTAAGGGACTCCACCCTAAATCCACAGCCAAACAAGGAATAGGAAATAAGGAAGACTCCCACACTCTAAGCCTTTAAAATCTCAATTACACATGACCCTAACGTATACACTAAGCCATAATAGTTGGCCTACAAGGACCCTTAGTTTTTATATGGATGATATGTTTCGTTCGGACAAGGGAGTAATTTACAATTATTTCCTAAAGCTTTTAAATATCTCTATTAGGAAAAGGTACTGTTGTTCCAGGTGATTCCGGGAGGGTTTCTCCTACAGCGATCATCAGCACCCTTCCATCCCCGTCATAGTTCCTTGTTATTGGATAATCCCTCCTGAAGTGTCCAGGTTCACCACACCTGTAATAGGTCATGCTTATTCTGATGTTGAGGGTCTGGGAGATCGGTCGTGTCGGTGCCCTATAGAAACGTGCAGTGTGCCCTTTCCTATTGCAATTCTTGCAGTGTACCTCTCGGCAGGCCCTATAGTGATGAAAAATGCACTTGTTGCATTTTGGGTGAATCCCATCATATGGGGCTCTTGGCATTGGGGTAGAAAGGTCAGTGAGGGTAGGGGTTTTTACAACTTGTTGCCTTTTGGTAGGTCCTGGAGTTAAACTGCTCCCTCTCTTGTTACAAGACTTTCGCTTTCTTGTTCTTGGATTTATGGTTCCTGTAGATAGACACTTGTTGGTGCCTTCGGTCCTTGCTGCAAGTAGGACTGTCGACATTGTTTCCATTTCCATTTGTGTTTTTGAGTTGTGCCATGACAGCTATCACAACAGCCGTCACTGCAGCTTGGAGTGTAGCATAGTCTATTCGTAGGATTGGTGTCTCGCTGGTTGGCTGGTTGTTTCCATGGGAAGACATAAATCTCCTGCATGAGGAGAAGCAAGCTCGTAAGTAACTATGGTCATTTCTGGTTGTATCTTTTCCATACTTATAGATTCACAGTTATGTATGCACAAATACAAGTCACATGTCCTATGGTATGTTTCCAAATGTTTCGATCTTCATTCCTTTGTTGCATTTATGGTAATGAGTAGTAGTAGGTATTGGACGATCGTGAAGTTCAACAAAAGAGAATATAGATATCAGTAAAATCAGCTGATTCAGATTAGATAGGTTCTTGGAGGGCATACCTCTCTTGATTAACCACTACTAGTTATAATGAAATACATAGTAAACCTAGGACATAGTGAGAGTAGTGATGCTCATATGCCAAAATAACGGACAAGATGCTCAGTCATTTCACTCATTTCACGAGTGGTCTCATACTCTCATCTACTCTCTGCTCTGCTTGAAATGACCGAGCTTCGGCTACAAAGATCTGCTGCTTTAGGGTGGCCACTTCCTCTTCTAGAGAGCATAGACGGTCGGTAGGTCCGTCCTATGTCGTGTGCTGGTTTGGTATTGCTCCCGTCGAGTAAGGCTCACTAAGGATCCCTTTGGTGCCTTCATCCTCGTCTGACTCCTCATTAGAATTTTCCCATTCTTAGTCCATTTCTTGGTATTCTTCAGGACCCGCTACTGGGTTTTCGTCTTGAACCTCTTCTGGCACCTCCCCGATCCATCTGTTGGCTATTCCGGCAAGTTAATTGTCACACCCCAAAACCGATAAAGGCGGAATACGTTTCGGGTTGGAGGACGTCATGTACAGTATCATCACAATTGCATAATAGTAAAAACAAGAAACATGCAACCGTTTCATTTACATAGTGAGTTTAATTACAAATGTGTTCTATAATGTTCAACAAACACCAAAAGTATTACAAAAATAAGAGATGGATCTTGTAAGCTCCACCTTCTCCAAAATGCTGCACCAGTACCTGTCTATCTTTTACCTGAGGATACAAGTTATTTTGAAAACGAGTATCAGCATAAAGCTGGTAAGTTCATAAGAGTTTAGTGTGAGTTTTAGTATAAAATGCATTAGTACAGATAGTGTGAAAAGTTGCAGTATACATTTGTAAGTAGTAGAAAACTCTAGAAAATCCTACATTTTCAAGAAAATACATTGTAAGTGAAAACCTTTAAGTTGCATGTAATTATCATGATTGAAAACCATTTGTTGTAAAGGTATATTAGTGAGTCTTCAATACGTAGTGTAATAACAAAAGTTATGCCTGATATCAGTAATAGTGGTGCAAACTCCCATTAGTAATAGATTCTTATTTACTTCGGGATATTAACTTATTCTTTAGTGTTAGTATTTTAGTATGGATGTAGTGTATTCCTTGTATGCTACTGATAGTGTGAGTAATATAGGACCCCATGACCTTCCCGGTCATGCACAGTGGAGCGAAGTATTGGCATCCCTGGGCCTACACGGCTCGGACTAAAGTTGAAAGTCGGGATGTAGTTGTGCCTGGCCCGTATAGATCTATACATGTAGCGTCGTCTTCCTGTCGGAAAACTCTGGGCATAGTATGTAGCGAATAGCGTATCTCGTAGTGAGTTAGTGCGTTATCTCCAGATTAGTGCTTTCTCTTGTATTATAGTGTAGTAGTCTTTTGTATAGCTCGTTGTGTGTTCTCTTATTAGTGTGTCGTCTTATAATAGTGTGTATTTATAGTATGTAAAGTAATGGCAGTAACGAGTAGTAGTGGCCTTAACTATACCTATTATAGTTAATTATAGTGTGTATGATTCTTGACAATTAAGTAATGTAGGCATCGAATGGAATGAAAAAGCTTGTATCCAACACTAATATACATGATATATAACTAAGAAATCAACGACAGTCGGACGGATAGCAACTACCCTAAGCCCACAATCAAACAAGAATAGGAAATAAGGCGAGCTATCAGTCCAAAGTCCTTCAAGTCTTACTTATATAAATATATTAGTGTGGTTACATTTTATAAGAAAACTTATTTAATAAAAATCTTATCCAAAGAAAACATTTAGAAAATAGTTTATTTATCCAAAGTAGTTTTGAAAACGCAAAGTTCTTTTATAAGGCATAGTGGTAAATCACATGTGATTTGAACTACGAGTAGTGAATCACATGTGATTAATTCTCATAAACATGTATATTTGACTTGTATCCCCCCCCCCCTAAAATATGTAAAAACATTTGAAAGGTTCATATAAGGGGTATGAACTCACCTGAAACCGAGTAAATCGGGTAAATCGGGTGAAAGTGTCGGTTGAGCGTTTTGTACCAAATAAGGACTTGTATACCTTTTAAGACCCTAATATCATATGAAATTTGTGTTTTACAAGAAATTAATCATTTTATGCTTTTCATTAAAACATTTAGGTATTCTAGCATTGGTTCGGGGTCTTAGGGCTTAGAAGTGTTTCTCGGGAATTGTACAAGGCCAAGAAGGGTTAACGGGGGAGTCCAAGAGTTTACTCCCTTGGATTTTACGGCCCAAAGGCCACTCCTTGGGAGTTTACGGCCGTAAGCCCCTAGGCTTGGCCGTGAACTCTTGTTCTCCTCCCAAAAATGGATGCTAATGTCTTAAATCAATCCCCTTTAATTCTAGTGAATGTCTAGGACCAATTTGGGGGTTTGAAACCTTCATTTGGTTATGTTTGGGGGTGTTTACGGTCCTAGCTTATGCTTGGGCCGTAAAATCCATTTTGTCCCTCAAAATGTATTGTTAAATGGTCCTAAGCACTTCCTAAAATCATAACTAAATTCTAGCATGCCTTAGATGAGTTTTTGGGGCATTTTAACATGGAAATTGGGTGTTTACGGCCTAAGCATAAGCTTGGGCCGTAAACCCTCTTTTAGGCTCTTAAACCTTAGGTTTTGATGTCCAAACTCATCTAGGTATATCCCTTAATTAGTATACAAGCTTAAAGGACGAAAAAATGGGACTTTGGTCATGATTTGGGGTGTTTACGGCCTAAGGGGCTTCTTAGGCCGTAAACTCCTTGTTTTCCCCTAATTCATATGATTTTAGTGTTCTAAATACAATGGAGTACGTTTAGAACAATCTAGGGAAGAAACTCTTATGTTTGGAAGCCGGAATTCGCGGTTTTGGAGTCGGAATCGAGTCTAGAGAGAGAAAGTAGCGAGAGAGTGTATGAATGAGGTGGTAAAAAGGTGTAAAGTGACATCCATTTTCCTTAAATATGCCTCGGGTATTGCACCCGGTACACGACTACCCGATGCTCAAGTTTAACGGGGTTTAAACTTGTCACCCTGGTGAAGTGGTTGAAAAGTAATATAACTTTATTTTGTTAAACGGGGTTAACACTTACAAGTTATATTTACTTATATTAAAATGATAATGTCAAGGAATATAAATAAATAGAAATTTATTTATTGACAACTCCAAATATTACGGAAACTTATATATAACGACGAATTACGTTAGTTAAAACGGGGTTATGTAACGGAAATAAATTTGGGTTGTCACATCATCCCCCCGTTAGGGGAATTTCGTCCCGAAATTTAGAATTCATACAGATAATTATTACAACACTACTGAGCGAAGAGATGGCGTTCCAACGAACCTTCATAATTGGGATGCGGCTTTTTTTCGTTCGTTTTACTTCCCGATCCATAATCTCCACAGGCTCTTCCACGAAGTTGAGACTCTCATTGACCTCGATCTCGTCAAGCGGAATGACTAGAGTCTCGTCGGACAGGCATTTCTTCAAGTTTGAGACGTGGAAGGTAGGATGTATGTTGCTTAGCTCATGGGGTAAGTTGAGTTTGTAGGCTACTGGGCCGATTCTAGCGAGAATCTCAAAAGGCCCTATGTACCTTGGGTTCAGCTTTCCACGCTTTCCGAAGCGTATCGTGCCTTTCCAGGGCGAGACCTTCAAAAGGACTCGGTCTCCCACCTGGAATTCCAAGGGTTTTCTTCATTTGTCGGCGTAGCTTTTCTGTCGATCCCCAGCAACCTTTAATCATTCACGAATCTGTACTATCTTCTCGGTCGTTTCTCGAATGATCTCCGGACCAGTGAGAGCGCTGTCAGGAACTCGTCCTTTTGCTAACTGAGTGTCACCCACCTCAGCCCAACACAGAGGGGATCTGCACTTCCGGCCGTAGAGGGCTTCGAATGGAGCTGCCTTCATGCTCGTATGATAACTACTGTTGTTGGAAAACTCCACAAGAGGCAAGTGTGTATCCCACGATTTACCGAAGTCGATCACACAAGCTCGCAGCATATCTTCTAGACTTTGGATCGTCCTCTCACATTGTCCGTCAGTCTGCGGATGGTAGGCTGTACTCATGTCCAGTCTCGTCCCTAATGCCTTTTGTAGTGATTGCCAAAATCTAGAGGTAAACCTACTATCTCTGTCTGAGATAATAGATATAGGGACGCCATGCAGCCGTACTACTTCCTTAAGGTATGTTCTTATGAGCTTCTCCATCTTGTCCGTTTCCTTGATGGGTAGGAAGTGTGCAGACTTGGTCAATCTGTCGACGATGACCCAAATGGTATCCAACCCACCCGCTGTCTTGGGTAGCTTGGTTATAAAGTCCATTGTAATCCGCTCCCACTTCCATTCCGGTATCTCCGGTTGTTGGAGGAGTCCTGATGGCTTTTGATATTCGACCTTAACCTTTGCGTATGTAAGGCACTTACTTACGGAGGTAGCGATCTCCGCTTTCATGTTAGGCCACCAGTATAGCTTTTTGAGATCTAGATACATCTTATCTGAACCTGGGTGGATGGTGTAGCGAGTGTTGTGTGCTTCCTGCATGACCAAGTCTTTGAAACCTCCGTGGCGCGGAGTCCAGATTCGGTCCATGAGGTAGTAGGCTCCATCACTCTTGACCTCCAAACTTTTATCCATTCCGCGAATGGATTCTCCCGTCACGTTCTCAGGCTTTAAGGCTTCCAGTTGAGCCTCCTTGATCTGTGCGGATAGATGCGAATGGATAGTCATTGTCAACGACTTGGTTCTTCGACCATAATAGGGCGTCTGCTACCACGTTGGCTTTCCCCGGGTGATATCGAATTTCGCAGTCGTAATCGTTGAGTAGTTCGACCCATCGGCGTTGTCTCATATTGAGCTCTTTCTGGTTCAGAATGTGTTGGAGGCTTTTATGATCAGTGTACACCACGCTCTTCGTCACATACAAATAGTGTCTCCAGATTTTTAGTGCGAAGACGACCGCTTCTAGCTCAAGGTCGTGAGTAGTGTAGTTCACCTCATGCGTTTGTAGCTATCTTGAGGCATAAGCGATGACTTTACCCCGTTGCATCAAGACACAGCCGAGTCCCTGATTCGATGCATCGCAGTATACCACGAATTCTTCTGTTCCTTCGACAAGGGATAATACTGGTGCGGTGCATAGGGATCGCTTCAGGGTCTGGAATGCCTTCTCCTATTTCTCTTCCCAGTCGAATGATACGCCCTTATGGGTCAACATGGTGAGAGGCTTCTCAATCCTATAGAAGTTTTGGATGAATCTGCGGTAGTAGCCAGCGAGGCATAGAAATTGATGAATCTCTGTAGGCGTCTTTGGTGTTGACCAGTTCTCAATAGCTTTAATTTTGGAGGGATCCACGTGGATTCCTTCTTCAATAACCACGTGTCCTAAGAATTCAACTCTTCGGATCCAAAACTCGCACTTAGAGAACTTCGCATATAACTTCTCTGATCGTAGGGTTTCCAGGACTCGTCGTAAATGATCCCTGTGTTCTTCCTCGCTCCGAGAGTAGACGACTATATCGTCAATAAAGACGATAATGAATTTACCTAAATCTGGACGACATACCCTATTCATCAAGTCCATGAATACTGCGGGGACATTAGTCAGTCCAAAGGGCATCACTACGAACTCAAAATGCCCGTAACGGGTTCGGAAGGCTGTCTTCGGGACGTCTTCCTCAAGTACCCGTAACTGGTGATACCCGGACCTAAGATCAATCTTGGAGAAGTAGCTCGCTCCTTGCAGTTGGTCGAATAGGCCGTCGATACGAGGGAAAGGGTAGCGATTTTTGACCGTGAGTTTGTTGAGTTCCCTATAATCGATGCACATCTGGAACGACCCGTACTTCTTCTTCATGAACAAGACCGGAGCTCCCCAAGGTGAGAAGCTCAGTCTTATAAAGCCCTTGCTGAGCAGCTCGTTGAGTTGACCGGATAGTTCTTTCATCTCGGCGGGCGCTAAATGGTAGGGAGACTTAGCTACGGGGGTAGGTCTTGGGACTTGGTCGATTCTGAACTCAACCTGACGTTTGGGAGGTAGACCCGGAAGGTCCTCCGAAAAGACATCGGGGAAATCGCATACAACGGGGATGTCCTTCGGATCCTTCGCTTTCTGGCTAATGTCGACGACGTGAGCATGAAAGGTGCGATATTCTTTACGCAAGTATTTCTGAGCCTGGATACTAGAGATGATGCGAAGGCTCGTACAGGGTTTATCTACATAGATGAATAGAGTTTCGTGGTTCGGAAGATTTAGGCGAATGGCTTTGTCGAGGCATAGGATATTGGCACGATGAAGACTCAACCAGTCCATACCGACAATGACATCAAAACTCTTGATAGAGACTGGTATGAGATCGATTGGAAATGAGTGATCGTCTAACGTGAGGGTACAACCTATGTAGATTTCGTTAGAGCTTTCGGTCTTCCCGTTAGCCATTTCTACGACGAATGTTTCTTTTAGTGGTTGAGAGGATTGTTGGAGTAAGTGTTTAAAGTTTTGATTTATGAAGCTTCTTTCTGCACCACTATCGAATAAGACATAGGAATAAGAGTTGTTGAGAAGAAACGTACCCGTGACTACTGTGGGATCCGCTACCGCTTCATTGTGACCGATAGCGACTAGCCTTCCAGTTCCCCCAGCATTCGCAGTCTTCGGACAGTTCTTCTTAAAATGACAAGCTTCACCGCAGCCATAACACGTCGGGGTCACTCCCGAACCGGGAACTTGCGAGATAGGTTTGGGAGGGGCCCTGCAAAATCGGACAATATGGCCCTTCCGACCGCAGTTAGAACACTGCAATTCACGGCAGGGGCCGTTGTGCTGGAAAGGGCACTTGGGGCACTTGGGCAGATTCCCACTGTAAGCTTTTGGTGGTGCAGGAGTGATTGGAGTAGTGGCAGCATGGACCGCCACGATTTGCTGGTCCTTGGAGGAGGTTTGAGTTTTCTTGCCTTTCTTCTTATCCCATCGCTTCCTCTTTCTATCAGATGAATCGGGTGGTGCAGTGGTAGTTGTGGTTGCGGTTGCTGGAGTGGAAGAGACTTCATGGTTGATAAGACTATGAGCCAATTCCTTGGCGCTGTCGAAGGTGGTAGGGCGTGAGGCTAGAACATTTCCTCGATATGGGGGCACTAAACCCCATATGTATCGTTCAATCTTCTTGCTTTCGGATGGGATCATGTTGGGACACATAGCCGCCAAGTCGCAGAACCTGGCCGTGTAAGTTGTTATGTCAGTCCTTTTCATCTTGAGGTTCCAGAGTTCCTCCTCAAGTTTCAAAACTTCGCCCCTAGGGCAGTACACCCCTCTCTTGAGGTCTTTCAGAGTGTCCCAGCCCATGGCATTGGCTGTTACCAAGGAGAGTGCACTGACATGGCCGTTCCACCATGTCAAGGCTCTGTTAGTGAGGGTGGCAGTAGTGAACTTGATTTTGCTCTCTTCGGGGCAAGAGCACATTTCAAATACGGCTTCGGTTCTTTCGAACCATTAGGACAATGCCAGAATTCCTCTGGTACCATCGAAGAAGGTAGGTTTACAGTTCATGAAGTCCTTATAAGTGCATCCATGCACTCTTTGGTGGACTTCACCAAATCTAGAGTTACCACCACTCGCATCACCGGAGTTCATTTGAGCCATGGCTGCTGTTACAGCCGCAGTCACATCCGTTTGGAACAGCACTGGATCGAACTGCGGAGGAAGAGGTGGTGGAGGAGGGGTTTGAGTTGCTGGTCTTCCTCTGCTTGGACGCTTTCGTGGAGGCATCTTTCACTGGAAGATCATAGAAACGATAGCAATAGTAAGAGTCTATTGCGAATATGAATAAAGTGTTTCATGGATTAAATCAACATAATCCAAGATCAGAATGAGAGTCATAGAAATAGAGTAGTCAACTGCCAATATACTTGTATAAATGATGTAATACAAGTTCATGAAAATTGACCTAACAGTAGGTCTTACATCAACAAGAGATCTATGGAACATATAGAGGAAAGGCTAGCCCTTTAAACAAAAGAGTGAGGTACTAGACATCTTCTACTGGAGACGGTTACCTGTTGGGTGAACCCTCAGATCCGCTATCTGATGCATAACTTCCTGAAGGTGTCGATCATGAATCCTTTGACGTGCTCGGAGTTCCCTAACTTTGGCTCGGGATGCAGCCAGTTGATGCTGCAAAGCCTCGTTGGTCCTCCTTGTCCTGTCCATGGCTTCTTCGAGTTGGCGGATGCGAACAGTGTTGAGATTTGAGTTGGCATCCACTTTTACAACTCGACCAATAGCTGCTTGAACCTGCTCGACATTCCTGGCAATCCTTCGGATCATGATGGGCAGAACTCGATCCGCTGATCCTCCTTCGCTTATGTTGTAGAAGCTTCGGTCTCCATTGTAAGGTAAAGGATGGCCTTGCTCCTCGCTCCATCGATGCAAGGATATGGCTCACATATGAGTGGGATCCTGAAATGCCTAACGGGGGTTGGGGTTCGGAGCTTCAGGAGATTGGTTGTTAACTTCTGGTTCGGAGTTGGAGCTATCCGAGAAGCCTTTAGCATGATGATCATCCAAAGGGATCGGGTGCTCATCGTCTGACTCCTCATCGAGCCATCCTCCATTGCCTTGGTTTGGATAATACGGATCACTGGGATGGTGGAAGCTAGCCATGCTATCTACGCGAGAAAGGGGGATAGAAAGGTTAATAGACGTACTACTCTAAGATACTTATAAGATGAATCGTTATTAGTCGACCCGATACTTGCGTAGTGCATACCAATTACATACAACCGAAGCAAGATAGTCCTTCGAATAAGCAACCCTAACTCCAGATCCCCAATCAAACAAGAACAGGAAATGAAGCAAAGTCTACAGATTCTGAGTCTATAGCGCCCTAGTCACATGTAACCGTGGTGTATCCACTTAGCAACTATTGTCCTACCAGTAATGACCCTTTTAGTTATCACATATGTATGTTTTAGAGATACAGAATACTCCTATAGTATTCTTATGGTAACGTTATTGTGGTAGTGTTGGTAAGTTTTAGACTTGTTGCAATACCACAACCAAACTTAGGCACATGCTAGTCACTCCCAGGAAAATGTAGTTGATCAGGCTACATCCCCCCAATTGTGCTATTCAACAATCTTAATACTTTGGTTCTGTTCTAGTGCGATACTGACTTTTGTGTTTTATAGAGATGTATATATATACTTAGTTAAAACTTTTAAATACTTAACAGTATATATTCTTGGTCAGAGTGTTTTAGTCCCGAAGTGTTTATAGTTCGTATATCTTTTATAGGTTGATATACTTGATTCACTATAAACAATGCTCTGATACCAATCTGTCACACCCCAAAACCGATAACGGAGGAATACGTTTTGGGGTGGAGGACGTCATGTACAGTATCATCATAATTGCATAATAGTAAAAACAAGAAACATGCAACCATTTCCTTTACATAGTGAGTTTAATTACAAGTGTGTTATGTAATGTTCAATAAACACCAAAAGTATTACAAAAATAAGAGATGGATCTAGTAAGCTCCACCTTCTCCAAAATGCTGCACCAGTACCTGTCTATCTTTGACATGAGAATACAAGTTATTTTGAAAACGAGTATCAGCATAAAGCTGGTAAGTTAATAAGAGTTTAGTGTGAGTTTTAGTATAAAATGCATTAGTACAGATAGTGTGAAAAGTTGCAGTATACTTTTGTAAGTAGTAGAAAACTCTAGAAAATCCTATATTTTCCAGAAAATACATTGTAAGTGAAAACCTTTAAGTTGCATGTAATTATCATCATTGAAAACCGTTTGTTGTAAAGGTATATTAGTGATTCTTCAATAGGTAGTGTAATAAGAAAAGTTATGCCTGATATCAGTAATAGTGGTGCAAACTCCCGTTAGTAATAGATTCTTGTTTACTTCGGGATATTAGCTTATTCTTTAGTGTTAGTATTTTAGTATGGATGTAGTGTATTCCTTGTATGCTACTGATAGTGTGAGTAATATAGGACCCCATGACCTTCCCGGTCATGCACAGTGGAGCGAAGTATTGGCATCCCTGGGCCTGCACGGCTCGAACTAAAGTTGAAAGTCGGGATGTAGTTGTGTCTGCCCCGTATAGATCCATACATGTAGTGTCGTCTTCCTGTCGGAAAACTCTGGGCATAGTATGTAGCGAATAGCGTATCTCGTAGTGAGTTAGTGCGTTATCTCCAGATTAGTGCTTTCTCTTGTATTATAGTGTAGTAGTCTTTTGTATAGCTCGTTGTGTGTTCTCTTATTAGTGTGTCGTCTTATAATAGTGTGTATTTATAGTATGTAAAGTAATGGCAGTAACGAGTAGTAGTGGCCTTAACTATACCTATTATACTTAATTCTAGTGTGTATGATTCTTGACAATTAAGTAATGTAGGCATCGAATGGAATGAAAAAGCTCGTATCCAACACTAATATACATGATATATATAACTACGAAATCAACGACATTCGGACAGATAGAAACTACCCTAAGCCCACAATCAAACAAGAACAGGAAATAAGGCGAGCTATCATTCCTAAGTCCTTCAAGTCTTACTTATATAAATATATTAGTGTGGTTACATTTTATAAGAAAACTTATTTAATAAAAATCTTATCCAAAGAAAACATTTAGAAAATAGTTTATTTATCCAAAGTAGTTTTGAAAACGCAAAGTTCTTTTATAAGGCATAGTGGTAAATCACATGTGATTTGAACTACGAGTATTGAATCACATGTGATTAATTCTCATAAACATGTATATTTGAATTGTATCCCCACCCCCACTTAAAACATATAAAAACATTTGAAAGGTTCATTTAAGGGGTATGAACTCACCTGAAACCGAGTAAATCGGGTAAATCGGGTGAAAGTGTCGGTTGAGCGTTTTGTACCAAATAAGGACTTGTACACCTTTTAAGACCCTAATATCATATGAAATTTGTGTTTTACCGGAAATTAATCATTTTATGATTTTCATTAAAACATTTAGGTATTCTAGCATTGGTTCGGGGTCTTAGGGCTTAGAAGTGGTTCTCGGGAATTGTACAAGGCCAAGAAGGGTTAACGGGGGAGTCCAACAGTTTACTCCCTTGGAGTTTACGGCCCAAAGGCCACTCCTTGGGATTTTACGGCCGTAAGTCTCTAGGCTTGGCCGTGAACTCTTGTTCTCCTCCCAAAATGGATGCTAAGGCCTTAAATCAATCCCCTATAATTCTAGTGAATGTCTAGGACCAATTTGGGGGTTTAAAACCTTCATTTGATTATGTTTGGGGGAGTTTACGGTCCTAGCTTATTCTTGGGCCATAAACTCCATTTTGTCCCTCAAAATGTGTTGTTAAATGGTCCTAAGCACTTCCTAAAATCATAACTAAATTCTAGCATGCCTTAGATGAGTTTTTGGGGCATTTTAACATGGAAATTGGGTGTTTACGGCCTAAGCATAAGCTTGGGCCGTAAACCCTCTTTTAGGCTCTAAAAACTTAGGTTTTGATGTCCAAACTAATCTAGGTATATCCCTTAATTAGTATACAAGCTTAAAGGAAGGAAAAATGGTACTTTGGTCATGATTTGGGATGTTTACGGCCTAAGGGGCTTCTTAGGCCGTAAACTCCTTGTTTTCCCCTAATTCATATGATTCTTGTGTTCTAAATACAATGGGGTACGTTTAGAACAAGCTAGGGAAGAAACTCTTACGTTTGGAAGCCGGAATTCGCGGTTTTGGAGTCGGAATCGAGTTTAGAGAGAGAAAGTAGTGAGAGAGTGTATGAATGGGGTGGTAAAAGGGTGTAAAGTGACATCCATTTTCCTTAAATATGCATCAGGTATTGCACCCGGTACACGACTACCCAATGCTCAAGTTTAACGGGGTTTAAACTTTTTACCCGGGTGAAGTGGTTGAAAAGTAATATAACTTTATTTTGTTAAACGGGGTTACCACTTACAAGTTATATTTACTTATATTAAAATGATAATGTCAAGGAGTATAAATAAATAGATATTTATTTGTTGACGACTCCAAATATTATGGAAATTTATATATAACGACGAATTCCGTTAGTGAAAACAGGGTTATGTAACGGAAATAAATTTGGGTTGTCACAGTAATAGGGGTCTTGGTGGTGGAATTCAACCATGTTGTCTACATGAGAATACAGGTGTGAGAAACATGCAGGAGGTTTATGTGTGGGCGTTATATGGTATCCTAAAATGCTCCTATAGTATCTTGAACTTCATGATTGATTCTAATGTTCCTTTGCATGCAAAATGAGTAAGTGTTAGTCTTGTTGCAATACTACTATTACTCCCAAACACATGTTGGTCGTATTTTGAATTAATATAGTCAACCAGGTTATATTTAGCCAAGATATGATTACATAATTGTCTAGGTTTGACTATAGTGTCCAAAATTTAATTACTTTGGTTTTGTTCTTATCATGACACTGTCTTAGCATGTATGTGTACTGTTATAGAAATACTTATACTTATAAGGTATATTTAGTCAGAGTGTTTTAGTCCCATTGTATTTATAGTTGTATATCTTGTATGGTTTGATATACTAGTTCACTATAAACAATGCTCCAATACCAATCTGTCACACCCCTGAATCGGGACGATGGAAACGTCTGGGGGTGGGTGACTCCATTTTGTAATATAATAACAAGTGTATATAAATGACACATAGCCACCATCATCATTATACATTCAAGATAACAACATACATGGTTTACAACATTTGTGTTTCTTCGTAAAAAATACATCCCAAAATAACAAATGTATGATGAAATCAAAAAATAATATTCATTCAAATCCATAGCTGTAAAGAATCGGCTCGCTGTGTTCCTGAGAATACAAGTCATTTGTAAAGCGTCAACATATAAAATGTTGGTGAGTTCATAAGAATTTTTGTAAGAACAACTTTGTAATAGATTGAAATCTCCATAAAATCTAATATTTTCTATAAAATAGTTTGAGAGTCTTATCAAAATTCGTGTGTGTTTGCATGTGTATACTTGGTTTAATTTATTTGAAAACTTCATAGAGAGTGTTTCCAGAAAATCGTATATTTTCTATAAAATGAAATAGTGTGGTCTTAAAACCCTATGATCGGAGTGATGTAACTAGTTACAAAATAGTCGACAAAATGTTTCTACATTGTGAACTTGAGTGGTGTGTATATTCAACATAAATCTTATAATATCATTGTTATTCTATGTGAGTCGTTATAACCATACTAATATGACGGAATGCCTGTTTGGACGTTTTTCAGGCGTCAGTTTCTGAGAAGATATTTGTCACCCTATACCAGCATGTCTAGCTGTAGCGAACTGCTAAAGTGTGGGATGTCATCCCGGTATAGATCTATACATAAAATCCCGCTCTCCCTCCAGGAGACTCTGGTTATTACTACAGGACTTATGGTGTACACTAAGTGGGTACGAGTGAAGGAATGTTTCACAAGAGCCTTAACGGAATTTAAGCAAACATTTGGTTTCATTATTTAACGTTATAAATAATGTTACTAATGTATATCTTCGACTGCAATTTATAAGTGGTACAAAAATAACCATTTTTACCATAGGTGTCGAAATAGCACGTTTTTATCGAAATTGTCATAAAAGGCCCAAATTGTACTAAAATGTCAAAAGTGGTCCATTATTATCTAAATAGTCAATTATGGCCCATTATTACAAAGAAAGTTTGAAAATCGCCTAATAATGCCGAAATTGTCGAAATGGCCCATTTTTACTAAAGTTGTCAAAAATAGCCCACTTTTACAAAAATATTCATTTAAGGCCCATTTTTACAAAAGTGTTCAAAAATGGCCCATGTTTACTAAAACCCCATTTTTGGCCCATTTATACTAAAATTGTCAATAAAGGCCCAAGTTTTTCAAAATGCTCAAAAATGGCCCATTCTTACCTTTATGACCGAAAATAATCCATCTTTCATGTTTTCATGCCAATAATTTGATTAAAACATAACATTGGACTAGTCCTTGTGATACTTACTATGCATCATGTGAAAGAAATTGCATTTAGAAGCTAGTTTTCCTTTTTAACATTGTATTAACTTAACTAAGTTCAACAACTTGAGATTCAACCAAAAATATCGAGTTAATGGACTCTTAGCATGAATCACCACTTTTAACACACATAACATACAACACATGCACATACAAGAAAATATACATAGATCTTTCAAAACTAGACTTGTATCCTCCTTCAAAAGAAAGAAAAACACGAAAACAAGGGGTATGAAGCTCACCTTCGGGGCTTATTCGGTTTGGAAGGGAAGATGATGGAGGTTTTTCGCCTAGCTTGCTTCCTTGAGATGGTTTTGGAAACCAAGGTGGTTCTAAGAGCTTGAAAACGAAAATGGAGTTAAAACAGGATATATTTTGAGTGTAATATGGGAATGAAACAATACAATTCAACCAAAGACTTACCAAGAGCACAATACTTGAAGAAAACTTCTTGAAAACATCCACACAACTCACGATTATATGAGGAAGTAAAGAGAGTTTCTTGAGTTCTTCAGATAGAAGGAGATAAGTGTGTGAGTTTGAAATGAAAAATGGAGAGGGGGTGAGGATAGTTCGGCCGAATATAGGGATGGGAAGTGAGAAAGAGAAATTTTTGCATGATGGTCAATACTTCCATGCGTGGAAGTACGAGATATAATTATCTTGATTACATGCTAAATATTAATGAGGTGTCATCTACATAAACCACCATTCTTCTCTTATATATATATATATATATATATATATATATATATATATATATATATATATATATATATATATATATATATATATATATATGTATGTATATAACCGATTGGCCCAATGGAGAAAGAGAAAGAACAGGTTTTTGGGCTTGAAGGGTAACTTCGACAATGCATTGGGCCTAATAATGATTTTTGATCCATTAAGGCCCATATTTGGGTTTTCGGCCCAATGAGGTTAAATGATAAAGTTTTCGGCCCACTAGGAGGCCTAACATTGATTTTCGCTTTGATGAGCCCAAAATAATGATTTTTGGCCCAACAGTGATCCATATATGGGTTCTCGGCCCATATAAAAGTTAATTGTGGCTTTTGGCCCAAAAAGAGCCCAATTGCGGTTTTTCAGTCTTGGAAGGCCCATTAGAGAGTTTTCTAGCCCAAAATAATACTTAAACAAGGTATTTGGCACACTATGGTCTAAGAAAGATGTTCACAACCCAAAAAGGCCCAATAAGAGTCTTACGACCCAAAACAATGTTATATACAAGTGTTTGGCCCATAAGGATCATGTCGAGTGGTTTGAACTCCGATTTTGAAGATTCTAACGACTATAAACCTTGTCAAATCCTATCAGGCCTATCAAAATCATTAATGAAAACGACCTCATAGAAATTTTGTCAATGAATAACAATTTTGTGACTTGATGGCCCTAAAACTACTAATAATGTTTATTTTTTTTAGAAAGAGACACAGTCTCTACAAAATAAGTAATGTTTATTTAGTAATGAACTAGTTGTGAAACCCATACATTAAATGGGTTAGTTAAAAAAAGTTAAATATGAACATTTAAATATTTAACAACTTTGAATTTATAAAAGAAAATTTACTAAAATTGCAATGTTTTTTATCTTTTAAATTGAATCAAATAGTTTAAATTTAAATAAATAAAGAAAAGAAACTAATAGACTTTAATTTGGAAAGTTTGAAATTAGAAGGTAAACCTCTTAATCAAATTAGTATTCATTTATTACTATATATATTGTGATTTTTGCAATTAAATATTATGTGGAATTTAACAAATTAGGAAAACTAATAAAATGACAAGTTAAAAAAAAAATCAAAACAATCACAAAAAATAATATTTGGCAATTGAATGAGAGTGTGACGTATGACAAAAAAATATTTATTTATTAGAGTAGATACTAAATAAATTAGAAATCGTAATGGAATTTATTCATTAATGAATATAGTTATAAATTGAAAAATTGTTTACACAACTTGAAAGTACCCCGAGACTTTGAGGCTAACACTTACTTTCCCAATATAAAATGAAAAATATGATAAAAAATGTAAAACATGATGCTGTTTACCAAGAAAAACGTAAGAATAAACCAAGACAGCAAGTAAAAACAATCAATCATAATTCATAAATATAATATTAAAAAATCTAAACATATTGTTTCTCAACCGAAAAATATAGTTGTCTACCTAAGCACCAATACCATAATTTCCTTACAAATTGTAGATATATTTTTCATTCCCAAAAAGATGTTGTAACGACCCAAAAATTCATAACAAAAATTTCATTTTGAATTAATATTAAAACCACAAATTCTCAACCATTCATACAAAACATATCAAGTCAGAGTATCATGACCAAAACATTGTTTTATTTTATATGAGTAAACATCCCAGGCTGAATAAACAATGGTGTGCGCCATCCGATCATCCCGGGCTCTTCCCTCCGCTACCGGAAGTACCTGAAACTAAAACTAAAAACCGTAAGCACGAAGCCTAATGAGTTACCCAACCTACCACATGCCATACATATAACTACGTACTGCAAATATTGGGCCTCACTCACTACCTCAGGCCCCGCCCGCTACAACAGGCCCTGCCTGGCTTCGAGCCCCGCTCGGTGTACAAATCTGTTTCTCTTAGGCCCCGACTGTCTATGGGCCCCGCCCATGAAACATATACAAACATATAACATATCACATAGAACATAAACTATAACTACTATACTGCATTCCTGTACTAAGGCCACGCTTGTCTTGGGCCCCGCCCCTGTCCTGCTACTGATGAGTCATGGAACCCCATCCATACTCTTGGTGATAGTGAGATACGAGCCCAGCCCACACTCACTTCTTTCCTAACTCGGGCTTCGCCCCTACTTGGCTACTAATGAGATATGGAACCTCGTCCATACTCCGCTAATGGCGAGATACGGGACCTTGCCCACACTCACCTCCATTACCAGGCACATACAAGTATCACACATACAACAAGTATTATCTATCATGCAAACCATTCCTTGGGCACCCGCCCGAAATTGAACCTTGGTCCTGAATATCATACTAGCAAACCGTGCCTAGGGCTAACCCCCGGGTCTTCCTACTCATAACTACATGGGTCGGCATTGTGGCCGTAGTCCCATTCACACAAAGGGAAACTCACATTGCACTGTTGGTGTCCTACTAAAATCCCTTGGTTGCTGCCTGACAAATCCCCGACATGCTGATCCTTCGGCTCTCCGAACTATCCATACCACAATACACTTAGTGAAATCCAATAATCCATCATAGTGTAGAATGACCATTCTACCCTTGGGCCAACCTGGTCCATAACTAAGGCCCAATACTAACAAACTACCTAAGTCCATTAGTGACCCAATTTGCTACATTGGGCCCAGTCCCTTTACTGGGCCTTACCCTAAGCCTAATTATATATTCCTTGGTCCAAATTAACTGACTCCTGATGGCTCACTATGGCCCAAAGGTCCAAAATCCAAGACACAGCCCATACCGAGGCCCAATATGCACAAAGCCCAACTCTGTTGAGTACGTTGGGCGTACTCTAATGTATGCTAAGCGTACTGGCCTGCTAGTGAGTACGATGGGCGTACTTGCACGTACACTCAGCTTAATCCTCCTGTTAAGACACTTTTCCATTAAGTGCCTAATACACCACTCTAGAGGCTACCAACTTAGATCCAGGTACTTACTGATGTCTTAAACTATAAACTCACTAACTTGGTGACTTGCAACCCACCAAACTAGCCCAAACTCAAAAGGTGACAACATGCTTTCATTTCAAGGGCTAGATCTCACGCATGGACACAAATGAGTTCTAAGGTTGAAACTTTACTGCTTATGGGACTCATATGAAACTAAGGGTGGCATCCCTGGACCTAGAAGGCGATTTGTAACATAAAGGTCAAATCTTGGAACCAAAAAGGCTCAAATCTTCCATTAGCATAGATCTAAGCATACTTAAGGAAAGTTTCAGACTTTATACCTCAAAATGGTGTAAAAAGGAACCACAAACTTTGATCTACTACTTCCCCTTCGATCCACGACCTTGTTAATCCCTTCACTTGCTTGGAAATGGCTTTACAATACCCAAAATGCTCTCTAATGACCCCCAAGGTTTAAAGAACACCCGAGAGAGGTTTAGGGTTTTGTGGTGGCTGTATGAAGATGAGATGCAGGCTGTTAACCTGGGTGATATGTTCTTTATATAGTGGCTTGGCCATAAAACTAGGGTGTACTTCTTGTACGTTGGGCGTACGGCGTAAGAACCCGCGATCCTTTCTCCCTTATACGTTGGGCGTAACCCAGCTTATGTTGGGCGTACCCACGCACCTTCCTCCTTGAATGCATGGTCCTTTTTGCCAACTTTTCCATTAAAGAACCATTAATGTCAATAACTTCAAAGTGCTACAATTCCTTCATTCTAAGTCCGTTTCCGACGAAATTTATATCTACAAAAAGGTGGCGAGAAGCCCTACGCTTCTAGCAACACTCCTCGGTCCAAACTTCTCAAATAAAACTCAAAGGCCATAAATGACCAAAACTCCCCTAGACTTGACTTCTGAAATCCATAGATGAATGTTTTAGAAGAGGGCATTACAACTCTCCCCCACTTAAACTAGACTTCATCCTCGAAGTCCGCTACGACCAATTATCCTGCAATCTACTCACAGCCTTCCTTCCCGATGCACACGTCACCTGCTCGGTCCAATCCTCAGAGGACCGCCTCCAATGGCCCTCTGCCCGGTCATTCTGGCTAGAACTAGTCCTTGCAGATAATAACCTCGAGTGCACTCTAATCCTGACAATCCTGAGAGCACAACTTACTCAACCGATGATCCTTTCGGTACTCCCCGAGTACGCATAATGAACATCCTAGGGGTTCACCCCCTTTTCCTTGCGCGTTCCCTGGCCTTCCCAATGCAACTTTCTATAACCGGCCACCTCATCTATTGCCGTGAAGGACATACCCCTCATGGTATCCATTACTACATCCACTCCCAGGGCTGGTCACTACTGTTAGTACTCACTGAATACTTCTTACCACTATAACTTAGTGCTGAGCACCCAACCAACGAATGGATCAGATAATCCTTTGAGTAAAAGATTCATCCCTGCAATGGTTAGACTCACACGAGAGCTGCGCAACAGGGTCAAATCCTTCCCTCTGAGATTATTCAACCATACTGTGAGGGGCGTAACACTCCTCGGTCGACCAGTTGTCTTATCCATACTTCTCTTATTATTACCACCACTAACTGAAAACTATGTTGTCCCTTATCTGCCTTTTGGATGAACTGAGGCCACCTTGGTCCCAACTAATCTGTCCAGATCTGGGTCGCCGGGCTCCCACAGGTTAATACACCCAGCACACAACTCTTAGTTGCTCCCTGTTACTTCCGAAGAAAATTCGGCTATCCAAGCTGCTTTATCTACTCTGCCACTCTGGTGCTACAAGTCATGGGTTCCTCAATCCCTTATCTTGACCCTAAGGTCCTCACGAGGTCCCACCTGCACTGATATAATCTCATGGGTCTCACCCAGCCATACTAATGAGCAACCCTGCTCCTAGGTGTCACCTATGCTGCTACTAACATACAGGCCCCGCCCACGGGTCTCACCCAACTGTATCCTGGAACGGCCTCTCCTAAGGTCTCAGCTCTCTAGGGCTACGCATGCCAAATCCATACTAATCTCAACAAACTACCATTTCCTGATCCCTACCTTGCTAACTAGGATATACGGGCCTTCTCCCACACTCCGCGGACTAGGAGATACCCCCCCCCCCCCCCCGCTCACACTCCTCTAACTAAACTGCTAATGAATGCTACGGCTTAACCGTAGTCTTACATCAATTCCCTTACTAACTCGCTGCTGGGAGATGCTACGACAATCCTGCAGTGCTACTATGTTTTCCGTTCTGTCTCAACTACCGACTACTAAACCGAAGGTATCCCATATTGCACTTACTCCCGCTCCTAACTTCTGGAATAGGTCTCCCCTACTTTGATTCGAATAGGTCCCTACATCCCTAAAAATTAAGAAGGATTCCCAATCCTCTTCTCTATCAAAAGAGGTCAGACTGCTGACATTCCACTCTTACCACTACTAGCAATAACCAACGCTAATATTGAACCATTCTTGAAAACTAATAAGGCACTTCCCGAATCCCCACTCACACCTGTTACTGCAACTGCATCCTAAGAAGTGGCTAGAAAACAGGGTACTACTATGAACTACCGACCAAAACCCATGGTATGCAGATGGCATATAATCCGAACACAATAGGAATAAATCATAACTTACATTCACTTAACATAATTTCAGCATCATAACCGTATGATCAAGAATAAAATTGACATAAAATCAAAAGATACTCACTTGCAACGCCCGGTGCTGCTCGCGCCTCCACTGTAGACAACTGGAAAGTCCTACTCCCTACCGCAGGCGCCTCTATTTGGCCCTGATGGCCGTCCATGATCCTCAAAGTCACCGAGGCAGGTGCCATCACCTGTCCTGCCGAAAGCAAACTCGGGCACTGGGCCTTCTTGTGGCCCCTCTGACTGTAATGAAAACATATCAAATCTGATCCCCGAGTGGTGGTAGTAGTAAAATCCCTACTGAAATGAACAGTCCGACCGCACTTGAAGTAGCCAGAATCAACCCCACTACCACTCCTACATGCACCCTTGTGCGTCCTGACACACTTCCCGCATCGATGGTGGCTCTAATAATCCCTCGATCTCGAATTTGACCCCTTGGGCCTTCTGCCCGAACATGTGGCTACCTGAATCTCATCCGACTTCCTCTTCCTGATCTGCTCCAGATCAATCTCCCTCTCTCTAGCCCGAGCAATCATGTCCTCCAGCGTCTTACAGTTGGACCTGCTCACTAACTCCTTGATGTCACTCCTCAGCATCTCATGATATCGGGCCTTCTTCATCTCCTCATCTGCGACATACTATGGAACAACAAGAGCCCTCTCTCTGAACTTGGCGGTGATTTCCGCCATAGTCTCATTCGTCCGCTGAAGATCCTGAAACTCCTGTGCCAACTGCTACACCTCAATAATTGGTGCAAACTCAGCCCTGAACCTGGCCGAGAAATCACTCCACGTCATCGCGTCCAACACGACATCATCACCAATGGCATGTCGAACCTCCTCCTACCAATCCCGCGCTCTGTCCTTCAGAAGACAGGAGGCGAGTCTGACCTTGTCCTCCTTGGGACACCGGCTCATGTGGAAAGCGTTGGCAACATCTGCCAACCACCTGCTGCTAGCAATGGGGTCCCTAGCCCCTTGATAATTTGGTGCTACGCAAGCTCTAAACTCTGGGAATGTCAAGGTACGCACTCCTACTAAAGCCATCATCTCGGCGCGAAAGGGTACAAGGCTCTCATCCAAAATCTCTAGTATACCCTCCTTGACCGTGCCAAAAATCACAGGAGTCTAGTCCACGATACTGCGCGTGATCTCACCTGATATAAACTCTCTCATCCGCTCCTCGAGGTGCTCAGTCCTTAAAACAATAACTATCAAAACTAACATCACTGCTAAGGGATCACTCATACACACACTACAAGTTTCCCGATCTCATCTCGGCCCTTCTTGAATCGAGTACGGATCCTCTGCATTTAGTAGTACGGGCCCATACTACCTTCCACATCTATCCGTACTTTCCTCGAGAACTGCTTCGACTCCACCAGGTCCCTTTTCTACTACTACTGCTCCCAGCACTACTCTCATCCTAGCGTTTCCCTAGGGTAACCTCCAACTCGCACCCCGTCCTCAGCTACTGTACATATCTTTATTATGCCAATTAGCCACCACCTGAATACCATTATATGTGACGAGGCTCAGATAATCCTTCGAGTAAAGGACTCGTCCCTACAATGGTTAGACTCAACCAAGAGTTGTGCAATAGGACCAAATCCAACACTCTGAGATTATTCAACCCTGATCACATGTGACGTGACGCATTCACCTAATTGCTAACTCCCATCACTTAGAGTCCCACAAAGCATAAAGCAAATAGCATTCAGACAAAAGGTAATCTAACCAGATCATAATCAAGCAATCACATTCACATAGCAAGAATCTGTACTAGCATGTAGCATAAGCTCATAAACTCAGGCATAACCTAAATAGGATATCCTACTACTGTCTAACCAGCACTATCATGCAACTCAAAAGCACATATAACAGGCACATAAGGCATCCTTCCCAGATCATTAGTCCTAATCTAGCATGTTGTTCTACTAACTGATAATCGTAACATAAACTTGTATGGGTATTTTGGGGGTACTTACTTGAGCTCGGCTGATTGCATGCTCAACACCCTTTTCTCTTTTCAAAGTTCTTTTGTTTCTGAAATTTCTTTCCGCATTTTTCAAAAACCCTTTTCTTTTCTCAAAATCCATTTTTACAAAAAAAAAAATTGATTTTCCTTTAGAAAATTTCTATACCAATTCCTTATTTTGAGTTCAGACACACTCGAAAGTACGTCTAAATCCCTCAAACCAAGGCTCTGATACCAACTTGTAACGACCCAAAAATTCATACCAAAAATTTCATTTTGATATAATATTAAAACCACAAACTGTCAACCATTCATACAAAACATAGCACGCCAAAGTATCACGACCAAAACATTATTATATTTTATCAGAGTAAACATCCCAAGCTGAATAAACAATGGTGTGTGCCATGCGGTCACCTCGAGCTCTTCCCTCTGCAACCGGAAGTACCTTAAACCAAATTTAAAAACCGTAAGCAGGAAGCATAGTGAGTTCCCCAACCTACCACATACCATACATATAACTGCATACTACAAATACTGGTCCTTGCTCATTACCTTGGGCCTCACCCGCTACAACAGGCCCTGCTTGGTCCAGGCCCCGCCTGGCTTCTAGCCCCGCTCGGTGAACAAATCTGTTTCTCTTTGGCCCCGCCTGTCTATGGGCCCCGCCCGCTAAACATATAAAAACATATAACATATCGCAAAACATATAAACTATAACTACTCTACTGCATTCCTGTACTAAGGCCTCACCTGTCTTGGGCCCCGCCCCTGTCCTGCTACTGATGAGTCATGGAACTCCGTCCACACTCCTGCTGATAGTGAGATACATGCCCAGCCCATACTCACTTCTTTCCTAAGTCGGGCATCGCCCCTGCTTGGCTACTAATGAGATATGGAACCCCGCCCATACTCTGCTAATGGTGAGATACGGGACCTCGCCTACACTCACCTCCTTACCAGGCATATACAAGTATCACACAGACAACAAGCATACTCTATCATGCAAACCACTCCTTGGGCACCCTCCCGACATTGGACCTTGGTCCTGAATATCATACTAACAAACTGTGCCTAGGGCTAACCCCTGGGTCTTCCTACTCATAACTACATGGGCCGACATTGTGGCCGTAGACCCATTCACACAAAGGGAAACTCACATTGCACTATTGTTGTCCTCCTAAAATCCCTCGGCTGCTGCGTGACAAATCCTTGGCCTGGTGATCCTTCGACTCTCTGAGCTATCCATACCACAATACACTTACTTAAATCCAATAATCCATCAGAGGGTAGAATGACCATTCTACCCCTGGGCCAACCTGGTCCATAACTAAGGCCCGACACTAACAAATTCCCCAAGTCCATTAGTGGCCCAATTTGCTACATTGGGCCCAATCCTTTTATTGGGCCTTCCCCTAAGCCCAATTATATATTCCTTGGTCCATATTAACTGACTTCTGATGGCCTACTATGGCCCAAAGGCCTAAAATCCAAGACACAGCCCACACCGAGAACCAATATGCAAAAAGCCCAACTCTACTGAGTACGTTGGGAATACTCCAATGTATGTCAAGCGTACTGGCCTGCTAGTGAGTACGTTAGGCGTACCTGCATGTACGCTCAGCGTAATCCTCCTGTTAAGACACTCTTCCATCAAGTTCTTAATACACCACTCTAGAGGCTACCAACTCAGATCCAGGTCCTCACCTATGTCTTAAACCATTAAGTCACTAACATGGTGACTTGCAACCCACCAAACTAGCCCAAACACAAAAGTTGACAACATGCTTTCATTCCAAGGGCTAGATCTCACGCATGGACACAAATGAGTCCTAAACGTTGAAACTTTATTTCTTATGGACTCATATGACACTAAGGGTGGTAAACCTGGACCTAGAAGGCGAGTTGTAACATAAAGGTCAAATCTTGGAGCCAAAAAGGCTCAAATCTTCCATTAACATAGATGTAAGCATACTTAAGGTTTTAGACTTTATACCTCAAAAAGGTATGAAATAGAACCACAAACTTAGATCTCACTACAACAATATGAGTCTACAGCGACAAAAGCTATAGGGACAACAAATGTCGTTGCCATAGAGGATTATATAGGGACGACAAGTCGTCACTATATAGTTGACTAATTTAGTTTGACTTCCAAACCTACAGGGATGATAAATCGTTTCTGCAAAACTGAGCGGGAAGAAAAATGAATGGCGGGTATCTAAAAAAGATGTAGGGACGACGTATCGTCCTAAACTTAAATTAATTTAAATATATATATATATATATATATATATATATATATATATATATATATATATATATATATATATATATATATATATATATATATATATTAATGCGTATATATAAGGAAAACTGGAACGACCCGATTTTAATGGGCAGGAATAGGAAGGACTTATCGTCCCTATAGGGTTTCGCTGGATTGAAATCCCTTTTCCCAATCAGTCACCCGCAGTCTCGCACCCACAGCACCTGCACCTGTTTGTGAGCTGAGGCGAAATCGTCGTTTCCTGTAAGATGATAGGGAAGATTCGATCGCCAATTGGCCACCATTTCTCTCGTCAACTCCTTTAGCCTTTCACTATGATAGTTTCCCTCCAGCTCAGGATTTATTCTGTTTTCTTCTTTCTGAAATCGGTTTTCTACTTCCTCCCAACAGGTATCAACGGTGTATGTTTTAGAATACAAGAACATCTCCTTTTCTCGTTATTCATGTATTTGTTGTTTGGGTTATTTTCAACAATTATTCGTGTATATGTTTTCTGGGGGAGTTGGACAAAAGGATGTAAATTGCTAGTAATATTATTTCTATTATTCTAACTTCTAAGTCTGTTGGCAAGGACGTAGCAGCCCTAGTGCCCTACCCCTTTGTTTGTTCCCAAATCTTTTGTATAATGCTAGTATTATATTGTTTAATTTAGTTTGTTTGGATCGTGATAGCAGCCCACCTATTTTTCTGTTTTGTTGAAATAATGAAAAGAGATAGTAACAATAAGTTTCCCTTTTAATATACTTCACAGATTAGCACAGATCATGAGAAGGAAGCTCTGTTAATGGCCACATGTTTCTGACTTGATAGACTTGATACTCAGATTTTAAATATTGCTTACCAATCTGAGTCTAGTCCAAATTCAGCCTAATGGTTATTTTTATGTCAATATTATATCGAACTTAAGTTGTATTAACAAATTCAACCTCAAAAAAACACATCCATCAGGAACATTATCCATCTTTGTTTAATATGAATATTTCACATTTGGTGGCTATAAACAACAATCACATACAAGTAAAAGATAATGTGTGTTGGATGTCCAAAAATTAACACAAAGATCTTCAACATTTCATACCACACTTGAGTTCAGTTATTCACTAAGACACACCTTTAAACAAATAACTTTGTTTGATAATAAAATGACAAAAATGCCCTTTCCCAAATTTCCCCTATTCAAAATTAAAGTATTATTTTAACTAATTATGCTTTGTATGACACAAATATATGTTTTATAATTAAACATTAAACATTTCGGTATACCCCTGCATGGAAATTAAACATTTCGGTATACCCCTGTAGGGAAAAAAAATTAGTTTCTTTGTTTCTTTTAGTTTGATTTATTTTTGCTTAGCAACCATTTCAAAGATTACTTTAAGGCCCAAACATTTCAGTATATCCCTTACCAGGGGCAAAACAGTCATATAGAGATTTTTTCTCTTTTAAAGACTTGTAAAAAAAAGTAATCCTATCAAGGGTATGCTAAGAGTAACAACTGCATGAGATTCCTTGTTTGATTTACTTCCAACAATTAACACAAAGATCTTCAACATTTCATACTACATTTGAGTTCAGTTATTCACTAAGACACATATTTAAACAATTAACTTTGTTTGATAATAAAAGGACAAAAATGTCCCTTCCCAAATTTCCCATGTTCAAAATTACAGTTTTACTTTAACTAATTATGCTTTGTATGACACGAATGTATGTTTTATAATATGGAGGACAATTCAAACATATTAGTTAGCAAATCAGCAAGATCTTATATTGGAGCTTCATGATCAGGTTAACATGGAGGACAATTCAAACATATCAGTCAGCAACATACTAATAAAGAAAGTATTTCTTTTTGATGTAACGCAAAAAACAATGACTTAATAAAGAAACTAAAAAAAAGTATTTCACATTAAATCACTTAATGGGGAAAAATAGGGTTGAAATCCAAAAAAACAAATTTTACAAAATTGATACCTATGCCATTTTTACAAAATAAAATAGCATATTGACCAAAGTTTTCAAATAACTCAAACGTATCTTTGCTTTATATATGGACTAAAATTTAGGAAATAATAATTGCATTATATATACATGTGTTTTCATTCAAGAATATGCATCTGCATTATCTATTTCTTATGTGGCATTATAATAAATTGACAAGTTGAATATTAGACAAATCAAAAAATCAAGAAAATGCCATATGTCCAATTGCATAAGAATTTGACAAGTGGCAAAAAGTTCTTTATTTATTAGGGATATATATATATATATATATATATATATATATATATATATATGAAGAAGTAGAATGCTATAATAGATAAATGCTATAATATGCATGCATTCTAATTTCTAATAATGAAACAGTTATGACTATTGATAAGAGTTGCATAACGTTGCAAAATCGAAGGTGCCCAGAGTTCATAAAAGGGCTTAACAGCTTCATAGAGATCGCCAAGAACCATGTCGATGATGAAGGCAAAACATGTTGCCCGTGTATAGATTGTGTGAACATGTTTCGGCATATTGTGACTACGGTTTATGCCCACATACATGACCGTGGGTTTGAAGACTCATATCTTATATGGATTCATCATGGTGAGGAATATCCTCCTTCACATTTAGACAACCTTTGGGCTTCAAAATACCGTAGTACTAGAGTTGTGGCAGAGGAAAATCCACATGAAGAGATGTTCAATGTAATAGATGATGTTATGGCAGAGGAAGATCCACATATAGAAAATATAAGCCAAGAAGCAACTGCTTTAGACCCAGAGTTTGATGCATTGTTTGAAGAAGCCAATACCGAGTTATACCCTGGTTAAAGTTGGATGTCTTCGTTAAACTTCCTAGCAAAACTGATGCACATTAAAGTCATCAGTAGGTGGACAGACAGTTCATTTGACCAACTTTTAGAGTTTTTAAGAGTTGCATTCCCGAAAGAAAATAAGATTCCAACTTCACACTATGAAGCTAAAAAGAAGTTGAGAAAGATTGGGTTGGGATATCAATCTATTCATGCTTGCATTAATGATTGTGCTCTGTTTTGGAAAGAGAACGAGTCAATGCAAAATTGTCCTATTTGTAAGGAGAGTAGGTGGGTTGACAAAAACACAAAGGGGAAAAAGTGCCACAAAAAGTGTTACGTTATTTTCCTTTGACTGCCAGGCTTCGTCGAAGGTATAGTTCAAGATTCACAGCAAAAGATATGATTTGGCATAACACTGGTCGTTCAAATGATGGTAAGATGTATCATCCGGTTGATGGGAAAGCATGGCAGGAATTTGATAAGCGATATCCCAAGTTTGCCAAAGAACCTAGGAACGTTCGCCTGGGTTTGGCTGCTAATGGCTTTAATCCATTCAGCAACATGAATCAACCTTATAGTATGTGGCCGGTAGTATTGACAACTTACAATACACCACCATGGTTGTGTATGAAAGAATCTTCTTTCATGTTGACTTTGCTAATTCCTGGCCCTAAAGCACCTGCGAAGGACATTGATGTTTTCTTGAGGCCTTTGGTGGACGAGTTGAAAATGTTATGGAGGGATGGAGTCCAAATGAGAGATGCATCAACCAATACTGTATTCACAATGCATGCAACATTATTGTGGACTATCAATGATTACCCTGCCCGTAGCAGTTTGTCTGGATGGAGTGGTCAAGGTTATAAAGCTTGTTGGTCATAGACGATTCTTGCATAGCAAGCATAAATGGAGGGACAGTTTGTTGTTTAATGGCAAGAAAGAGTCAAGAAAGCCTCCTAGACGATTGAGTAATGCTTTAATAATAAAGCAACTAGACCGTCTCCCCGCTCGTATTCCAGGAAAACACCCAAGCTATGGTGGTGGTGTGAAAAGAAGGCGAACCGAGTCAGAGTTAAATTGGACCAAAAAGAGTATCTTCTTCGAGCTTGATTATTGGTGTTCACTCGATCTAAAACACAATATAGATGTTATGCACGTGGTGAAAAATGTTGGTGAGAGCTTGTTAGGTACTTCGTTAAAGAATGAAAAGTCAAAAGATACACACAAAGCAAGAGAAGATTTGGAAAAATGGGGCATTTGAGAGAATCTATGGCTGCAAAAGAGAAACAACAAGAATTATCCACCACATCCAGATTACTCTTTCAAACCAGTCGATCGACAACATTTTTGTCAGTTCATTAAAGGTGTAAGACTACCCGACAGTTTTGGATCAAACTTCAAGAATAAGGTATATTCCAATGATTCAAATATAACTGGGTTAAAGTCTCATGATTATCACATCCTCATGCAACGATTGCTACCAATAGGGGTCCAAGGTTGTCTGCCTGCTAACGTGTCAAAAACAATCATTGACCTTTGCACATTTTTAAAAAAAATTTGTGCACGATCGTTAGATGTGAAAGACATGTATAAAGCACATAATGAAGTGATAAAGATATTATGCAATATGGAGTTGATATATCCACCAACATTTTTCGACATAATGGTTCATCTAGTTCTACATTTACCAGAAGAAGCTATTCTTGGAGGGCCTGTATATATGAGATGGATGTATCCTTTTGAAAGATACATGAAAAAGCTGAAATCTTATGTCATAAACAAAGCGAAACCCGAAGGTTCAATAGCGGAAGGTTATATTGCAGATGAAGCATTGACATTCTGTTCCATGTATCTTGATGGTATACAAACAAAGTTCAATCGTCCCGATAGAAATACATATGACGGCCTTCCAAAGATGCAATTTTCTGTGTTTTCATCACAATGTCGACCAATTTCCAAGATGAAAATCATTACTCTTTCTGAAGAGGCCAACAAATCATTACAATGGTTTGTACTCAACAACTGTGATGAACTTAAAGGCTACATATCGTAAGTAATTATTTATTTATACTTTATACTAAGGCATTTTAAGAAACTAATATGAACCATTTCTCCCACTTACAGCGAATTTGAATCTAAATATCCCGAAAAAGATGTAAAAACGAAATTTCCCTCATGGTTCAGTCATAAGGTAAAAACATTATATACATATATTACATATAAATCTAAAATATATTATCATTTAAAGTGTCAATATTATATTTTTCTCCAGGTTTATCGTCTACAAAAAAAATTGTCCCCAGACTGTACCAACGAATTAAAAGCTTTGGCACATGGTCCGTTGAATGCATATTCTTACACCGGTTGCATAGTCAATGGTGTTAGATATGTGGTACATAGTCGTGATCTCCAACGTACTACTAAGAATAGTGGTATTGTTTCATTTGGAGAAGATAGTACACCATGTTATGGTTAACTGGAGGATATCATACAATTAAACTATTTAAGTGATTATTCAGTTGTTCTATTTCGTGGTAAATGGTTCAACACAATGGGGAGGGGACGATTAGTTAATGAAAATGGTATCATCTCTATAGACATCAGTCGTGAATGGTATGTTGGTAATTCATGGTATGATGGCCAACAATACATTTTAGCCACACAAGCAAAACAAGTGTTTTATCTTAAAGATCCTTCACGAAACGCCAATAGTTGGAGGGTTGTAGAAGACGTTCACCATAGAAAATTGTGGGATCATCCAAGTATGGATGTAGATGTCTTGCATGACGATCAATCATCTGATTATAACTTGGAGGTTGACATAGGTGATTTTGGTGACTCAAGTGTGGTTATTGAGAGATGTGATGCCCCTATTGTGGACCATGAAACCTTTCATTGTAACTTGGTTGCTGATTTAGGCTATTTGCCTATGCAAACAACTTTAGGTGAAGTTGGTGAATCAAGTGATGCTCCTATCATGGAGGATGAGAATTTCATTGATGATGATGAAGAACACAGTGATTGCTACCCTTCAGAAGATGAAATTGTTGATGATAATAATGATAATGATGATGAGTCTATAGATGCATATTATTCCAGTGATGATTATGATTAAATGTATTATAATGTTTTTGTAGCTTTAATAAATTGTTGTTACATATTAAAATTCTTATTTATAATGTTTTGTTTAAATTATGTTTATTATTTATTTCAACAGAATGTCAGTACATGTTGCTAGAGGACACGGTGGAGACGGTGGGGGTGAACCTCCAAGACAGCCGCATACGATCCCCAGAGCTTGTGAGTCATGTAAGTAACTTGTTCTAATTAAATATGTCTTATGTCTTTATATTCAATAACTTTTTAACTTACTAACTGTTTAATTACGTATATAAATGTAGCAAAGCCAAAGAGAGGTTTTGGAAGAAATGTGAATTTGTATGAACGGTATAGACTTAACAAGAAGAAGCCACTTCCCTTGGAGTTTGACATCAGGAGGAGACTATATAAGGTCGTTGGAGATAACTATCAAGTTTATATACGCCTTATTTCGACTGAGGTTCAAAAGAATATCCCCTTTCACTATCCGAGTTGGGATGCTGTCCCTGAAGATTATAAAAGAAAAGTCTATCTCACCTTGCATGTAATTATAAAATTTAATGGTTTTATTAGTATTATAATTTTATATTTTTGAGATGTTTTATAACCCTTTCATTTTCTTTTGTAGAATTATTTTGATATAGATTCTTTTCGTGGCACGCCTCATTGGAATGGCATTGTGCAAGGAATTGATGTGGATTTCAAAGCAAGTTACAAGCGCCGCAAGTCGAAGGTGAAAAAGCATTTTCTGAGTGTTGGAGGCTACAATGATGTGGAAACGGCAATGAAACACCCCCTACCTAGAATGAATAAAAAAGCATGGAGCAAAGTTATTAAAAAGTTATTCATGAGTGAGAAGTATCAAAACCGTTCTGTAAAAAATAAAGATAACAAGGGAAAATAGTTGTATGGAAGTTCTCATGGTGCTGAATCCTATGCCCAAAAGCGACATAAGGAAGTAAGATTTTTTTAGTGTTATTTAAGGGTTTTGTCAACATTTTCTATGAAATATTAGTAATATTTTTTGTGGTTTTTTTGTAGAAAAAAGAAACCGGAAGGGAAAACCACATTGATGGATGGAAAAAAAAGTCACTTTAAGGAAGGAAAAGGATGGTGTCACCCACAAGCGCAACACGATTGGGTAAGTAAAAGTGGTATTTACATACTTTTAGTATGATATTATTTTGTGTAAATTATTCATATGGAATTTAGAGTAAATTGTTTATATTGTTATTTAAAATGGATTGTGTACATTACAAGTATGTTTATTCAAATTTTGGAATTGTTATTCTTATTATTTATATACTTTGAACAGGTTGGTTTTTTTGTTTTTATAGTTGTTATGCTGCCAAATTTTAGAAAAATTACTAATAAATGTTTATTGTAGGGTAAAATTATGGAAGAGTATAGGAAAATGTTGGAAGAGGTTAATGGTGATGATTCATTGGTTGATCAGACAGAATGCCTCAAGCGTGCACTTGGAGAAAGAAGCGGTCATACAAGAGGTGTTGGAAGAAAAGTGAAGAATGTAGCACCATGTTATGGCCCAAGTACATCAACCAATGCCCAAAACTTCAATGCATTTGCTCAAGAGTTGACTCAACAAATGAGTCAACAATTTACTGAACAGATGCATCAAATGTTCTTATCTCAAAATCCAAACGCCCAACCACCACAATTTCAATTTACTTTTGATCCTTCCCGACTACAAGTTCCAAACAATCATGATGTCAATGAAGAAGATGAAGAAAGTCAAGGATATGAAAATGAAGATGATGAAATAGAAGAAGGTGATCAAAATGAAGAATGGGAAAGTAGTTCTAGTGGACCTGATAATTAGGTTGATTGTTTTAGTTTGGTTTTTATGAAACATCTAAAAATAATCATATTTAGCTCTTCATTTTTGGTAAACCAAGCATGTAAGATATTTTAAAAGTTTGGATGGTATCATATTTTGGAATGATTTAGATTTAAATTAACTGTTTTTGGTTTTATTTTATATGAAAATTTTATTATATAGAAATTTGGAAATATAACCAAGGAGGTAAAAAAATGTGTAAAACCTGTGGAACAGCTATAGAGGCGACTTATCGTCGCTATAGGTGTATTTACAGCAACAATATGTCGTCGCTATAGATGAGGCTATGGCGACAATATGTCGTGGCAATATGGGTCACTATGGCGACTATTTATCGTGTCTATTGGTTGCTATATAGGAACGATCTGTCGTCGCTATAAGGGGGACTACAACGATGAACACTATGGCGACGACATAACAACCTAAAGCGACGAATCTACAGCAACAAACTCTATGGCGACGACAAGTCGTCACTAAGCTCTATAGCGACGACTTTCCGGTCTGTAGAGACGATTTTTGTTGTCCCCATAGGTTAGAAATGTTGTAGTGTCTACTGCTTCCCCTTCGATCCACCACCTTGTTAATCCCTTCACTTGCTTGGAAATGGCTTTACAATACCTAAAATGCTCTCTAATGACCCCAAGGTTTCAAGAACACCCGTGAGATGTTTAGGGTTTCGTGGTGGCTGTATGAAGATGAGATAGAGGCTGTTAACCTGGGTGTTCTGTTCTTTATATAGTGGCTTGGCCCTAAAATTAGAGTTTCTGGACATCGGGCGTACGCCTTAAGCACCCGCGATCCTTTCTCCCTTATATGCTGGGAGTAACCCAACTTACGTTGGGCGTACCCACGCACCTTCCACCTTGCATACATGGTCCTTTTTGCCAACTTTTCCATTAAGGGACCATAAATGTAAATAGCTTCAATGTGCTACAACTCCTTCAATCTAAGTCTGTTTCCGACGAACTTTATATCTACAAAAAGGTGGTGAGAAGCCCTACGCTTCTAGAAACACTCCTCGGTCCAAACTTCTCAAATAAAACGCAAAGCCCATAAATGACCAAAACGCCCCTAGCCTTGACTTCTGAAATCCATAAATGAATGTTTTAGAACAGGGCGTTACAGATGTAACACAAACTGAATTATACAGACACGTAGAGATCAGAGGGGAAAGATGTAAGATTAAAAGATTATACCTCCTCTAGATGGAGATAATCCGTATCTTTGAAAATAAAAAGAACACTCGCCTCAAAAAGAACTTTAAAGAACATCTTCCATTACTCATCGGATCAAGTGACTCCCAAATCGACGCCTTCCCTTCTATTGTTAATTTCATCTTCAAGGATTCTAGAATCACCAATCTCATTAGTTTCTTCGCCTCTACAAATAGTCTGGAATTACTGGCACCTTGAAAATTTGGATGATTTCTAACATAGGTTAATCTAATTTGAGAACACGATCAAATAAGCATACTTTTGTGAATCATTTAAACAAAAACATGCACATATTGTTTATATGCTTGAAAAAAACCAAAATCCCTTTATCCAATTTAGAAAGAAACGAGATAAATTTAATACAAGTTGACGAAACCTTAATAGGCCGACAAAAAAGTTTGAAGGGTCAAGGGAATTTCAAGAAGCGTAGGGCTTCTCATACCAACTGCAATGGGGAATCGCTATAGCGTTAATGGAGTTCATGCTATATAACAGGGTCGCCTTATTTTCCATAATATACTGAAGACTTTACCTTTTTCTTCACCCAAAAAATCGATTGTAATTCATGTCTCTTGAAGATAAGAAGGATGCATAGAAAGCTACCTTTAAGGTTAAACAACTCAATTTAGCAAGAGAAGATCCATCAAAATTACACCGGGGTATAGATAGCAACCTACTGATCATGAGATTATGCTTCAATATATGGTTCGTAAGGTTCTCTTATCCGTTCCCTACCTTTATCATCCCAAAAATCATCAACATTTGCAAGTTTGATCCTTGGTATTATCCAGGTTAGGCTTGTTATTAAACGATGCACTTGTGTGAAGACGACAATACTTTCTGTTACAAAAAGAGACCCTCTTTTAGCTAAGGAACCAAACTTTGAGTTATTGGTGCTACCGAAGTTAACTACCAAAGATGGAAAAGATCTTGTGTGAACCACAACCGCAATCACAATAGCTACCATAGAGATGAATGGTGAATGAATACTTTTATGTTACTTTAGTGACTTAGCGTGTTTACCTTGTTTTCTCCAGTAAACCTCGCATGATCATTGAGGTTAGTAAAATAGTATTTGTTTATTTCCAATCTACCTTTTTCAGACTCTATAAATAGAGACTCCCTCTTCATGTATCAAACACACCTTCACGATCATTCTTGAATTATTATTGCAATACAAAGATCATTCACCTCTATCTCTTATCTTTCGATAAACCAAGTCCCTGTTCTCCATAAGTTGATTGCATTTACTAACTTGTGTTTGATTGCAAACCTCTTTATGAATCAACTTGGTGTCTACTTGTAATAACTTGTTTTCGTTTATATTTCCTTTACATTTCCGCATCTAACAATCTAACGTTTCCAACATATTATTGTTGTGCTAACAAGATCCTTGAGATTAATTTATTCTGCAACTTATTATTTTGTGCTAATGTTTGTTCAAGTGCTCGTCAAAGTTTTTCTCTAAAGATTTGGTATCAAAGCCAAAGTGGTTGCTTTTTAAACAAAACTATGATTTTAGAAAGCCTTCTATACCACTGAGGCTTATTCTTTAAAAAAAGGAAATATGGCACAGGCTTTATCATTGAATGTTTCCAACAGTGTTGGAGGCTCTAACAGATCTCCAATACATATTACAAGTGAATACCATCATTGGTCTCAAAGAATGGAAAGGTATCTTAAGAGGCTCTGTGGATATGTATGGAGGTATGTGGAAGAAGGATCTCATGTCTAGGTTCTTGCTCTTGCTTAAGTAGATGTTGCTCAAGCACGACTAGGAGGAGGACAGGCAGCCATGAATCGACTAACAAATGATGATCTTTAAAAAATAGAGAAAGATGCCATAGCCCTCTATGGAATCTCGTGTGGTGTTGCTCCATACAACTTCGACATCATCATCAACTGCAAATCTGCCAAAGAGATTTGGGATGTGCTCAAAAATATTTATCAAGGATCTGAACAAGCTCAAGACAAGAAGCTCACCACTGCACTCAATGAGTTCAACAACTTTAAAGCTCTTCCCGGTAAAAGTGTTGAATATTCTTTTAAAAGGTTCAACGTCATCATCACAAAGCTATCATATGTTGGTACGGTTCGAAGCATTTACGAGACAAATGTATAATTCCTGAATGGTCCGGATAGACATTGGACCACAAAAAAGATGACCATCTAAGGAGATAGAAAGATCCACACTCTTTCATTGTTCAAACTCGACGGTGAATTACAAGCACAATAATCAACGGTGATAAAAGACTGTGCAGACTTGGGAGGACCACTTGCTTTGATGGCTCAAATCCCTCAATTCAAACCTCCTCAGTACCCATTACTGCAGAATCATCATACCAACATTCATATGACAACCCACCACAGTCATATGAAGCTCATGTAGAACTAGATAACAAAGAAGTGTTTCAAATGCCATTGCCTTGGTCGGTCAACAATTAAATAGACTCCCACCACCATCCTTTCACAAAAACCAACAATTCACTAAACCATCTTTCAATCGCAACTTCAACCTGCATAATAACCATCCACGATATCCCAGGAACCCTCATCATCCTTCACAACCGCATAACACTTCTCCAAAGGATCCACCGCAGAACAACAAACTTTCAGACTCCGGTACCACTATTGAGGACAAAGATGGAGTCGTCATTTTCCATAAGTGTCACAAGGAAAACCACTTTGCCAAAGACCGTAAAGAAAATATGGTGAAATTCAAGGCATTTAATCTATGAATGGCTCAAGAAATGGAGGAAAAAAAAGAAAGAGCTTATGTTGCTCAAGTGAAAAACGATCACCAAGTTTTGTCCTCGAGTGACGAAGAAGAAGAACCTGACAACTACCAAAACAAAGCAAAATTTTGCGTGGTGAAAACTAGTGAAGAAGATGGATCAACAAGACTAAAGAAGAACTATTGCTACATGGCAAAAGATGGAACTCTTAGCATCTTTTAACAACTAAAGCTTATGATTCAGTCTAATAATCATAACATGCATGATTGTGAACCATACTTGGAAAGACTTAATGACACTTGTGCTGCCATCTTTCAGACTAAAACAAATCCTTAGATGAAAAGAACATAGCTTCCCAAGAGATGTACCATGTGAGAGGAAGACTAGAATACAAAAGGATTAAGGTTGCCATGCTAGGATAGGACTCGTTGTTAGAAAAAGATGTTAGGATGTTAAGTGAAACTCAGTTGGATATTGCTTTAAATAAACGGGATTTAGCCTGAAAGGAGATTGTACATTTAAATCTTTTAATTGAAAGACTATTTAATGAAAAGGAAGCTGTTGAGAATCTTGGTAACAGTGGGACTGTAGACGACACTTATAATTGGGGATGGTCCAATGGATTCTCAACTAATGAGACTTCCTCTCCCCGATTCAATGCAAAACGTCCATATGTTCCACCAGATAGACCTTTTCAATTTACGGTCAATACTAAGACATATCCCAAAGACATCTTGTGTCACTTCGGTAGACTTCGTGAACTTAGCAACAACTGTGTCATTGAGGAAATTCTTCCTGAATACTCGGGTAATTTAGATGAATCCATACCCATCATTAGCACATATAGTCATGGTTCTCGATCAGTTTCCATTGTGGATGAAGAAATTGTCTTAGAAGGACCTGAACTGACTACATACTATCCGTCATTGTCCTCCAAAACATGTACTGTTCAAAAGTCACCTTTGACCAACTTTGAGATACTTCAATCTTCCCTACCGTAGACTCAAGTCAAGTCCACAACTACTCTCCAACCAATTCTGCATGAATCGCCAATTAACAGTTTTGAATTTGGCTAATGTTCTCAAAACCATGAGTCTTCTCGTTCTAGTAACCAAATACTCGATTTTCATCTGAATCAAAGAATCTCAAAAAATCGCAATTAAATGTTTCTGATGTGATATCACCAAAATCTCAAGCAAAGTTGGCTCTTAAAAGAGAAATCAGAACCCGAAGTGAAAAACGGGAAACTGAGGTCTAAAACAAGAATTTCAGAAATCAACTTGAAATGCCACACAAAAAGAATTTTGGAAAACCCACGACTGCGAAAAACTTTCAAAATCACACTGCAGCCGAAGGATCAAACAAAAAGGAAACTACTATGACAAAATCATTTCGAAATAATCTTGAAAAAGGTCAAAAACATGTTTGGTCACTTTCACAAAATACCTTAACAAATCCGAATTGGAAGAGTATTTTGCCAACACCAAAACTGTCTAAATCATCTCAGTCGGTCACAAAGTCAAATCCTAGGACTGGACCTCATGACAACACTTTTTCAAGTCCCAAGACCACTCCAACAAAACAAACTTTTTGAAGTCCCAAGACCAATTCAATAAAACATACTTCAAGGACCGTTCACAAAGCAAATGTCACATCCTTCAAACCAATGACCAAATCGGGGGTTGTGAAACACCCTGGAATAGGTTTAAAATCTGAAAAGAAACATATTCCTAAGACCTACGTGCATGCTTCTATGAAGAAAGCGCCCCATGTTACCCAGGGCTCCAAACTTGTTTGGGTGCCCAAACTAACCAACTGATTGTGTAGGCAATGTGTAAAAAAGAACAAGAAGAAGAATCGTTAATCGATAGTTCCTGCTCCTTCCATATGACGGGAAGGTTAGAATACCATCGAGACTTCAGGCCAATCAGCAGTGGCGGACACGACACCTTTAGGAACAACGCAAATTAACCTATCAGGGGATACGGAGTATTAACTACGGGGAACTTCTCAATTCAACGAGTTGCTTACGTAGAGGCTCGTAAGCACAATTAAATATGTGTTGGGTAGTTGTGTGAAGCAAGTTATCGGGTTGAATTCGACAATGAGTATTATTACATAATAACGAGTGACCAGAGCACATGCCTTATCAAATCCAAGGCTGACGGGACAATGTAAGCATTGGATGTTTCTCTAATCATTGGGAAACTACAGTTGTGCTATCTCTCAAAAGCAGTGTCTGAAGTGAGTTTGTTGTGGTATCAAAAACTAGATCACCTTAACTTCAGATACATCAATTACCTGGTCATCGAAGAGTTGGTCCGTAGACTACCAATTCTCAAGTACAACAATGATACTCTACGCCTGGACTGCAAATGTGGCAAACATACTAAGGGTAGCCATCTTCTGATCATCAACTCTTGACTTGCTGAACCTCTGGAGCTTCTGCACATAGATCTCTGTAGTCCATCTACCGTAGCAAGTCTTCACCACAAGAAATACATTCTGGTGATAGCTAATGACTTCAACCACTTCACTCGGGTCTTCTTCTTGAGACTTAAATCAGACACACTGCAGATCATTATCAACTTCATCAATGAAATAGAGCATCAAATCAAGCTGCCTGTTAGAAGGATAAGAAGTGATAGCGGGACTAAATTCACTAATTAGCTATTAAATAGCTTCTTGGTCTCAAAGGGCATCAATCATAACATCTCGGCACCCTACGCCCCACAACAAAATGGAGTAGTCAAGTGAAGAAACCGCACGTTAGTTGAAGCAGCTAGATCGATGTTGAACTTTGACAACCTTCCTCTCTACTTCTGGGCAGACGTAGTGGGAATTGCATGATTTGTTCAAAGTAGAAGCATCATTTGCAAACATCTCAACAAGACTCCCGATGGAGGTCTAAACAGCCGCAAACCCAATGTCCGCTTCTTTCATATTTTTGGTTGTAGATGTTTGGTCATCAACAACAAGGATCATCATAACAAATTTGCACAGAAGTCTAATGGAGGAATATTCCTAGGTTACTCTACTAATAAAGTCACATAGTGGGTTCTTGTGAGATGTACCAGACTAATAGTTGATAGTTTTGATGTTATGTGTGATGACTATTACGCTCGCAACAATTCTCCTTCCACCGAAACCAAATCCATCATGGAAAGTGATATCCCCACATCCTTGGGCCCTTTGAACATGGTTGAAGGTAACTGTCATGATCTCTTTAATCCTACAGAGACAGATCAACTTTTAGAAACCTTGGTGTCTCCGGTAGCACAACAAAAACATGGCGTAGTATCTGGACGAATCTTGTTTGAAGGAACATCAATCAACACTTCCACCTTTTCGGTTGAGGGGGAAAGACCAGTTCCTTTAGAATAACAACCGTAGAGGTTCCAGTACTTGAAGAAAATGCTCCAGTGCCCAACCGCAGACCAAACATTCAATTAATCATTTATGAAGACTCTAAAGAAAAGATTGAAAACATTGATACAAGAAGTGACTCAAGGATTGTTCATCACTCATCAATTCAGGGGGAACCAATGTCGCTTGTCTAGGGGGAACTCATGTCATCAATCCAGGGGGAACTTCATTTACCTACTGTAGACCCCACTTGAACAAACCAAGACTCATCTGCCTGCTGCTCTCAAATTGAGGGGAACTACCTTCTTCTATTGCGGAGTCCTCAAATATAGAGGATATTCCCTCAACTACAGTTATAGGTCATCAACAATCCAGACTACACGTTTGGACAAGAGATCACCCATTGGGTCAAATCTTTGGCAACCCATCCTCAGGGATTCAAACTCGATCCTCTAGTGATTTAAATAATCATTGTCATTATGCATCATTCATTGCTTCGGTCGAGCTTAGAACAATCGTAGAAGCACTTATGGATCCTGACCGGATCATTGCAATGCAAGAGGAACTAGCTGATTTTGAAAGGAAAAAAGTTTGGAAATTGGTACCGAATCCAAAAGTTCGTACAATCATTGGTATCAGATGGGTGTATAAAAACAAGTTAGATGAATGCGATGCGGTGGTGAGAAATAAAGCTCGTTTGGTCGCCAAGGGGTATAATTAACTTAAGGGTGTTGACTATGATGAACCGTATGTCCCTGTAGCAAGAATGGAAGCAATACACATCTTCTTAGTGGATGTTGCACACAAAAACATCGAAGTTCATCAAATGGATGTAAAAAGTGATGTTCTAAATGGAGAACTGAAAGAGGAAGTCTACCTACAATAACCTCCAGGCTTTGAAAGTCTAGAATTTCTAGATCATTGCTACAAGCAGGAGTAAGAAGTATGCGGTCTTAAGCAAGCACCCTGAGCGTGGTATGAGACTCTCTGTAAGTTTTTTGTTACCTCATATTACAATGTAGGGGTGATTGGTCCCACTTTATTTAGACGAGCAAATGATAATCACTTGATGCTTGTTCAGATATATGTGGATGATATCATTTTTGGATCAACAGACCATCGTATGGTGGATGATTTTGCAAGGCTCATGACAAGAAATTTTCAAATGAGCATCAATAGAGAGATCAATTTCTTTCTAGGACTTCAAGTTAAACAAATCCCTCAAGGGATATTCATTCATCAAGAGAAGTACACCACTGAGTTGTTGAAAAAGTTCTCGGTGGACAATTGTTCTTTGGCAAAGGTTCCTATGGCCTTTGGATATAAGATCTCAGTTGACCCTACCGAAGAGTCAGCTGACCAAAAAACCTACTGAGGAATGATTGGGTCATTGATGTACCTCACTACTAGTCAACCTGATATTATATTTGCAACGGGTTTATGTGCTCGGTACCAAGCTAACCCTAAAGTATCTCATTTGATCACAGTCAAGCAAATCTTCAAATATCTAAAGGAAAGTAAAGCAATGGGCCGCTGGTACCATGTGGGCAATGACTTCAGTCTTCAAGCATTTACAAATGAAGATCATGTTGGCTGCAGATGAGATCGTAAAAGTACTTCAGGTGGATGCCAGTTATTTGGAGGAATATTAGTTAGTTGGTCTTCAAGGAAACAAAACTGTGTTTCTTTTTTTACCGCAAAGGAAGAATATGTGGCCGCAACCAATTGTTGTTCCATAGTCCTTTGGATGAAGACCTAACTTATGGACTACGGTTACAGGATGATGCGGGTGCCCATCTACTGTGATTCAGAGAGTACAATAGCAATTTCTCATTATCATATTCATCAGTCAAACACGAAGCACACTGAACTATGGTACCACTTCCTCAAAGACCACATCCTCAAAGTTAAAATCTAACTCATTTTTGTGCCCAGTCACGAAGAAGTAGTTGAAATCACATATGCTCAATATATTCTTCTCAAAAGAATAATATATTCTTCATATTTATTCTTCAGTGTACTTTGTATACTGAAATCACATATGATATATATATATATATATATATATATATATATATATATATATATATATATATATATATATTCTTCGGATACTTTATTAATTTTATTTCTAACCTTCATGACCAAGTGTGTATTTCAGCTACTACTACTGCAGTCACTTTGCATCCTACCGTTGTTGAATTGAATGAGCCTACAATCATCACTTCATAAAAACCTTTAAAAGTGTTGTGTGCTATTTAATGGAATTTAATAAAAACATTCATTTTGTCACACATGAAATTTCAAATGACTTTCCTCAGTCAGGTACATTTTAGAATAAAAATTCAAATAAATTGGTTTTCCATAAACACAATCCTTTAAAGAAATCCTTTTCTCAACCAGTCATGTCACACAGGCGTTGGGTGTCTAATACATTCCACTTCCCCTTTTCCAACGGTTTATAGCACATCCCACCCCATGTTTATCCAGCTTGTAATGATGGTCATGCAAAACATTAAATGTTCCTCTTTTCCCACAAATAATTTATTTTTGATTTATTTTAATTCCAACTGATAATGGTATAAACCCAAGGGTTTTTAACTTTAACAGCTATAATTAAAGTGATTTCAATAACTTTTGAAATCCAGAGGTGTAAAAACCCCTAATTCCTCCCAATATAGCTTTCACGCCATCTGAACTCTCTCGATGATCTTCATCTTCTTCATACTCTTGCTAAAAGTCTTTTCTACAAGTTCTCAAAAGTGTTTTGTAACAATGGTGAAGTCTGGCATCTCGAAGCAACAATCAAAACCATTCGACACAGCCTGTCCCACCGGTTCTGAATCTACCATCAAGGATCGAACACCATCAATCCCTTCAAGCAATTTCAGAGCAATCTTTGAAGATAATTTGTCCTACAATGAAGCAGTCAAAGTCATTATCAAGTTTCCTCCTTCTTACGTACTATTTGGCGCTTTCGATTCATTCATAGAGGCTGTTCCATTGTCTGTGTTGTTCAAGTGTGTGTTTTCGACATTCGCACCTAGCCACAATTTGCAAGAAGTTCATCTTAATCTTGTAGATGATTCTTTGGTGGTGTTAACAAAAGAAACATTTCTCAATTCAATCAGTCTCAGGGTTCTACCATCAACGAAGATTTACTCCCAAAACCCAAATGATGTGTTCACTACCCTTTATCAAATGGGCTACAAAAAGAAGCTCAAAGGTGTTGGTGAATTCATGAAGAATCGGTTAACAGCTGTCAGACAGTTTGTGTGCCATTTCGTGATAAGAAGTCTCTTAGGAAGGACTGGAGGGACCGAAAATATGGGAATCAAGCTCATGGAGATCATATAGAGTATATACACCGACAATGCGGTTAATTATGGGCAGATATTGTGGGATGATTTCCTACAATACATATCCAAAGAAGCTCCAAAAGAAGGTATGAATAAGATCACATTTGCTTATGTTTGGTCTTTGTGCATTTTCGATCTTCACAAGGAGGCTAACATGAACATGGGCAACGACACCAACCTGTTCTCAACCCATAATCTCAAAAGGTATACTGCTTCCAAAGATCAAACAATTTTTGGTCCTATCTGTAGACTGCATATGTATATTTTGGAGTCCATTGGACTCATAAACATTGAGGTAGCTGACCACATCATGGTTGTGAGTGATATTGCACTATACCACTCTTCCCTGCCAAGCACCAGTCAACCTACCACATCCCAAACCCAAACGAGTCATTTTAATTATCACCTCCAAGAAATCACCAGCCAATATTGTGAAAAAGGGAGTCGATACCCCTAAGAAACGAAAAGCTAGGACCATAGAGTCTTCTGCTACGGTTCATCAATCTACTTCCAAGACTCTTCATCCTCCCGTGAATGTCATTGATGACACTCATTTTAATCTTCGGGTGTAGGAGATGTTTTTAGAAGAAAGAAACTTATTTTAACCCCAAGTCATGGCGATATACAAACCACGACACATACCGAAGTCTCTCAATCGACTCCGGTAGTCGTTCGAGTCACCACAGACTCACCCTCTATAACCCAAACTCACCACTCAGATACATAAAATGTTTCCATTTCATCACTTCATGGAGACATGCCCCCAGTTGGAACCCATGTGGATCCAATTGTTTCGATTCGCCCTAAGGTCTCCAGGGCATCAAGATTACACTTTTTTGATCCTGAGGAGTTGAACTCCATTTTACTTCGTGTCACACAAACATTGGATACACAAGTTGCACTACATGGCACTTCTTTCTTCGCCCTAGCCAGAAACGAGCAGTGGCCATACTTGACTTTAGGTTAAGGAGACCAAGGAAGATCACGAAATCCTATTCCATCGACATTACGATCAAGTGGTCTAATTGTAGGGAGCATAATGTGAAAGGAACTGTGAAACTGAGGGACACCTCGGCGAAATAAGGATTTGATAGCTACTCATCAAGTAATTCTTCGACCCGTTATCATCCAATTACCGAGTCGGGAATAAGAAAATTTGAGGCATTCAAGAGGGAAGTGCATGCACGACATACTCAAAAAGTGAAACAACAACAATAGAAGGAGGAAGCCATTCAAATTGTGGCAAAATATTAGACGGATTCCATCAACAATGCCAAAACATCCGACGACATCATTTCTATTCAACAATGGATGTCTACGATGGAGGCAACTATTCAAAATGCTCAACAAATGGAGAATATTGTTGGCACTTCTAAACCTCCCTCAAATGTAGAAGATCATGATTCCAACGACGACGACACCACAGTTGAAATAAGCTCAGCTCCCATGTTAGGGTTTGATGATGACAACTATGATGATATTCAACAACCCCTTCCCTCTAGTGATTGCATAATGGTACTTGATGATGAAGAGTCTAGTGGATCACAACATTCCACCTGCAAGCCAAAAAAAAGAAAAAGAAGAAAATTGCAGTCACCAAGAAAGAATTTCTCAGTTAGCAAGCTAAGTTTGATCAAATTCTTGTTGCAGTATCTCCTCAAGCACCGTAGGCCACCAAAACTTCGGCGCCGGAGTCCCTTGCTGAGTCTATTAATTTTTTAGAAACCAGAGAAAGGACAAACACGTAAACAATCCTTTTGAGAATCAAAATAGGAATCAAGGATCTTGACAACTGTAGAACCACATATCAGAAGTAGTTCCTATTTACAGCTTAAAAGCTCATCCAGGAGGTAACTGAACTGAAAGACGATTTCAGTCATGCCCTTGAAAAACAAGCAACTCACTTTAAACAACTTGTCGAAGAGACCCATAATGTATACGATACAATGGTTTGAGGAGCAGATGGAGTCTGCCTCCTCAGAAGGTGCAAGTGAGGGTCATCCAACTCAAAATCAAGATAACCGAGAACCTGAAATCTCCAAGTCTCCTTCTACTTATCAAACTCCCCTAGAGATGAACCTCCAATGCAGAGCTCCACCGAGTTCCAACTCTTCGGTCTTCACCACCAAAATCAACACAAAAGTCTCCTCATCAATCTCATCAATATCCATAATAATCCGAACAAAATTAACTTCTCATCCCTCCAAACCCAATGATTAATATGAGTTTATGTCTTCTGATCACTCAGACGACTCCTCGGTGACAACTCAGAAGAAGAGAGAATGGAGAGTAACAAAGTTTGCTGATGAGATACGGAAAGAGGAAGGTTTCTACACCTTCTTTGAAGAAAGTTTGATAAATTCTTGGGTGAATCTAACCCGTAGGCTTCTGGATGCAGACTACATTCCCTATCTTACTTATGGATAAACTCCTTCCAATGGCTATTGGGAAATCCCCATCTCTCCAACTCAAAATACTTTCCATTTTTTGAACCTATTGATCTCAATCTCCTCAATGCACAAAGATTGCTCATGGAATTTGAACACTTGGATCTCTTCAACGCCAAACATTGTTTGAAATTCAAGCACATCTGGTCCAATGATAGATCAGATATGGTAAATAGCTAAAAGTCAAGGAAATTCATGAATAGCGATTTCTTTCAATATACCCTTACTTGAAGAAATTGTGAATACATCCGAACCCTGGCAAACTTTGAGAATATGAACCCTAAAGAAATATTCATGATTGCTTGGGTATTTCAGCTCAAAGATTAAAATACCCCAAAATGAAGATTTCCTCCGATAGGGCATGTGAATTCCGCAAGGATCTGGTTTGCAAGTTTGGAAAAATCGACGCAGAAATTCATCCAGTCCTATCCAACAAATTCAACTTGTAACATACACGTTTTGAATCACTTCGAAAATAATAAAAGTCTTTTGAGATTCCAATCAAAAGACAAATATTGAAATTTAACGACAATATAAAATTTGAAATAAGTAAAATTTTATTATTGAAAGTTGTAAATAATCACGTTAGAAATATTTAGGCGAAACCCTCATCAAAATCCGAGTCATAACGAAGAAGTTATGATCAATTGAAGATCTGCGACAAATACGGCACAATGCCGAATGACGTAAAAATTGAGTTTTTGATAAATACTTTTTAGCCTTGGTGATCTAAATGAAAGTCGTAGTATTTATTAAACCAAGAATTTTCATAAAAAGAACGTCCAAGTCTGACTTCGTATGAGGAAGTTATGATTTTTCTAAGTTTCGGAATAACAGTAGACAACTAAAAACTCAAAATAAAGATCGAGCGATATTTAGCCGACATAACCTAAACGAGAATTGAAGGTCTCGTCAATAGTAGTACAACGGTAAAAAAACCTGACGAAAACGGACGTCGGATGAAGAAATTATGAATTTTTAATGGATTTTTCAATCCCGGTCTCTTAGAAATAACAATATTGCAAATAAAGTCAAAATTAGCCGACGAAGTTTAAATGAAAGTTGTAGAGTATATTCTCGCCTACGCGTTCATATAAAGAACGTCAAAACGGAGCACGTATACGAATGTTATGGATTTTAGAAGATTTGGGCACAAAATCCGAGGAATTTCGCATGCAAAGCTCGGAAATGGTCACGTCACCTCGCCCGAGAAGCTGCCCCGTGTCCGACTCATTGCACGTCCGAAGCCACCTATCCATCGCGTGTCGCAGCCCTTACATCCGAAGCGCAATTCCAGTCCGAGATCGACGCGTGTCCGCTTGCAAACCCAGCCACCTGGCATTCGCATCTGCTGACGCGTGGAGCCCTCTCAGCAAGTGATCTTCGCTCTCGCACCCTATAAAAGGGGGGTTGCGAGATCTCCCGGGTAATGTTTGAAAATTGTCACTTTTCACCCCTAAATTCATATTTTTACTATTTCAACTTCCCCCGAAGCCCCAGAATCATTTCCAACACCAAAAACACGCCTCGAAGTCCCCAAAGAGCCCGAGGAATTTATCTTTTGTGTTTGAAGCTCAACACTTGTAGGGCCCAGTTTTCAATAAAGCTCCCGTTTTTAAACGAAGAAAGCTATTTATTATAACGAAGTGCTGCACAAATTACTATTTTAACCCTCGATTATTTCACGGTGAGTTCAATATATAGGAACAATTGTATGTTATATGTTATATGTGTTATGTGCTTTTCAGTGTTATTATTCTAGGTTATTTTCCCGTGTTATTTTTGATTCGCTATTTTAATAGCAAAGTAATACCTTTTACCATGTGACCAGTGAAAGGACTTAGATTCACATTGGTACTGGTACGTAGCCTATGGCCATGTAGAGCATGTCTCCATAAAAGATGGACTTATATTCTATGGCATTGGCAGAAGGTTAGACAGGGCTGAAAGCCTGAAATCTACCAAAATGTTTAAATCAGAAAGTGTATGTCTTCTGTGCCATTTGGGCCGAAGCTTTATTGATGTATACCAAGTATGGAAATTGATGTATCTCATTGATTGTATATCTTTGAATTAAATCCTTGATTAATATGGAAAGCTTGTCACACGATTCACATATGCCTTTGTTGTTCATTGTTCCTCTTTGCTTATGCCATATTGAAGTATATATATGGCATAACGTTATATTGTATCTATTAGTAAACACATAAATTTGTCACTGCTTACCCCTCTTAATGTTTAACAAATTGTAGAAGATAAGTAACCAGTATAATCGTATACCGTTGGAAGATTTTTCAATAGTTTGAAACTATTGTATTTTGTACTCATGTTTGTATAAATTATAGTATCCTGGGAAGTTATGTAATGTATAACACTTTGTAATAGTCGGTTTGTATCCTGTCTGATGTAAACAAGTTATCAATGTAAAATATTATATATGAATATGCACGTAGCATGTTTTGAAGTAACAATTGTCAAATATGAAAGTGTGGGTCTTTCACAACTTCCCTCTATTTGAGCATGTTCCTAATTATACCGATGGTTTTCAAGACATGTCACTCGGTTTGTATCTTGTATGATGTAAACAAGTTATCAATGTAATAGTCGGTTTGTATCCTGTCTGATGTAAACAAGTTATTGATGTAAAATATTATTTATGAATATGCACGTAATATGTTTTGAAGTAACAATTGTCAAATATGAAAGTGTTGGTCTTTCACAACTTCCCTCCATTTGAGCCTGTTCCTAATTATACCTCATTCGGTGTAACTAATTTTCTCGAGTTAGGGGTTATTTACATGAAGGCAATTGACGGACCATAGTTCTACATTCCAGTATCCACGATTCATCGCTTAACAAAGAAACAACTAGACGTCACCTTGGCTTCGGTGCAAAGGTCGAAGCATACTACGGATGAAGTCAAATTTGAAATATAAAGGAGAATCTGATGGTTGTTCGAAGTTAGAAATTTCTGGTGGATTCTCGTCTGGTTCCTTAAGTTGAAAAGGTGAAGAAATATAGCTAAAGACGTCACTTTGGGGGAAATTGGAGATACAAAAAGTGACCCTGTTTTAGCTAAGGAACCGAAGTCTGAGTTATTGGTGCTAACGAAGTTGACTACCAAAGTTGGAAAAGATCTTATGTGAACAGCAATCGCAACAGCTACCACAAAGATGAATGGTGAATAAAGACTTTTATATTACTTTACTAACTTAGCGTGTTTACCTTGTTTTGTCCAGTGAACCTTGCAAGGTTACTAAAGTCAGTAAAATAGTATTTGTTTATTTCATTGTAACTTCTTAGGACTCCATAAATAGAGACTCCCTCTTCATGTCGCAAACACACCTTCACGATTTTTCTGAATTATTATTGCAATACAAAGATCATTCATCTCTATTTATTATCTTTTGATAAACTGAGTCCCTCTTCACCTTAAGTTGATCGCATTTACTAACTTGTGTTTGATTGCAAACCTTGTTATGAATCACCTTGGTGTATATTTGATATAACTTGTTGTTATTTATATTTTGTTTACATTTCCCCATCTAACAATCTAACATTTCTAACATATTATTGTTAAGCTAATAAGATTCTTGAGATTAACTTATTCCGCAACTTATTATCTTGTACTAACGTTTGTTCAAGTGTTCTACAAAGTTTTTATTTCAACAATACTAATGTCGGCTGCCAAGGTAGATGGTTCTCGATTTACGTATGACTTGATAGCTTGAAACAAATATATAATGCTAGAAGGACCGTAGCGGGAAGGGACAGTGGGAAACGAACCCGCACCACAAAACACTACACCAAATGTGTCGGAATGGGTGTGAGGGGAAGATTCCCCATGTTCTCGCTCCTATTGTTATTGGCCAATTATTGTGTGTGTGTGTGTGTGTGTGTGTATATATATAGGTAAATAATTGGAGGATAACATTTTCTATCCAAATGTAAAATGTGTAAGAGATATTTTAAATTCTTATAACAAATATGTCAAATATGGGTAAGAAGTCACTCATTATGTCTATTAATTTAATTATTATAAATAGCACCCTTGTATATGTAAAAGACACACCAATTTGAATACTTTTATAAGTGATCAAATTCTCTCCAAAACTTTCTTCTTCTCTCATAATATTTTTTACTTTGCTTTTATTAATTTTGTTTTAGTTACATCAAATTTATAACACGTTATCAACACGAAAGTTTTAATCTAGGTTATTAAACAAGTGAAAATCATATCTATCTTAATCAAGGTACATATTACTTAGTAAAAATATTATTAATTATAAAATTTTTACATGATATTAAAAAAATACTAACGAATTAATAAAACTTATTCATTATTAATTACTAAATTTTTTTTATTTTACTAACAATTCTTTATGTAGTCTAATTTTTATGTATATTAACATTTACATTATGCAACTAACTTTTGTTTATGCATACTAACATTTAAAATATGCAACAAATTTTTATTTATGTATATACTAACGTTTATTTATATATCCCAACGTTTACTTATTTATATTTTAGATATTCTTTATAATTTTATTTAAATATTTGTTAATATTTATTTACGTTTCTAATTAAAAAAATTATACCAAGTAAGTTATGTATTAGTTGTAAATCGTATTAATTGATTTATAAAATACATATACATATACATAATATATATACAAAACGAATATATATATATATATATATATATATATATATATATATATATATATATATATATATATATATATATATGCAACGTTTATAAATAGCAAAAAAACCGACTATATTTTTTCTCTATAAATAAACATCTTTACCCTACGTATTTTTTCCACAAAATTTTTTTTTTTTTCAATCAAACAAATCAATTTCAAGAAATCAATCTTCAAGATGATTCACCCTTTTGTGATAATCATGACTATAATATTCATCTTTTCATCCCAATCCTTCACATCAAAGATAATATAGAATTTCATCTAATTTTAGGTTTGTATGCAATGTTAGCTTTACCTCTTTTTTTGTAATATTTATAGAAATAAATGGATTTTAAATTTCATCTTGTTACTTTGTTTAAAATTTATAGTTACAATATGTCCAACATTGCAAAGCTCGAGTTTGCAACACTTGATATTAGTGGGAAAAACTATGTGTCATGAATGATAGATGTGAAAATGCATCTTGAATCCATGAGAATCTCAAATACTGAATATGAATTTGATAATTGCTTGACACAACACAAAGAGAAATCACAAGTTTTCCCTCGTAAGAATATTGATGAAATGTTGAGATTTGAATATCTTGATATTATTGATCCAAGTATTCTCTAGAATCTTTTGAATAAAAGATTTGATCATTAAAATGAATTTATACTTCCAAATGCTAGAGATAAATGGAGAACACTGAAGTTTCAAGACTTTGAGAAAGTAAATGAATACAACTCATCTTTGTTTAAAATATGTTCAGAACTCAAGTATTGTGGACAGGAAGTTACCGATGAAGATATGTTGGAGAAAACATACTCCACATTTCATGCAATAAACATTAACTTGATGTAACAATATCATATGCAAAAGTCCATAAGATATTTTAACTGAATGTGTGCCTGCTTGTTGTAGAGAAAAACAATGAACTCTTGATGAAAATCTATGAATCTCATCCAACGGGATCAATAGCACTTCCTGAATTAAATGCTACAAATAATGATGGTCATCAAAAAAGACACATGGATGAGGGCGTGGTTGTGCTCGAGGACAAGGCCATCGCTATTTTAATCGAAACCAATGTCATAATGAGAACCATCCTTCTGGTCGTAGACAAGGTAATAATCATGGTCATGTGCAGAAAAGGATTAATTAGCAAACTTCACAAAGAAACAATGTCCATACACAAGTTAAGACGAAAGTGGCAAGGCATGATGCTGGGACATCACAAAGTTCTGATGGTTCATCTTATACATATGGTAGCACAAGCCATTGGTCATGGACTTGTTGCCCTACCTGCATATCTTTATTAACTTTATCAAGAGTCCATTAAAAGAAAAAGAAAAAGAAGAAAACTTATTTGATAATGTTGAAGACATAAACTAAAAATTTCTATTATTGTTCTAGTAAACTTGTTTTCCTTTCATTTTGTTTTTCATGTAATATCTTTCCTATAATAAATGAACTTTTTTTATAATAATTATTTTGATTATGTTTATTCACTAATTGTTTCTTTCATATGCGAAGTTTAATATGAGTCCACCTGGAGCACAACACGAAGAAAAGGTTGGAGATCTTTGTATCGCAGATAGTGGTAATACACATACTATATTAAATATGGACTCTTGTATATATATAGAGGAATATATGATCCCTTATTTAATGGACAAGTCATTTGACTAGGCCAAAATTCGACAGCGGCTTCAAGACTTATCCAAGTGGGACACTATTGGATTAGATGGCTAAGCCCATAACTATTATTGGTATGTACTTGACCCGAGAGTAGCATGGTCCATTTGGGTTGCACTTCAATGAAACAATTTATATGGATAGTCTTTTGAGAATAGTATGTTTATGATTGATATTAATATATTATAAGCTCTACTATATTAATTTCAAATCATATTATTTAATTAGTATTGATCAAGAATTAATTTAGAATTATTTCAGTGATCAAAGTGAACTAATTAAATATGGATTCTTATATATATATATATATGGAATAGGCCAAGCTCATTTAGGTTGGGCTAATCTTGCATGGATAGTCCATGGAGTTTTTAACCCATGGATCCTATGGAAATGAAAGGTCATGGGTATTAGGGTTTCAATGAATGTAACCCTAATCCTCCATATTATATAAAGAGGTCTTTGGCACATGAAATGACACTAGTCTGTGAGTAAACAAGAGTGGGCCAACTTCTAGTGTTCTTACTATTCTCTATAGTTTTCCAAGGTGTTTTTTGGTTATTTGTGATTCCACTTGAGGCTTCCACACTATTGGGGATAAGCTCTTAAAGTTCAATACTTCAAGCTCTATTAAAAGGCATGTCATCTAACTAGGCTTTTGTAGTATAGTTGCTTTATATTATGCTAGTTAGAATGAAACCTTGGAATATTAAATATTTGTATGTATAATAGAGAAAACATAGATCCAAGGATTATAGGTTGCATGTACACCATAGGAGTGTTAGAATGCTCAAAACCCATCAATGTTCGCTTGTACTCACTCTTCAAATTACACACAACAATATGTTTTATAACAACCAAGTTACTAGTTGCGTTTACATATGTTAATGTCCAACTGACGTGCAACTACAACTCACACCTCTCCATTTGAAGAATGTAAGATATTATCGTCTCATGATTCACTCGTGATAAAATCAATTAAGTGAGCTAAATGAGCGTGGGTTGAGTCCAATACTCGAATCTCCTTCCAGGAGCACTCATGAACACTGCAACCACTTTTGTCCCATACAACCTACAGACCCTTCATGACAGTCTTACCTCAATACCTACTTCCAAAGTATGATCGACTATGGATGCTTTGAATATCCTAGTTATTCGGGGAGTCAAAACATGCAAAGTGAAACACAAGAATAATACTAATCCCATACAGCCCCTAGCACCTTTGAGAGTAAATAGAGCAGCTTTTATTTAAACATCATATTGATTACTCATTATTCATTGTATAATGATTCAAATTTATCAACTTAATACTTGAATTAAAACAATAGCCGTCCCATGATCCAAGCCTCTACACTATCTTTTCTAAACAATAGTTATGCCATACACCACATATGCACACTATGTTTGTCTACGATCCTTACTTTGTGAAATAGATCAATTGAACACGATTCTAATGATGCTCATCTCACAATCCCACATCTTTATTGTAAATGTAAGAATTCCAAATTCCTACCATTTACCGAAATCTGTTAGATTCTAAACTTATATGCATTCATCCTCTTGTACTGACTATGCACAAAATCACAAAGACTATTCAACAAACATTACAGAGTGTTCCAACGGAGATCAGTTTCATGGAAAAGAAGTCTCGAATTCAAAGTACATTCCTTTGAGCAACCTTCTTGCATTAAGTTTTCTTAATCTTACAAAGATTTAATGAATAAATTCCACCTATGAAACATTTCCATACTCCCATTCTGACTATCACTTCTGAATAAGAGTTGCCTCCTTTCAGAATATATCAATATGGTCTTTCCAAAATTTACACTATACTTCCAACTATCCATGAGCAATCAATCTTTGTTAAACCTCAGCTTGTCCTCGACAATTGCTTAATCATTTTAGTCATATCCAATTTTTGACCTTTTCCCCTCTTATTGTCATAGGCATTTGGAAAATTTAGAAATAATAAATATTATAGCACACGTAATCGATCCTATACTCGAAGCATATGGGACACGATTCATGATGTCTCACATAAAGACATGATCCTAGACCAGTGTTTTGCTACAATATTTTTATTTACCATGTTTTCATAAGTTGACTATGAAGAGGGATGTCGTAATCATATTTTTATTTACCATCTTTAGTCAAGGATATATATATATATATATATATATATATATATATATATATATATATATATATATATATATATATCCTTGACTAAAGATGATTAAAGTCTCAATCTAAGCTTTTAGAATTGAAATGAAGTATAATTTCCTCTCCCTTAATTATAGCAAACCAACTTTTCAACCCACACAACTTCACGAATTCAAACCATTTTGTTTTCTATAATTAACATTGCTAACTTGCAATATTAAACACAATAATCATGCTCCCACTAATATGATAATTATTAGCATAACACTTATGCTCTCATTAGCTTTGACATGTATCCAGAAATCAGTTGGACTTTTAGAAATGAATACTTTATTGAGTTTCTTACCAAAGTTCTGATTTCTGATACGAAATGCTTTGATAAGACTTTATCAAAATCATACACCTTTTCTTAGATAGCTCACATGTGTGTCTAAACAATTGTTAGAACTATGAAAAAGGATGTCATAATCACAGTCTCAATTGTTTAGACCTTTGCCATTTCTCACAAGTCTATGTTAGTGTGCCAGTTACCCACACACGCTCCACTAACGACTTTGAGAATGCAAATATCACAATTGCTATCTACTTAAAATCTATTTAGTGAAATCCTTTCCTCACCATCATTTTTATGAATCGGAGAGAAACCATATGACACATAGATTTTATGGTGTATGTGTTCCTATTCATGTGAATTTGTCATAACCACAAGAGGAGATTAGTGACAAATCCAAACTCATATGGACTGAACTTGTTCAATCTTAACCTCTTGCCTCCTAGCAGCAGAAGGGCCTACCATTGCTTCCAAGTAGTTATGCAGACAACTGAGAACTCATAGAACTCACATGCATAGTTGTTGAGAAAAAAACTTTGAGACACACTTGAACAAACGTTAGAACAAGTATATTGCGGAATAGTTAATCTCGAAGGATCTAAAAGCTCAACAATAATATTTAGAGTTAGATGGTTAGAGAGTTAGTTGCGGAAAAGTAAAGAAATGGAGATAACAACAATTGTTATATCAAGTATACACGTAAGCTGATTCATAACGAGGAATGCATTCAAGCCAAGTTAATAAGTGAGATCAAACTTAGTGATTAAGTCACAAAAGAATTGCTCCTAAGAGAGATTGTAATCGATTATGTGAGAGTAAGAAGTATGAGTAAGAGAGAAAAAAAATAACTTCAGAGAAGTGTATTTAGAATAGACGTGTAAGTTGTTTTGAATACAAGAGAATGAGCTCTATTTATAGAGACTCACGAAGTACACTAGATTACATCTCTAATAGTAGCCATGCAAGATATACTGGATAATAGAGAGTATTAGAATAAAAAACAAGTAAAGTAATCTAGTAAAGAGATTGCGGTAGATAGAGACTCCGGATGCGGTTGATGGAGGAGCTTGGCTGCGGGGGCTTAACGGTTGCGGTAACTGAAGTTCAAGAGGGTCACTTTTTATGATTCAACAATTTCCCCAAGGTGACCACTTTAACTTTTGTTCAGCTATCAAGTTTAAGAAACTTGATCAGGATCCACCAAAACTTCCTGATATTTTCCAACCAGAAGATTCTCCTTAAGATTTCGAACTTGACTTCTGCAGTAGAGTGCTTCAATTTTTCAACTGCGTTTCGGCAGATATCAAGTTGCGTCCTGGTGAGGTGATGCATGGCAGTCATAGGAATGAAGTATTTGACATTATCTATCTTCCTTTTGAAAATGACTCTGAGTTCAGGGTAGTTGGTTGCACCTAAGGATCTTTCTTCATAGCCTTCGGTAGGCATTGGTAGCAGGGTCGAGTTGTGGCATATCAAATTTCTTGGTAATGGTGGGGTACATGTCTGCGTCGATTTTAGCAAAATCACAGACCGTTTCCTTCAAAAAGGTATTATCCCTATAAAGCGTAATTTTCATCTTCGGGTACATGTCTGCATTCTCTCCATATGAGCTCTGCAAGTTTAGCTGCTTTCCAGTCAGCTTTCTTTTGCTTCGTTACAGGAGAATCGTTTGAGCTCGGAGATTTTTGAAGTGAGGGGGAGTCTCTGGTTTCTCAGGAGTGTTTTCCTCTTGCGATGGAGTGTTATGAGGTGGTGTGTGATGAGATAGTTGCGGTGAAGATTGATGTGAGGGTTGCGGTGTAGGATTTTTTTCTGTACAGATGGGGGGACTTTGATGTTGTGAGATGGATTCGTTGGAGTGATGGACTTCTTTTTCACCTCCCCCTCTTGAGGATTTCAGACCCCGAGTCTCCTCAAGCCATTGTCGAAGGCCATCAACTTTGGCAAAAACTTCTTGAAATTGAGCTTTGAGGGCGTCTGCCAGTTGTTGATTGTTGGGGATGGTGGAGTTGAAGTGCATCCGATGAATTTCCTTGGTGAGTTGAAGGATTTCAGGGCTATGGAAATTTGTGGACAAAGATCGCTGCAGACGGTTGATTGTAGCTTGAAGGACTGAGATCGTGGACTCATAGGCAGTGGGAGTCTCAGCGATCAGCTTTTGAGATTAGGAGGCTTGATCCACAATGGCTGCTTGAAGGTCTTTCTTGATTGTGGTTACCTTAGAGATGAGGCGTTCCGCAACAGCCATGATGTCCTTGTGATCTGCATGTCTATTGTTGTCAAGGGATTGGATTCCCATTTCTACTTTGAGGGAGATACGCTCAGCAGCCAATCTCTCACGAGTTTCCAAGCGCTCTATCCTCTCAATCAATGACTGCGGTCCGGGGATATCTTCGAGTTAAAGTTGAGTTGGCGTGACCGCAGTAAGGATTTGATAAACCTTTGCTTGAAGGCTCAAAAATTGTTTTTGAGTGACAACATTCTTCTTCTTTTTCTTCTTCTCTTTGGGCTTTGAAGTTGAATGATGAGAGCCACTGGATTCTTCTTCTTCATCAAACATCATAAGATCATCATCAGAGAGAGAGGGTTTGTTTACCTCTTGTAGATAAGCATCATCAAAACCGAAGGTGGAAGCAGAGCTCACTTCTATTGTGGTTCCTTCGTCTTGTGATTATTGGACAGTGGGAGTGGGAGGAACTTTGGAAGCATTTTTGATCAGCAGTTTCTTCATGAGCCTTGTAGAGAGTTTCAACCATCTTAGACATCCAGTCTTGAACTTTCAATATGGTGGCTACAATATTCGCATTGTTAATGGCAATTACCCAATACTTAGCCACAACTTGGATTTCTTGTTCCTTCTGCTGCTGTTGCTTGATTTGTTGATCTTTGTGTGCTTGGAATGCCCTACGGAAAGTGGCATATTTCTGAATCTCAGCTTCAAATACAGGATTGTAGTTCAACCAAGAGTCATTCTAGTCTTCTCCGTCAAATCCTTTGTATCTCACTGAAGGGTCCTTCGGGTCCACGGATCCTTGCACATTTGTGCTCACCGTCCCTAAACCACCTATTATAGATTTAAGCAGAATAGGATTTCCTGAGCTTCCTCGGTCTCCTTGACCCATAGTAAAGTTTGGCATCGGCTCAGTTTTGGCATGGGAAGAAAAAGAGCCATGTGGTTGGGAAGGTGTTTGAAGTGTATGGGTTACATTCAAGATGATGGAGTTCAACTCCTCAGGAGAAAAGAAATGCAGTTGAGAAGCCCTGGAGACCTTAGGGCGAGAACCATTATTATCCTCTTGGGATTGAACTGGGGGGGAATCTCCTCGTTGCGGTGAATCAGATTCACTTTCTGAGCTTGAGAGGTGTTCGATGTTGGTGTTGAATGGATGTGCGGCCATTCCAAGGACTACCAGATCCTGTTGAGAAGCTGAGGTATCGGTCCGGTCACGCATATGGCTAGTGAGATCGGTTTTGCGTTTCTTGAGGATTGCAATGGGTTGATCATCCTCGTCAGAGTCACTGCTGGAGACATGTTTGTTGGGTTCGATGATAGTGATTGTTGGTGGAGTTTTTCTTTTCTTGGAGGGCTTTGAAGGCTTGGAAGCATCCTTTTTAGGAGTTCCTTGTTTCTTGGTGTTGCGGGGGCCATGAAGAGTAGAGACTTTATGCTTGCGTCTTTGGGATTGAGAAATGCTGGAGAGAGTTGTGGAAGAAGGGACTGCAGTGCCTTCAGGGTTAAGGATTTCGGATGGATTTTGAAGAGGCGGGGAACGAAGGTATGGGTCAATACCTTATGTAGCCTTAATATGATCTGAGACATCTGCAGTCTCAAGACCAAGGGTGGAAAGAATGTGGGTAGGAAGTCTTCGAATTGGTCCAAAAATAGATTGATCAGAAGAAGGATTGTACCTTTTGAGATCCTTGGTGACAAAAATTGATGTCACTGCACATGTCGATCCTTGCATCTACATGAAGGTCTGAAATGCAGAGGGACCAGAACCTTGCCAAAGTGAGTTCGGTTGGGTTCTCCCTTGGGCTCTCGTTAAGAATGTATAGATGAAAGTCGTCCCAAAGGATTTGTCCGTAGTTCATGTCATGACCTATGAAGATACTCCACAACAGCTCTACAAGTTTAAGTCTGAAATTGTTTGTGCCTCCGGTTCTGCCGGATAGACTGCGGATGACAAAGTGGCAAACGAATTGCCAGAACGAAGGCATTTGGTTTTTCTTGAATTCACGAATTCCCTTAAACTTTTTCTGATAACCCATTTGGTAAAGTGCAGAAGTAACATCTACCATGGATGGGGTGAAAATCTTGATGGAAGGATGATCAGGGAGGTTAATGGGAGAAAGAAATTTTTCTTTGGTCAAGATGACCAGAGAATCGTTAACAAGGTTGAGATGAACTTCTTGTGGGTTTTCGAGTGGGTGGTAGGCTGAGAAGGCACATTTGAAAAGGGTTGAGATTGGGACAACATCTGTGAAAGCATCGAAGGGGCCAAACAGGGGATGGTTCTTCAGAAACTTGATCATCTACTTGATTGGAGCATTTTAGGATGAATGATCTTCGAACATTGCTCGAAAGTTGCTTGAAGCAATCGTGGGAGAGTCTGAACCAGTAGGGTTCACTGATCCAGATACCTTGGATTGTTTCTTGGATACACCAGATTTCACCATTGTAGGATCTTGAGTGAAAGAGTAGAAATAGAATGCTTGAAAGAAGATACAATGTTCAGAGAGCGTAAAGTGGTTTTAGGGAAGAAGAAGGGTTTATATAGGCATGAATTTGAACAGTAACTAGATTTTACCCTAGGTAAAAGAAAGGATAAGGTAAAAGGTCATTTGGGGGGAATCTTTAGAATTGGAAATTAAATCTCAGCCACATAATATGAAACAGTTTCAAAAAGGTTTTGAGATTTATCAAAAAAAGGGTTTGCATTTAATGAACAATCGGACATACATTGATATGTCAGGTGATCGTGTGGTGAAGGGAAAAGAAGTTGTAACGGATGGGACGTGTTGCGTATGAGGAAAAGACAAATTAAGGATTTGTTTATAGAAAAACGTTCTTTTTGTCATCATACCTAAAATAGGTCTGACACAAGGTTTATAAGAATGAGAATGAGACAGTTTCTCAATGAATGTTTTTATTTAATGTTTTATTTAATGAATGATCATTAAATAGCACACTATGTTTTTTCTGTTTTACAAACGAATGTAACAGTCTGAAAATCAATTAATGTGACTACGGATGGACACATTATTGCGGATGGATCCTTTTACATTACGAATGAGTAGATATATGACTGCAGTGGAAGAAACAAAGAGAGCACTTGTACAATAAGTTAGTAATAACAAACAAGAACGACCAGTGAAAGATAAATATAATATATGGTTCTGGTACATAGACTGCGGTACGCTGGATAGACCAAAACCATTTATTATAAGTACATTTCAATTAGGACCGCAATGGAGACCAAGGATGGTCTGCGATACCTATCAATTCAAGAAGAATTGAGGGTTTGGATTCATCATTCCTAACATTTGTAAGAATTCGTTGAGTTTGGTAGAGTCAAGTGCCTTTGTAAATACATCAGCAATCTCTTCATGAGTAGGGACAAAGATGAGTTCAATGTTACCTTTCAGGATGTGGTCTTTGATGAAGTGATATCGTAGTTCAATATGCTTCGTCTTGGAGTGTTGAATAGGATTATGAGAAATCGCTATGGCAGTTTTAGAGTCACAGTAGATTCGTATCTGCAGCATTATGTATCCGTAGTCTAAAAATTGTGTTTTCATCCATATAACTTGTGAACAGCAGCTGGCTGTGGCCTCATATTCGGCTTCTGCGGTAGACAATGATACACAAGTTTGTTTCCTTGATGACCAGCTGACTAGTCTTCCACCTAAAAATTGACATCCACCTGAGGTGCTTTTTCGATCAAGTTTGCATCCGGCATGATCCGAACCTGTAAAAGCTTGAAGACTGAACATATTGCCTGTAGGGTACCATAGACAAAGTGATTTGCTTCCTTTTAGGTACCGAAGAATTTGTTTGGCTGCGGTAATATGTGACACTTTTGGGTCAGCCTGATACCTTGCACATACACCAGTTGCAAAGACAATGTCTGGTCGGCTTGCGGTGAGGTATATCAAAGAGCCTATGATACCTCTATAAGTCTTGTGATCCACAGACTCACCTGAGGGATCAGCAGAGATCTTATATCTGAAGGCCATGGGGACCTTAGCCCGGAGAACAGTTGTCCATATAATATTTCTTCAACAGTTCAGTGGTGTATTTCTCTTGATGAATGAATATCCCTTGCGGAACTTATTTCACTTGAAGTCCTAGAGAGAAGTTAGTCTCTCTATTCATGATCATTTGGAATTTTTTGGTCATGAGCTTAGCAAATTCATCCACCATTCCTTGATCAGTCGATCCGAAGATGATATCATCCACATATATTTGTACCAACATAAGGCGGTTACCATTTTCTTTTCTAAATAAAGTGGGATCAGTCACTCCTTTTCTGTAACCTGAAGAGACTAGAAATTCAGAAAGAGTCTCATACCAAGCTCTTGGGGCTTGCTTCAGACCGTAGACTGCCTTTTCAAGCTTGTAGCAGTGGTCAGGTAATTCAATACTTTCAAAGCCAAGAGGTTGCTAAAGATAAACCTCTTCTTTTAATTCCCCATTGAGAAAAGCACTCTTAATGTCCATTTGGTGTACCTTGACGTTTTTGCGGGCTGCGTATGCTAAGAAGATTCAGATGGATTCCATTCGAGCCACCTGAGCATACGTTTCATCATAGTCAACACCATCAAGTTGACTGTAGCCCTTTGCAACTAGCCTTGCCTTGTTTCTGACTACCGCACCAGATTCATCCAGCTTGTTTTTTAATACCCATCTAGTACCGACAATGGTGTGACCGTGTGGCTTCGGGATGAGCTTCCACACTTTGTTTCTTTTGAATTCTTCTAGCTCTTCTTGCATTGTGGATATCTAATTAGGTTCTAGTAATGCTTCTTTGATCGTTCGAGGCTCGACTGAGGACATAAATGTTGCGTAGTCACAATGATCAGATAAGTCCTTGGCAGATAGAGTCTGGATACCTGCGAATGGGTTGCCAATGATTTGACCTGGTGGGTGGTCCTTCGTCCATACGTGTAGACGAGGTTGTAGATGATCAGCAGCTGCGGTAGAGGGAATGTCTTTAATATCTGAAGTTTCTTCAGTTAGAGAAGGCAGTTCCCCCTAGATTTGAGAACATCCTGCGGAATAATCTTGGTTTGTTGGAGCGAGACTGGAATTTACATGAGCAGTTTGGAGAGGTTCCCCCTGGATTGCTGATGGGAGTTCCTCTAGAACCTGAGAAGGTTCCCCGTGGACTGCAGATGGGTGATTGATAATCCTTGAATCGGTTCTTGTATCACTGTTCTTTATGAGTTCATCATCCGAATCTGAAGATACATTTGATGGTAATGATTCTCTGTAGATAGGAACTTGAGCATCATCATGTACTAGAACCTCGATGGTTGTTGCTTGATCCGAAGTAGAGCCTTCCCCCTCAACCGGAGAGGTGAAATTATTGAGAGATGCTACTTTGGATAGAGATGGACTAGAAACATCAGCGTGTTGTTGTTGAGCGGCTAGTGACACAAGAACTTCGGATAGTTTCTCCGTTTCAATGGGGTCGAAAAGATCGTCATAATTGACTTCAACTAGATTTAAAGGACCTGAAGAGGAAGGAATATCGCTTTCCATGATTGCGGTGGTTTCAGTGGATGGAGGGGCATTGCGGATGTGAGAATCATTAAATTTCACATCGAAGCTTTCAATGATTAGCCTTGTACGTCTGATGAGAACTCGATAAGCAACCTTGTTCGTAGAGTAGCCAAGAAAGATGCCTTCATCAGACTTCAGTGCAAATTTGTTAAGCTGATCTCTGTTGTTGATCACAAAACATCTACACCCAAAGATATGAAAGAAGCAAACATTTGGTTTGCGGTTGTTAAGGCCCTGATACAGTGTTTTATTGAGTTGTTTGCAAACAATGCTTCGGTTTTGTACAAAGCATGTGGTTGCTACTGCTTCAGCCTAGAAGTAGAGAGGAAGGTGTGCGAAGTTGAGCATGGATCTGGCTGCTTCTACTAGAGTGCGGTTCCTTCTCTCTACTACTCCATTTTGTCGTGGTGTATAAGGCGCTAAAACGTTGTGAGTGATGCCTTTGGACACCAAAAAATTGTTGAGAGGATGATTAGTGAATTCGGTTCCATTATCACTGCGAATACGTCTTAATGGCAGCTTGATCTGAACTTCTATTTCTTTGATGAACTTGAGGAGAATTTGCGGTGTTTCTGACTTGAGTTTGAGGAAGAAAACCCATGTGAAGCGTGTGAAGTCATCTACTATAACCAGTATGTACTTTTTGTGGTGAAGACTGGCTACGGTTGATGGACCACAGAGATCGATGTGCAGGAGCTCAAGTGGTTCAGAAATTGAAGAGTCAATTACCATGGGGTGACATGCTTTGGATTTCTTACCACATTCACATGAAGGAAAGTGAGTATAATTGCTGAACTTGAGAATAGGGAGTCCTGTGACCAGCTCTCTAGTGACCAAAGTGTTGATGTATCTGAAGTTTAGATGAGCTAGCTTGCGGTGCCAGAGCTAGCTGACATCGGATACAACTTTGGAAAGGAAACACAATTGTGGTTTTCCTATGACCAGAGAGACATCCATAGGATACATAGTACCCTCGTATCGAGACTTGATCAAACATGAGCTCCTATCACTTGTCATTACATAACAGGATTGATCATCAAATTCAACTCGATGGTCTGGCTTACATAGTTGGCCAACACTGATGAGATTGTTTTTAAGGCTTTCTACATAAGCAACCTTTTGAATAAAGAAGTTACCTGTAGTGAGTACATTGTAACCTCGGATGATTCCATTCGCATTGTTGTCGAATGTAACATTTCCACCGTTGCAAATTGGCATGAAATCCCGAAGGTATTCTAACCTTTCGGTCATGTGCAAGGAGCAGGCACTGTCGATTAACCATTCATCTTCTTTTTCATCCTTGCACAAAGCATGAGAATTACATGGTTAGTTTAGGCATCCAAACTAGTTTGGAGCCTGGAACAACAGATGAGTTTCTGAATGATGCATGGACTGAGGTTGCAGGGACTGGTTTCGTGTCTACTTTTAAACCTAGTTCTGGGTGTTTGCGTGGTTTTGGAGTGTTGTGTGTTTTTGAAAAGTTACGAGGTTTCTAATTTTGGCAACTACACTGACATTCACATGTTGAGATTTTGTCTTTTGTTCTAACACCATGTTTGGTCAGCGGTCTAAAGAATGAGTTGTTTGGCTTGTGACTAGTCTGAGGTTTAAAGGATCTGACATGAGTGTTGTTTGGTTTTTGTAAAGTTTGTTTTGAAAAAGGTTTAGCACGTGGAGATATTTGTATGGGTAATTCATGATGAATTGTTTGAAGAGTGGTAGAACTTTTGTGTGAAGACTGCGGTAGGGATGAGTTGACTACCGCAGAGTAAGTCTTAGTTGGGACTTCAGTGGGGGTTTTTGTGGGACTTTTGACTATAGTGTGGGACACTGCGGTCTAAGGACAGAGATGGAAAGTCTTTCGAGACTTCAGCGTCCTCAATGACAATTTCCTCATCAACTACGGATGAGTTTTGAGAATTTGGGTAAGTAGTGCCACAGATTTGAATTTGATCACACGTATGACCCGAAACCTCATACACATTTAATGAGAATTATAGTCCTTTTCCTAACCGTCTGGCTAATGACCCTCCACCAGTCACAGAAGCAGTGGGTAAGAATGGACCTCCATTAAACTACCATTTCATAGGCAATAACCTTATACCCTCCTTATAGACCGACTTCGTGAATGATGCCTACTAACGGTAACACTGACTTTGTTCTTATACATACATATATATATATATATATATATATATATATTAACTCTTAATGTTATAATGGTATAAGCGTTGAATTTTAACCTTAAAAATTCTAAGGGTTTAACTTGGATTTAAAGTATTCATGGGGGGAAACTTTAAAAATTCCAAAACTAGAGGGCAAGTTTTGAACAATTCAAAAAACTTTTTGAATCCATTTCATATGAGATTAATATGGCATTCAATGGCAAGACTCTTGAAAATCCATAACTTGAGGACAAGTTATTGAGGTCATAAAACAATTTATGAGAAAAGACTCATCAAGTTCATAACCTAAGACTCTTTAATAATTCATTTAAAGAAAAACTTTTGGTTTTCCATAACTTGAGGACAAGTTATTGAATCCATTAAAGGCCATTTAGATCATCTAATAAACAAACAAACATGTCAAGGAAAACTATGATCTAGATTAAACTCATATGAACAAGACAATTCAAATCAAACAATTTTCATGTAATTAGTCTAACCATTAAACTAATACAAAACATGAATCTATTGACAGTTATCTTTTGAATTGGATTAGAATAACCATTACCACATCAAAAATAGGTTCACAAGTTCAAAAACAGCTTAGGGTAATGATTCTAGTCCAATTCCAGTTATAAACATCGGAAATCTGCACTCAGGGGCTCCGAATCGTCGAGTGCAGGAACAAACTTGGCGAGTAGGATGATTTTTGCCTTGGATTTGGTGATTCCACCAGTGGAATCGGCAAGTCCACTTTCCAAATAGCCATAAATTCGATTTTTTTCCAACAATTTGCATCAAGTATAAGGAAAACAAGCCTAGGATCTGTTACTACTGATGTGTTTTGAGCATTCTAACACTCCTACGGTGTACATGCAACCCTATAAAACTTGGATCAATGTTTTCTCTATTATACATGCAAATAATCAATATTCCAAGGTTTCATCCTAACTAGCATAATATGAAGTATATATAATACCAGAATCTGGTAGAATGACATACTTTTGATGAAGCTTGAAGTCTTGAACCTCTAAGAGCTTAGTGCCCGAAGTTTTGCACCTCAAATGGTTTACACAACACCACCAACAATTGGAATAACCTGAGAAGAAGGTTACTTAGGTTCACTCTATGAAAATCGGGCTTGCCCTCTTGTGTGCACACACTAGTCAGCATTTCATGAACCATGGGGTCCTTTATATAGTGTGGCTCATTTAGGGTTACACCATCTAACTCATGAATTTTCATTTACTTCATGATCCTTGGGTTTTAACCTCCATAGATTATCCATAGGTTACCACATGTGTTAAGCCCAACATGAAGGACAATGCATCACAAGCGCACATATATAAGAATGAATGATTTACATAATGGATCCCAATATATTTAATTAGTCTCTTTTTTATCACAAAATTAATTCCAAATTAATTTTTAATCAACACAAATTAAATAATACGATTTCATATTAATACATTAGAACTTATAATATGTTAATATAAATCATAAATAACCTTTTCTCATTTATCTATCGAATTGCTCCGATGTCATGCAACCCAAATGGACCATGCTACTCTCTGGTCAAGTACATAACAATAATACTTATGGGATTAGACATCTAATCCAGCAAATCTATCATTGAATGTCAAAGAAGAGAAGATTGGGCTAAGTGGATGGAGGCTATGCAAGTCTATGTCAACCCGAAATTTCTTTTTGTACGAACCATTTCAAAAAAAAATCAATTCAGATTTATTTCTGCTTTCGTGAGCATTATTTTCGGTCTAATTAAATATCCTAAGCTCAGTGCAATCAAGATTTGGGTCCAAGAACGGATTTTTCTAAATCATAATATAGCATCCGGGCCAAACTCCCCTTCGAGAAGTGTGTACGATCGCAAACTTGAGTTTACGGCCGTACACCCGCACCCCACCCCCATGGCCGAAACTCCCTCCTATATATGGAGTGATTGGCCTTCATTTGTCACTTTACACTCTTCAAAGCTAGAACTTCCTCTCACTCTCTATTTACTCTCTCTCAACCTTCATCGATTTTCTTGAAGGATCCTCAAAAATGTAAGTGTTCCTCCATCTTGATTTGTTTTTTAATCCCTTATCTATTGATGAATCTATGATTCCTACCTCATTAATCTCATCTTTGGCTAGATCTTCATCTCTCACCAAGAACACCAAGAACACACATTAGTTCTTGGTGGCTAAAAATCCACTTCAAGCTCCCTAAAAGTAAGTAACTGCTTCCTATGTTTGTTATCTACTAGAAATCCTTGATTTTCACCTTGAAATCGACCCAATAAGCATGAATGCGAAGGGTTTATGGCCGTAAACCCATGTGTATGACCGTACACACCCCATGGGCCGTAAACCCTAGTTTTTGGTCAAAGATTGGCCTTAAACTCTCCTTTAAACTATGCATGGGAACTAGAACACTTCTAGGACGCTAGAATTGACCTTAAAACAACACAAATCACACCTTTCATCAAGAGTGTATTGCCACAAACTCCTTGGCCGTACACCCATGGGCCGTAAACCCATGGGTCGTACACTTTTGGGCCGTAAACTCTTGGGCCGCAAACCCCATTGGTCCGCAAACCTATGACCGTACACCCCTTGTTGTGACCGCAAACTCACCTGCTTCAATCACATGTGATTCTAACACTTAGTTTAAAGTGTTTCCTAGTCTCTAAGGTGGTTTCCTTCCCTAATTAGTGGTGTTATACCCTAATCTAATACATATATGTGCTATTATTGTTGGGTTTTGAGCATTCTAACACTCCTAGGTGTACATGCTACCCTAAATACCTTGGATCTATGTTTTCTCTATTATACATGCAAATATGAACATCCAAGGTATTATCCTAATCTAGCATACAAATCAATGAATATAACACGATAGAATACATACCTCTTTGATGTAGAATGTCTTCATGAAGCTTGAGTGCCTAGTGCCTCAAGTGTGACAACTCAAATGGTTCACACAACACCAAATACACTTGGAAAAAATTGAGAGAATTCTACACTACATGAAAATCGGCTTGCCCTTCTTTTACACACACTAGTGGCCGATTTTGGTCAAGAATAAGATGCATATATGTTAGGGTTACACCATGTAAACCCTAATTGACATGGCCTTTCATTTCCATGATCCATGGGTACAAATACACCATGGAGCATCCATGGAGCATCATATGGGTTTTAGCCCAACTAGATAATCCATGGAGCATTAGCCCACTATATAAGTATGGATGATTTACACAATCAACACATATATTTAATTAGTCTTCATTTGATCACTTAATTAATCCTAGATTAATTCTTGATCAATACTAATTAAATAATCTTATTATTCTTATTAATATACTAGAACTTATAATATATTAATAACCATAAGTGTCTTATTTCTCTCATTTAGTCTATCTAAGTGCATGATGCCATGCAACCCAAATGGACCATGCCGGGTCGGGTCAAGTCTTACCAATTATAGTTATGGACTTACACATTAATCCAACAATTATATGTTAAATAGGATTCGTTTGTGTTCGAGACTTCAATTCACTCTCAGCATCCCTATCAATCTTACATTCGAATCACACGTCAAACAGTGAGTTCATACCCCTACGCATTTATGGTTTTTAAAAGTTTTTAGGGGGAATACAAGCCAAACATAAAGGTTTTTAACGAGTGCAAAACTTATGCAATTAATTACAAATCAACGGTTTTCATAAAGCATTTAGATACTTTATCCCTTTTGTATTATGCGGAGTATAAGGGCCCACAGATATCGCTTTTATCCCGAAGGTAAAAGGAATGGATAAACTTCGACTCATATGGCTTGTTCTACTACTTGTTAAATCATACACAAAGACACGTTTTATAACACTGAGTTACCGAATGAGTTTTCGTGCAATCAATGTACAACCAACTCATAGTAACAAATCATATCTCTAGGTTTGAAGAATATAAGATAGTATCGTCTCATGATCACTCGTGATAAAATCCATGAAGTGATTCCAATGAGCGCGGGTTGAATCCAATACTCAGAACCTATGAGCACTCATGAGTGTTGTAGCCCTTTGTCCAACATTTTAGACCTCTACAAGCCAACCCATGACAGTCTTGATTCATATCTACTTCCAACATATGACCGACTGTGGATGGTTTGAATAACTTAGTCATTCCGGAAGAATAACCTAGTTTATTCAGGAAGTCAAAACATGCAAAATGAAACACAAGAATAATTGAATCCAATATGGTATCAAAACCTATGAACATAAATAAAACACCTTTTATTTATCACCATATGATTACACATTATTCATTGTATACCGTTTCAGCTATCAACTTTATTCTTGAATTTAAAACAATAGTTGTCCCATGCTCCAAGCTTGTACACTATGTTTTTCTAAACACTAGTCATGCCACACACCAAGTATGCATACTATGTTTGTCTATGATCTTTACTTTGTGAAATAGATCAATTGAACATAACTCCAATGATTCTCATTTCACAGTCCCAAATCCTTACTACAAATGCAAGAATGCCATTTACTGAAATCTGTTAGATTCTAAACGTATATGCATTGAACCTCTTGTAATGATTATGCACAAAGCCAGAAAGACTTGACAACAACCATTACAGAGCATTCCAAAGGAGATCAGCTCCCTGGAAACATCCTTCTTGCATTAAGTTTCCTAATCTTACACAGATTGAATAATTTCTAACTTTGAAACATTTCCAGATTCCATTTTGACTATCACTTCTGAACAAGAGTTGCCTCCTTACAGATTATGTCAATATGGTCCTTCTAGAATTATCACTATACTTCCAACTGTCCTTGAGCAACCAATCTTTTGTAAACCTTAGATTGTCCTCGACAATTGTTTAATCCTTTTAGTCATATCCAATTCTATACTGTTTCCCTTCTTAATGCCCTAGGCATTAGGAAAATTTTACAAAGGAAGAATATAGCACATGTAATCGATCCTATATTTGAAGCATACTGGACACGATTCATGATGCCTCACATAAAGACTAAACTAGTCTTTTGCTATAATATTTCTATTTCAATTTTCCAAGTTCTCATAATTCAGATTATGAAAAATGATGCTGTAATCATAATCGAATTTTAGAACGCAAATAATGGACCCATATACAGTATTTCCTTATGTTGAGCCATTCCAACATGAAATTCATATATATATATATATATATATATATATATATATATATATATATACATATATATATATATATATATATATATATATATATATATATATATATATATGTCCTTGACTAAATACGATTAAGACCTCAATCTAAGCTTTTAGATTTGAGATGAAGTATAATTTTCTCTCTCTTAATTATAGCAAAACAACTTTTTCCCAATTGAAACCTTTTGTTTTCTATAATTAACATTGCTAACTTGCAACCTTTATCATAATTATCATAACACTTATGCTCCCACTAGCTTTGACATGTACTTATAAATTAACTGACTTTCTTACCAAAGTTTCAGATTTCTGATACTAGATTGCATTGATAAAACTTTATCAAAATCATACACCTTCCCTTAGATAGCTCATAGGTGTGTCTAAACAATTATGAAGAGGGATGTCGTAATCATAATGGTTAGACCTTTTTTGCCACTTTTCACAAGTCCAGGTTAGTGTGCCGATTAACCACACACGCTCCACTAACGACTTTGAGAATGCAAATATCGCAATTGCTATCTAGCTAAAATCAACTTAGTGAAAGTGTTTCCTCACCATCATTTTCATGAATCGGAGAGAAACCTTATGACACTTAGATTTTTATGGTGTATGTGTTCTTATCCATGTGAATTGTCAAAACCATAGTCACAAGACAAGGATAATGACAAATCCAAACTCATATGGACTGAACTCAATCTTAATTTCTTGCCACCTGGCAGCTCAAGGGCCTTCCATTGCTTCCAAGTTGTTATGCACCCAATTGAGAACTCTAAGAACTCATATGCAAAGCCAACTTTAACTGGAATGGGCATAGAATATGTCAACACGATAGGTTATAAACCTCAAGTTGTGCGCTGGTGAAGAACCCTAGGTTTTATTCTTGATTAGTTCTTGAGACTTTCAAGACTTTTAAGACTCCCACTGTCCTCTTGACATATAAGACTTTCTTGTCAGATATTCAAGAGATAGTGTGGATTCTAATCAAGACAAACACTTCACATAATTGGCCTTAGTTGATCTTTGTTTTTATCCAAAACATCACAACTTACCAATTTCAAATGTACAAGAGTAGAAAACTTTTACTCTTACATTTGATAAGTGTTTTTAAACCTTTCTTTAAGATATGTCACTCAACTTACAGTCTTGGAGTATGACTCTATGACTTGTTTTGGAACGAAGTATGAATCATCTTCTTGACTTAACCAGTTCAACAATTCATAGCTCCTCTTCTTAGCTATAAGAAGGCACTTAGAGGATGAATTGTGATAAGGTCTCTAAATCATTAAGATGATCATAAAACTGATACTAACGTACTCTCCCATCTTTTCATATTTGAGAAACTTTTATCCTTCTGCCTAATTTGATTCTTCTTATTCGCTCTGCCTTACATTGGAACCTTTTCCAATGTCTCAGAATTACACTTAAGCTTGTAAGTATAACCATATTTACTGAGCTTTAGTAAATTATGACGAATAATCTTATCGATCTTTTTGTGGTGGACTTGACCAGTGCACAAGAATGTGTACTCGATCCCTTAGTCCTTCACTTGACTCACACATCCATGTGAACAAGTAATTAGTCTTAATTTTCCAATACTTTAAAGTTCTCATTCATCATGCTATACAACTTGCATGATTCCAAGTTCCGGTCCAATTTAAACTTGGGTGATGAGAATCTTTCCTTATTTGGTAAATTTACACATTACCAAAAATGAAATAATCAATTTCATATTTCCACTCTTGCTATTAATGGAATCATATAAGCAACAATTTTTCCTCAAATGCCATTGTAAGGATATTTTAAAATAAATAAAATCAAAAATTTCCTTTTTATTTTAAAACTTTGTGGAAAAACTATCCTTACGATGCAAAAGAGCATGAAAACTTTGTTGTTATTTATTCCTGAGCAATATATCATAACTCCTAAGAAGTAGCTCAAGAATCCGATCTTCAAACTATGCGATAGAAATCCATCTACGCGATCAGATTCAACATATTCTTTCTTTAAGTTTCTTTACTTTTCTTTGATTCTTAAAACATGAACATGTGACCCAGTCACATCATATATCAAGAATCTCATAATAGAAACTTAGCAGAGTTAGATAGTGGATTTTACCTGAAGTAGAGTCAAACATCCTTAGGTAAAATTAGGCAGCTTCGCAACTAATGCTCCTTCCTTTGGCAATGTAAACATATGGACCCTTTGGTAATGGTACACGGGACTATCATAGACTTAGCTTTTCTCTTTACTATTTGGTCAACCGAGTTGACTATGGCCGATCCCTTTCCATTGGGAAGAGAGAGCTTTACTGGATATCAATTGTCACCATTGTCAATGTCCATAAAGTTTTAGGAAGATGATCTTAGCAAATAGATAAGATCATTAAGGATCTTGTCATAGTCTGTTTCATAGGAGTTCCAAAGAAACTCAATATGTGACTTAGAAAGTGATTGAGCCACCAACTTTTTCAAGACTTTGACACCCAACTTTCCCGGCTTGTCAATATGTGACTACATCTCCAAGATGTGACCACACCTAGACCTTGCCTTGCCAATAGGGCTTTAGTGACCTTAAACTTTTCAAGAACTTGTGGGTTAAGGAGAATAATTGGAGGAGGTGAAAGAAGTATGATTTCCATGGGACATCATTTTCATTTAGGAAAGCTTGTTTCAAGAGATTTGGGAAGATCATAAATGTCTAAACCAGACATCTTTTGGGAGATATTCAAGATAGTTGATCTAAAGTCCTTAATATGACACCTAATACGAAATATTAAGGCTAGGACCCAACAAACTATTTTATAACTTAGAAGAGGGATGCCGTAATCCAAGCTATAAAATATTTGAAGGTAGGTGAATGATGATTCACCAATTTCCACCAAGATAAACGAAATGTATTATTAGGTTTTAATTGGTTTTGAAACTCCTAGATCTTTGAGATTCATTGAACTGTTCAATGGCATGTTTTAATCTCGAGTGTGCCCTTCAGGTTTTGTGACTGGGATGCCGAGGATCACAAAACAAGGTGTGAAGTAACCATGCAAATTACTTGGTACCCTTAAGTGTTTACCCCTCAATCGATGTGCCGGTTAACCACACAAGCTCCATCGATACTATGATAAACATTAAGTTACCCTTTGGCTACCTTGTTAAATACGAGTTAGTGTGCCGGTAAACCACACACGCTCCACTAACGGACTTAAATAAAGTGCAAAGTGTAATTTCATGGATTAGCACCTTATTCACATTTTCCTAAGTAACTAAGATTGGGTATTTTAAGAGTTTAGTTACTTAGTATTATCATTAATACTTTTAATGAAGGGAGAATTATAGTCCTGTCAAACTCGTTCGGCTAACGACCCTCCACCAGTCAAGCAAGCGGTGGGTGAGAGTGGACACCCATTAAGTTGCCATTTTATAGGCAACAACCTTATACCCACCTTATAGACCGCCTTCGTGAATGAGGCGTACTAGTGGTAACACTGACTTTACTCTTATACATATATATATATATATATATATATATATATATATATATATATATATATATATTATTAACTTATAATATTATAAAGTATAAGGGTTGAATTTTAACTTTTAAAATTCTAAGGGCTAACTTGGAATTAAAGTATTCATAAGTGAAAACTTTTCAAATTCCAAAACTTGAGGGCAAGTTTTGAAACTATTCAAAACTAATTAATTCCAAAACTTACGTGTTTAAGGTAGTTTTAATCAAAAAACTCTTCAACTTCCATAACTTGAGGACAAGTTATGGAAGACTTTAAACTAATAAATGAATTAACTTTTCTTTATTTTATAACTTATGGAATTAATTAAGGTTACACTTTTGTTTTATTATTTAATGAAGAGACTCTTGGTTCTCCATAACTTGAGGACAAGTTATGGAGTCATAAATCCATTTAATTAGAACTAGACTCTTCATTTTGTAACCTTTGCCAACTTTTATGAGTTTTATGAAACTTAAATGTGACTTTTCATATAACTTGAGGACAAGTTACAAAAACACATTTTAGAATCAACTCTTAGATTAATTTGGATTGAAAACAACTATTTCACTCAACTTTTCTATTAACCTAAGCAACTCATAAGAACAAGATAATTCACATCAAACTTTTTCATGTAATTAGTCTAAACCTTAAACTAATACAAAACATGAATCTATTGACAATTATCTTTGAAATTGGATTAGCATGAACATTACCACATCAAAACAAGTTTATAAGTCAAAAAACATCTTAGGGTAATGTTCATAGTCCAATTCCAGCCAAAAACCATGAAGATATATTTTCTGGAGGCCAAACTCGTCGAGTTCTTCATGGAACTCGTCGAGTTCATGCTCCAATACATGAACTCGTCGAGTTTTCTACCAGAACTCGTCGAGTTTTAGGCTCTAACTGTTTCTTGGCTTCGAAAAATCTATTTGCATCAAGTATAAGAGAAAGCATGCCTAGGCACTAATACCACTGTTGGGTTTTGAGCATTCTAACACTCCTAAGTGTACATGCAACCCTAAATACCTTGGATCTATGTTTTCTCTATTATACATGCAAATATGAACATCCAAGGTATTATCCTAATCTAGCATACAAAACAATGAATATAACAAGATAGAATACATACCTCAAGTGTGACACCTCAAATGGTTCACACAACACCAAATACACTTGGAATAACTTGAGAGAATTCTACACTACATGAAAATTGACTAGCCCTTCTTTTACACACACTAGTGGCCGATTTTGGTCAAGAATAAGATGCATATATAGTTAGGGTTACACTATGTAAACCCTAATTGACATGGCCTTTCATTTCCATGATCCATGGGTACAAATACACCATGGAGCATCCATGGAGCATCATATGGGTTTTAGCTCTACTAGATAATCCATGGATCATTAGCTCACTATATAAGTATGGATGATTTACACAATCAACCCATATATTTAATTAGTCTTCTTTTGATCACTTAATTAATCCTAGATTAATTCTTGATAAATACTAATTAAATAATCTTATTATTCTTATTAATATACTAGAACTTATAATATATTAATAACCATAAGTGTCTTATTTCTCTCATTTAGTCTATCCAAGTGCATGATGCCATGCAACCCAAATGGACCATGTCGGGTCGGGTCAAGTATTACCAATTATAGTTATGGACTTAGACATTAATCCAACAATTACATGTTAAATAGGATCCGTTTGTGTTCGAGACTTCAATTCACTCTCAGCATCCCTATCAATCTTACATCCGAATCACACGTCAAACAGTGAGTTCATACCCCTACGCTTTTATGCCTTTTAAACGTTTTCAGGGGGAATACAAGCCAAACATAAAGGTTTTCAACGAGTCCAAAACTTATGCAATTAATTACAAATCAACGGCCTTCATAAAGCATTTAGATACTTTATCCCTTTTGTATTATGCGGAGCATAAGGGAGATTTTCTAAAATTTAATTGCATAGTTTTCAGAACAGTTTCACGAACATAACAGTCAAACGATAATAGGTATAGTTTGGGGAATTTCATTACTGGTTTTATAGATACAAACTACATACATGATTCAGCAAATAAACTATGACAGATTTAGTTTACCACACACATTACAAGAGTACAACAATTAATAATTATTTAAGTATAATTATTTTACTCTACGATCCATACAACGAAATCAAGTACAAAAGAACATTACGTTGTATATATTATTACTTTTAAAGCCGTTGACCTAATTGGGAGACACGTACTTGGGTACTTACAAACTTAGATAAGTGGAGGACTACCCTTATGAACTAGAGTCTCCTGGGGAGAGAACATGATTTTTGTGTATAGACCTATATGGGATTGACTACCCCGCACCTTGCTGCTAGCTACAGTAGGACCGGCAGGTCTACGGGTGACAAGCTCATAAAGGAAATTGGCGTCAAATTCACGTCGTATCAAGTTTAGTATGGTCATAAAACTCGCCAACAGTAACGATACATTTACGTAATAATATACTACTCATGAACAATATCTTTAATAACATAAGTATGATACTTATGCCTTACAGTTTCAGGACCAGTAAAGCAACAACACACACGTACAAGGGAAATAAGGGATTTTCCCAGACTAAACCTCAGTACTTTACATGCTGGCGGTAACCAGGATTTTCAGAACAAAACATACATTACATTCTGGTGGTAGCCAGGGTTTTCAAACGAAACATACTTCACTTACAGTATCAAGAAAACATGTTAGAAAATATTGGATTTTCTTGGAAAAACATGCATACATTTTACAGTTTTCATCACATATTTACATTACAAAAACATGCTTATGAACTCACCAGCTTTATGCTGATACGTTCTAAAAATCGCTTGTATGGTGATCAATAGACAGGTACCTCCTAGAGTTTTGAGAAGACGGAATATTAAGAGCCACATATTTTTGTTATATTTTTTATGTATACAAACTATGTTTCAAACAGATGTAAATATTCATATATAAATGTAATTGTTGTGTTTACTTTGATTACTATGATACAATTGTTATGATACTACGAATGACGTCATCCACCCCCGAACGTTTCCACCGTTCTGGTTTGGGGGTGTGACAAAGTCGAATTAAATTCTCTTAACAAGAGAACGGTTTTTGGAACCATTATCCTCACACCTGGAGTTGTGAAACCATTAGGGTATAGATGAATCTTCGTACAAAAAAGAAATGAGAAAGACAAAATTGTAAGATAAAAGGCCCGACTTATTGCTCAAGGTTTCTCTCAAAGACCTGGAACTGATTATGAAGAAACTTATTCACTAGTAATGGATGCAACCACTTCTAGATATTTAATCAGCTTCGAAATCTCTAAAAATTTCAGAGGTGTATTTTATGGATGTTGTTACAACTTACTTGTATGGATCACATAATAGTGATATCTATATGAAAATCCCTAAAGGATTTAAAATGCCTGAAGCATTAAGTGCAAACCAAAAGAAATTTATTCTATAAAACTACAAAGGTCATTGTATGGATTAAAACAATTTGGGCGTATTTAGTGCAATCATTTAAGATATTGTTTGACGAGTAATGGTTATAAATACAACACTATTTTTCCATGTGTATGTATTAAGAAAATAACATCCGGATATATGATCATTGTTGTCTATGTTAATGATCTAAAAATTATTGGAAAAAATAAATAAATCCTTGAAGTAATTGAACTTTTAAAGAAATAATTTGAAAGAAAAGACCTTGGAAAAACCAAATATTGTACTTGTTTAAAGATTGAGCATATGTCTAATGGAATACTTGTGCATCGATTGAATTACACAGAAAGAGTCTTCAAACATTTCAATGATCCAGATCATCCATGCGAAGAAAATAAAGAAGTCCTTGGTCTAGAGGTACCATACCTTAATGTAATTGGAGCTCTTATGTATCTTACCAATTGTACTAGACCTGTCATTTCTTTCATTGTAAACTTGTTTGCAAGGTTCAGTTCATCCCCAACAAAAAGACATTGGAATAGGCTTAATCATATTTTTCGATACCTTCGAGGAACTAGTAAAACAAGGATTGATTGGTTATGTAGATGCAGGTTATTTTTCTGACTCTCAAGAAGCTAGATCTCAATCTGGATACGTACTTGTGAATGTGGGTATTGCAATTTCTTGGAGTTCTAAAAAACAAACACTTTCTGCCACATCCTCAACTCATGCTGAAATAATTGCACTATTTGAAGCTAGTAGAGAATGTGTATGGTTAAGATCGATGAAACAACTGGTTTTAAGTTCATGTGGAATTTAAAAGGATACAGGTCCAACTCTAATTTATGAAGATAACTCAGCCTGTGTCACTCAAATGAAAGAAGAATATATCAAGAGCAACAGGACAAAATATACACCTCCAAAGTTTTTTGAGTACACTAAAGAGCTTATAAAGAACCATGTCACAACTAGAAATTTTTGTGCCTTGTAACTACAACACTTAAGCCAAATTATGAATCAAAGACATAAGAGCATGTATGATGCATACCCTATGACAACAAAATTTCAATCAAACACCCCATGCAAGCATTTCAAGTAGTCAATAAGGAATTGGAAACCCTAGAAGTTCTTGTTTAAGTCCACTTTGGACTAGGATTTCCTTATTGGGCCCAATGGACCAATAAGCTTCCAATTTGAACATATTGGGCTTAGAACTCTTAAATGGGCTCTAATTGGACCAACTTCCATTTATTTCAATATTTTGGGCCATATTGGGCCTAGAATGAAATAAATTAATTATATGTACCATTTTGGGCCATAATTAACCTAATTTAGCCCTAATAGGTCATAAGACTCACAATTATGATTATTTGGACCAAACATCACTTAACATAACCATGAAAAAAAGGCTTAAGCATACAAGGCCCAAATTCTTTTCTCTTCCTCTCTAATTCTCGGCCCAAGCCCAAATAAATGGTGTACCTAAAAACCGAGATCTATAACATGAGGAATGAAATAAACATAGCTTACACCATTTTATACTAATCAAGTCAAAAAAATAGTTCTTTTGGTTAGGAAGAACATATTTTGGACATAAAACCCATTTTTGGGCTTAAATTGTCAAAAATACAAAACTAAGGACCCAAAACGACAAATGATAATTTCTGGAGGTTGAAAAGGGTCCAAACAGTTTCTAATATAATTTTTCTGAATATCAACATTTTTGAGGGGTTTAAAATGTAAACTTTGAACATAATGGGCTAAAATGGGCTTTTCGGCCGAATAAGCCCCAATTTGCGAGATTTTTGAAATTGAGGGGCTGGAAATGCAACTTTCTGTAAAACAGGGGATTAAAAGTGTATTAAAACCAATTCAAAGGTCTAAAAGGTTTTTCAAATTAAAAAGGGATCAAAAATGCAAAAATTTTCCATTTTGGGCCAAAACTGTAAAGGTTGCGAAAATGGGGGTTCCAACCGAGGAAACTTCATTTTTGAAGGACTTAAGTTGTTTATCAAGTAAATTTCGCCTGAAAATGTCTTCTAAATAAGTTTTGATACTAAAGTGTCAAGAAAAATGGTTTAAGGACTAAAATGGAAATTCTTTTATATAAAGGACTAAAAGTGTAAATTTTATACAAGAAGGGTCGTGAAAAGGTAAACTCTTACTTTAATCAAATTAATGCCTTAATATAAAATACGAAAACCACGACTACTCGCGAAACGTAATAACAAATATACTTTCAACACCAATATCGTTACCAAACGAATTGATTCGGTCTCGAATCAATAACAAATCAAAAATCAATAAACAATAGTATTACAGTAAACAAGCGAAATCTACGAGGAGTCAGTATTCAATCTTTGGGCTCAAAAAATTTCAAATCATGCTCTTTGGGCCTAGCTAGCCCAATAACATGATGTTTAGGCCTGAAGGGAACGCGCTTACATGTTATGGGGTCTTCTATGACCTAATTCCATGTAAAAGGACTTTCAATAGCTCTATTGTGCTGTTGGTCCCCAAGGGTCCATTGGTACTGCTAGCGAAGTCGAGAAGTCAAATGCGAGTTGGGCCAAGTGCCTTTCGCATTCCCGATAGCCTTGAACGACTTATGGAAATAAAGGGGGCTTTGTACCCTCCTTTCTCCTCGGTTGTGGGGCTATGAGAAGTCAGGGTGGTTGGATTAAGAGAGTAGTGCGGACGACGCCTAAGGGATCGTTTGTATTTGGTAGTTATAAACTAGTCATTTTTCATTAATGCGTGATTATAACGACTCACAACCCATAATTAATCCAATGTCACCTGGGTAATCATAAACAATCGTCGTATCGGTATAACAATAAATAAGACATGTAATTTTATGTATTGGGAAAACATCGGGTTTTCCCGGGAAGTTCAACACTTTTACCTATGTGATGTATACAAAGTTTAACTATTATACACGTTTACAAAAATCGACAAGCATACTTACGAATTTTCACAATTTTTCTTATATACAATACTATTTTGAGAAAATATCGGATTTTCTGCGTTTTCGAACTTCACAAAAATCATTTTTCTTCATAAACATTACTTATGAACTCACCAACATTTCATATGTTGACGTTTTTCCAAAATACTTGTATTCTCAGGTAACAGGTAAACCGAAGAATATGTATTCAGTGATGTCATGGTGTTTTGTTTAAATTAGTATTGAACGGTTTAAGTTATGGAAATGTAATGTTTAAAACAATGTACTCAATGTAAACAATATCAGTTGTAATATTTCAATGCATGGTGATGGATGATGTTATGATTCATGTATAATCATTGTGATGGTATTCAATTAAGTCACTATAGCCTTCGGACGTTTCCGCCGTCTGGTTCGGGGGTGTGACAGGTTGGTGTAAGAGCTCTGTTTATAGTGAACTAGCATATCTAACCACACATTGATATGCAACTATAAACCTAAAGAGGGACTAACACAACTCTGAACAAAACAAGTAAAACATAACAATAAAACACCATTGCTTGCATTAGGAACAAGAACATAATACCGAACCAAAGAATATAATGCTAGTATCTCGGTAAAGCTAGAACTGTTCTAGTCATATCAAGGAGTGGATGTAGCCTGATCAACTACATTACCTCCAAGGTATAACTATCACACGTCCTGAGGAGATCGTGATAGCTAGGGAACCTAAAAACATATCCCTTTATCACCAAAAAGAGAACATCCGTTTAGTCTGTATAATATTTGTAGAGTCATAGGAGTAACGATAGTTTATACCTTCCCCAGTCTTCATGGAGGGAGAGCAGCAGGGTATCCAGTTTCATCAAGTCCTAGTGGCTCACGGGATGCTTGAAGATGAACCAGAAGGGAATCAAGAGGGAGCACACGACGTCGGACCTGACAAATACACGGACACCGACTACGAGTTCGAGGAGGCCGATGATGACATGGAGGAAGGACAAGACTCGGGCAAAGATCACGCCACATCGTTTGTTAGCGAGGCGCAGCAGGACCACCCCGCCCCACCAGTGAACCCCGCAAGGGAGAATCGCTCCCCCGAAGCTGAGATTGCCGCCCTGTGGTAATAGTTGTTCGCCATGGAAGCACGTGTAGTGCGAGCTGAGCATGAGAGGGATGAGGTCATTGGAGACATGGCGGAGATGGCTCATTTGTTGGCTCAACACTTCGGCATATGATCTCACCCCTATCTTAGGATACTCCGTGGAGTACCAGGGATAGCAGTATCAGTCTTTACTACTATGTCATTAGGATCTATGCTATGTACACCGAATCTATGTTTAAGTGACTACACTACTCATAGAGTCGTTATGCTGTCGAACTAATATCACTCATGTATGCTCTCACGAGCAAAATTTTCATGTATCAAATGCGGATAATATTAGTAAAAAAAAATTTATATGTTTTATTATGACGTTATAATCTGCTATGTGTTGCGAATCCATGATTGTATGCTAAATTGTAGAAGTACTTAAGTTTGTGCCATGCACCTAGTCTGTAGGATCACAACCTCACAGAGACCACATACACTCAACATCTTTCCGTTCCATGATAGAAAGATGCCTCGACGACCCACTCGCGGAAACCCTGGACCAACCCCACCCAAAGTTGAGTCAACTGCATTCCAGGCAGCTGTATCTGTTGCGGTCACCACAACAATGGCACAAATTCACCAAGGTAACAATGGAGGAGTAAACGGACAAGGGGCCGGGAGTTCAAACAACGGAATGAATCAGGGACCCACCAAAACATGTTCCTACAAAGACTTCACAAACGCCAAACCATGAACCTTTAACGGCACTGGAGGAGTGATCACCCTGAAACGATGGATCGAGAAGGTGGAATCGGTGTTCGAGATATGCGATTGCCCTGAAGAGATGAAGGTGAAGTTTGCTGCATGCACTTTTGTTGACCAAGCGCTCACTTGGTGGAACGGACACATGGAAGCCATGACACTCCCCGTACCCAATTCCATGCCATGGACAGAAATGAAAGAAATGCTGATGGCCGAATACTGCCCTCGTGGTGAAATTCAGAAAATGGAGCAAGAGCCGTGAAACCTCACTGTCAGGAATGCTGATATAGATGCCTACATATCAAGGTTTAGCGAACTGTCTCTGTTATGTCCAGGCATGATCACCTCAGAAGGAAAGAAGATCGAGCGATTTATCTGGGGACTAACCTCCCCAATCCAAGGAAACGTGATAGCTCCAAATCCCGAAACTTTCGACAGTGCTAAGAGATTGGCCAAGAAGCTGTATGACCACAACAACAAGAAGAGTGAGAAGCCAGCGGAGACCGAAGCCAAGAGGGAAAATGATAGCAAGAAGGGGAAGAACAACAAGAGAAAGGGGTGTCAAGGCTCCGAAACTTCCAAGAAGAAGCAGATAGTGGCGGTTAATGCTGCAACCGCGCAAGTTCCGTCCACACCACATGCTCCATCCTCAGCTGCTCCAAGTGCTCCTAGAACTTATTCCGGTAATCTTCCCAAGTGCAACAAGTGCGGTCTCCACCACAATGTAGAATGAAGGGAGATGCAGTGCACCAATTGCAATCGGAAGGGACACATGGGAAGGTACTGCAGGACTTACCCTCCTCAGAATGAACAACAGGGAAGCAACAACAACAACAGGGAAGCAACAACAACAAGAACCGCAACAACAACAACACCAACACCAGCGGCAACAATGCAGGACCTAGCCACACCTGCTATGGGTGTGGAAGGACTAGGCATTTCCATCGAGATTTCCCTAACAACAACAATCCCGGAAATGGAAGAATAGGAAGGGTGCTGACCATGGGTCAGGGGGAGGCGATTCAGGATCCCGCTGTTGTTACCGGTACGTTTCCCCTAAACCACACTTATGCATGAATCCTATTTGACACCGGAGCAGAGCGAAGCTTCGTGAGCAATACATTTAAACATTTATTAAAAAAAAACCCAGAAGCTCAATGAAACCTTTGAAATGGCCAATGGCCAATGGGCCTAATTGGACCCACTTCCATTTATTTCAATATTTTGGGCCATATTGGGCCTAGAATGAAATAAATTAATTATATGAACGATTTTGGGCCATAATTAACCTAATTTAGCCCTAATAGGTCATAAGACTCAAAATTATGATTATTTGGACCAAACATCACTTAACATAACCATGAAAAAAAGGCTTAAGCATACAAGGCCCAAATTCTTTTCTCTTCCTCTCTAATTCTCGGCCCAAGCCCAAATAAAAGGGAGAGTTGACTTCTCATGGTCACCTCATTTTTACATTATGGTCTTCCATGCATCTTATCCCATGTTTCCATGCACACATCACCTCAAGACCTCTCTCTTCCTCTCTCTCTCTCTTGCTCTCGGCCGATTCCAAGCACACACACACACATTTCTCTCACAAATCTCTCAAGGAAACTCCCTCCACTCTTCATCAAGATCTCGAAATATAGAAGGTTTTTCAAGAAGATATTTCCACAAATTCTTCATCTAAGGTAAGATCAAGCTTGGATCTATGATCTAGATTCTTTGTTTTATCAAAAATCTCTTTCTAATCTATGCAAAAATCATGATCACTCTCTTAGAAACCCTCTAAGTTCGAAATCAACAAAGGAAGGCTTGTTTGGGCCGAAAACAACAACAAACTCCTTCCAATCTTCCTCAAAACCGAAACAACAACTCAAGGTGAGCTGCATACCCCCTTTCTTTCGGTTTTTATGAGTTTTTATGGGGGAGAATACAAGAAAATGTGTACATCTATGAGTAAATGTATGCCTTGTGTGATTTTTATGCTTGCATGTATGATTTTATGTGTTTTGTGATGATTATGTTAGCCAAAAAGTACCTATAAACTGAGATCTATAACATGAGGAATGAAATAAACATAGCTTACACCATTTTATACTAATCAAGTCAAGAAAAATAGTTCTTTTGGTTAGGAAGAACATATTTGGACATAGAACCCATTTTTGGGCTTAAATTGTCAAAAATACAAAACTAAGGGCCCAAAACGACAAATGTTAATTTCTGGAGGTTGAAAAGGGTCCAAATAGTTTCTAATATAATTTTTCTGAATATCAACATTTTTGAGGGGTTTAAAATGTGAACTTTGAACATAATGGGCTAAAATGGGTTTTTTGGCCCAATAAGCCCCAATTTGCGAGATTTTTGAAATTGAGGGGCTGGAAATGCAGCTTTCTGTAAAAAAGGGGATTACAAGTGTATTAAAACCAATTCAAAGGTCAAAAAGGTTTTTCAAATTAAAAAGGGATCAAAAATGCAAAAATTTTCCATTTTGGGCCAAAACTGTAAAGGTTGCGAAAATAGGGGTTCCAACCGAGGAAACTTCATTTTTGAAGGACTTAAGCTATTTATCAAGTAAATTTGGGCTGAAAATGTCTTCTCAATAAGATTTGATACTAAAGTATCAAGAAAAATGGTTTAAGGACTAAAATGGAAATTCTTTTATATAAAGGACTAAAAGTGTAAATTTTATACAAGAAGGGTCGTGAAAAGGTAAACTCTTACTTTAATCAAATAAATGCCTTAAGATAAAATACGAGAACCACGACTACCGGCGAAACGTAATTACAAATACACTTTCAACACCAATATCGTTACCAAACGAATTGATTCGGTCTCGAATCAATAACAAATCAAAAATCAATAAACAATAGTACTTCAATAAACAAGCGAAATCTACGAGGAGTCAATATTCAATCTTTGGGCTCAAAAGTTTCAAATCGTGCTTGTTGGGCCTAGCTACCCCAATAACATGATGTTTCGGCCCGAAGGGAACGCGCTTACACGTTATTGGGCCTTCTATGACCTAATTCCATGTAAAAGGACTTTAAATAGCTCTATTGTACTGTTGGGCCCCAAGGGTCCATTGGTACTGCTAGCGAAGTCGAGAAGTCAAATGCGAGTCGGGCCAAGTGCCTTTCGCATTCCCGATAGCCTTGAACGACTTATGGAAATAAAGGGGGCTTCGTACCCTCCTTTCTCCTCGGTTGTGGGGCTATGAGAAGTCAGGGTGGTTGGATTAAGTGAGTAGTACGGACGATGCCTAAGGGATCATTTGTATTTGGTAGTTATAAACTAGTCATTTTCATTAATGCGTGATTATAACGACTCACAACCCATAATTAATCCAATGTCACCTGGGTAATCATAAACAATCGTCATATCGGTATAACAATAAATAAGACATGTAATTTTATGTATTGGGAAAACATCGGGTTTTCCCGGGAAGTTCAACACATTTACCTATGTGATGTATATAAAGTTTAACTATTATACACGTTTACAAAAATCGACAAGCATACTTACGGATATTCACACTTTTTCTTATATACAATACTCTTTTCAGAAAATATCGGATTTTCTGGGTTTTCAAGCTTCACAAAAATCATTTATTTTTCATAAACATTACTTATGAACTCACCAACATTTCATATGTTGACGTTTTTCCAAAATACTTGTATTCTCAGGTAATAGGTAAATCGAAGAATATGTATTCAGTGATGTCATAGTGTGTTGTTTAAATTAGTATCGAACGGTTTAAGTTATGGAAATGTAATGTTTAAAACAATGTACTGAATGTAAACAATATCAATTGTAATATTTCAATGCATGGTGATGAATGATGTTATGATTCATGTATAATCATTGTGATGGTATTCAATTAAGTCACAATAGCCCTCGGACGTTTCCGCCGTCTGGTTCGGGGGTGTGACAAACGATCGGGTTGAAATAAATATGCTCAATCCAAAAACAATGCAACAGAGCTTTTTATGAAGCCACTTCCTACTACAATCTTCAGTAAACAAGTACATGGAATTTGAATGAGACATGTGCGTAACATATAGTGTAACATTTGTCTAAATGAAGGGGAGTCAGGTATACAATGCACTCTTTTCCTTTTCACTATCTTTTGTTTTTCATTTGGTTTTCTTTAATAAGGTTTGTAATGAGGCGATACTTCAATGTTGAACTTTGATCTGAAATGATGCCATCCAGGGGATTGTTGTAAATAATTGAATGACAACATTTATACCCTAATGTCAAATGCGTAAGAGTTATTTTCAACTCTTATAAATAATATGTCAAATATGTGTTAGAACTCATTGATTATGTCTAGTGATTTAATTAGTATAAATAACACCCTTATATATGTAAATGACACACCAATTTGAATACTTTTATAAGTGATCAAATTCTCTCCAAATCTTTCATCTTCTTTCTTAAGATTTTTTTAGTTTGGGTTTATTAATCTTGTTTTAGTTACGTCAAAGTTATAATATATATATATATATATATATATATATATATATATATATATATATATATATATATAGAGAGAGAGAGAGAGAGAGTTAGGTTCAAATGTTTTCACTATCTATTGTGTGCATGTAAGATTGATTCTGGACCAATCATTTTAGTTATTTTAAGAAAGTAATTAATGCATATTAAATGCTGAAGATGTAATTAATACCCATTATATCTTCAACGTGTAATATATACATTAATTACTTTCTTGAAATAAATAAAATGATTGGTCTAGAATCAATCATACATGCATACAATAGATAGTGAAAACTAAATAACCTAACCCTATATATATATATATATATATATATATATATATATATATATATATATATATATATATATATATATAAAGTCTCTTGATCACTCTAAATATACCAAACCAACTCAACTTTATTTCTATACCATTTATACCTATTTTCTCCAAAAAAAACCAATAAAGCACAATGTTGTCATCTTCGTCCTACGATTTAACGACTTAAGAAGAGGCATTAATTTTTCAGTTCCGTGACGGCAAAGACTCTTGCATATTTTCAAAACCAACAATGTCAAAGTTCACGTTCACGGAGTAAAATAAGATAACTGTTGTTACATAGAAATCGTGAAGTCGGACACAATCTTCTTATATAAGACTATTTTGTTGATTACGTCGTGCACGATGAAAAGTTTTGATGACGGTTCCAGATGAGAAATGAGTTATTCTTACGTATTGTTGGCGATTTGGAAGGCCGTTTTCCATATTTCCAATGGAAGCAGGATGCTAGATGTAACAAAAGTTATCTCCAATTTAAAAATTCACAGTCGGAATTCATCAGTTAGCATACGACATTGGCGAAAACATAGAGGACGGCTATTTAAGGATGTCCGAGGGTACCATACATTAATGTGTGTACAAGTTCTCGAAAGCTGTTACTTTGGTTTACGGGTGATGATATTTGCATAAACCCATTATTAATGATGTCCACCAATTGTACACGGTGCAATAAAGCAAGCATGCATTCCCAGGAATTTTAGGTAGTATCGATTGCATGCATTGGGATTGGTCATTATGCCCCAATGCATGGTGTGGTCAGTACATGCGAAGCGAACACAAAGAGTTGGCGGTTGTTCTAGAGCAATCACATCACATGATATTTGGATATGGCAGGAAATCTATGGTCCAATTAGTGCAAACAACGACATCAATGTTCTGGACAAGTCATTAGTATTCAACGACATCTACCTTGGAAAGTTGCACGATATACCTTTTCAAGAAAACGGGGTAGCATATAAATGTGGGTACTATCTTACTAACAGGATATATCCTACCTTATCTATTTTTATAAAATCGTTTACATGTCTGAACGATGAAAAAAGAAAAAAGTTTAAAGAGTTACAAGAGTCTGCTAGGAAGGACATCAAGTGAGCATTTGATATACTCAAGAGGCATTGGAAAGTACTTGCAGTCGGGGCATGGTCATATGAAGTGAAAAGATTGCAACACGTAATGTAAGCGTACATCCTATTACATAACAAGATTCTTGAAGATGACAGGAAGAGCAATATGTCGATACAACGAAAACCAAGTTTTGAAAAATTTTCGAAGGAATAGTCATTGGTACAAAAGTAGCCGTTGTTACACAAGAGTATAGGGCTAAAATAAAATAAGTATACGATCCCGAAAATCATCAAGTCCTTCGTGCAAATTTGGTGGAGCATGTTTACAGGACTTATATTCAGCCGCCGACAGAGTATCGACACGATGATTTGTTTGCCGAATCATATGAGGATTCAGATATGTTTGTCAACGGCTCAGGTGAGGATTCAGATGACGACGACGAGAACGAAGAAGAAAAGGATCAAGATGACAAGGACGACGATTAAGAGTGACGTATTTTGTCTCTTTTAAAATTCGGATATTAAGTAATCTTAATTATGTTTTCTAGGTTGTATTTTTTTTTTTAATATTTTTTGTTTCCTAGTTTTTTTTAATTGTTCTTATTTTTATGTAATATTTATTTAAGTTAGTTAAGTGTTTGTAGTTTTAATTAATTTTAATATTTTTTAATCATTTTTAAAAAATTATATTAATTTTTTAAATAATAATGAATCTCAAAAATCAATAATTTTTATTAAAAAAATAAAAGTGAAATATTGTAAAAGATGACAATTTCTTAGGTTTTTGTGAGGGAAAGAAGATTGATGGAAAAGCTGACATGGTAGTAAAAAAATGAAAGATCTTTCCGGTACACACCCTCGGGTATATGGAGATAAGAAGGAAAACTGAGAGAAAAAAGTAACGTGAGGTGATTTTGTGGAAATAACAAATTACCTTAATACCCCTATGTTAATATCTATCATATTAAAATTTTGAATTTCATTGCATAATTTTCATACGTTACATAAATGGCACATTAAGATCATCCATAGATTGGATTATTCGAAGAATCTATATTTGTTCTCGTATTCTCAATCTTTTTAGTGTTCTCGATTTAACCTACCTCTCTCTTTCTCTATCAGACACAATCTATTTCCCCCCCCCCCCTCACTTTCTATCGATATATATATATATATATATATATATATATATATATATATATATATATATATATATATATATATATATATGAAATTATGAAGGTATAATAGAAGTTGGCTATTTTCCTTTACCCACATTGGTGGAGAAAGAAATCTTGTGTAGGTTTATAAGTTTTTTCCCTTGATAGACCTTCAAAGGCTTTAGTGGATCAAAGGAATGGTCCAAGACCACACACACGCGCCTAGCCTAGCCTAGCACCAGCCAATGTCGCGAGTGCGCGAAATGGTGTGATTTAGGAACACTTGCCACTTGGCACAAAACATCCATCACTGGGAGTTGGGGAGCTTCTATTTTTGGTGAAGTTCGGGTCAAGTCGGTTTGACCAATTTGGTCAAACGGTTGACTTCGTAGATATGACAACAAAATATTCTATCACTTCTTAAACATGACAACGAAATATTATGGAAGGTTTAGAAAACAGCTAGCTTGATGAGCAAGTCGTCGCCCTAGGGTTTCTAAGGGTCGACCCATGTGGGCCCCTTTTCTGTCTTCTAAGGTTTCAATGCCTATAAATACAGCTCCCTAATAGCCGTATTTGAGACTCACGAATTTTGAATCTCTCTAATTAAATTTGTCATTAATCTCAGCAATAACATTCTTTCAGAATCAATTCGAATCTAGGTGTTTATATATGTGTGTTCGTATTTTGTTTTAGAACTCACTCGCTTAAACAACAATAAAGTTGCATAGAATATGAAAAACGAGAGTGTATTCTACTAAAATATACTCTTATACTGCTGGAATACACTCACATTCTTCTAGATATGAATTCATTCAAAAAGAATATTATTGTTGACATTAATGACGAATTTAATTAGTTTCCATAAAAATGAGTTATAAGTATCGATACCATTTAATATACATATAATTAATACTAAATTCCTATTGGTGCATTCTAGCACACAATAGATGTGAAAAACATATATATATATATATATATATATATATATATACATATATATATATATATACATATACATATATATATATATATATATATGTATGTATATATATATATATATGTATATATATATATATGTATATATATATATATATATATATGTATGTATGTATATATATATGTATATATATACATATATATATATATATATATATATATATATATATATATATATATATATATATATATATATACATACATACATACATATATATATATACATACATACATACACACATATATATATATATATATATATATATATATATATATATATATATATATATATATATATCTGTGATTTCTTACCAGTTTCTAGGTATTCAATTTGCGTTTATTGTTTTCCATTGTTGCTGGAAACTCGATAAATAACCATTAAAACCCGAGATTTTACTCTGTTTTTTAGAACCAATAGAAGAAAAGTATAAACTTTTAAGGAGAGGAGTTCGATCCATGTAGTTGTTCCACAATCAAGATCCAAGATTAGTCGTTAATAGGTTGGTGTACATTATTGTCTTGTTTTAATTTCGTCCAATAACAAGACATTCTCCTTCTACCTTTCTTATAGTCAGATCTAATCGATACGATTAATTCAGTTTCTGTATGAAACTTGGTGAAGCCTATAGGCAGCGAGAAGGGATCAATTATTTTGATACATATGCCCAAGTTGCTAGGATTAGTTCTATTAGAACTCTTATAGAAATATCGGCTTTGAAAGGATTGTATATTCATCAAATGGATGTGAAGATTTCGTTTTTCAATGGTTATCTCACGGAGGAGATTTTCTTAGAGCAACATGAAGGTTTTGTAATACCCGGACATGAAAACAAAGTTTGTAGACTAGTTAAATCCTTCTACGGGTTGATGAAAGCTCCTAAACAGTGGCATGAGAGATTTGATACCACTGTGACTGCTTCTGGATTTCAACACAACAGTGCTGACAGGTGTATTTATTCCAAATACTCATCCGATTACATAGTAGTAATATGAATTACGTTGATGATATATTGATCATTGGCACTCACCTAGAAGGTATTCTTGATATGAAGAAATACCTATCCTCTAACTTTCAGATGAAAGATCTTGGTGAAGTTGATACAATTCTTGGTATCAAGGTGAAAAGGACAGGTGGTTAGATTTCTCTGAGTCAGTCTCATTATATACAGAAAGCTCTAACAACGTTTCAACCTTTGTATATTAAGGAATTCAACACTCATTTTGATTTAAGTGTGAAACTTAACATGAATTATGGATAAGCAGTAGCTCAACTAGAATACGCAAGTTCAATTGGTAACATCATGTATGTTACACATTGCACTCGACCTGACATCGTGTTCGTTGTGAGAAAACTGAGTGAGTATATTGTCAATCCAAGGATGGAGCACCGGAATACAGTGGGTAGAGTACTAAGATACCTGAAAAGGACATGTGCTTTTGAGTTGTCGTATTCGACAACAAATGGAATACTAAAAGGATACTCTGATGCTAGATGGATAGATCACACCAGTGACTCAAAATCCAAAAGTGGTTGGATTTATACTCTTGTTGGCGGTGCTATTTCTTAGGCGAGGCAGAGTGGATTCGAGATCTACATATGTGGGCCCCTTTTCTTCATTATAGGGTTTCAATGCCTATATATATAGCTCCCTAGGAGTCGTATTTGAGACTCATGAGTTTCAAATCTCTCCCTCTTTCTCTCTTTATCTCTCTCTCTCTCTCTCTCTCTCTCTCTGATTTGTTATCGGTTTCTCAGTATCCACTTTACGTTTATCATTTTTCATTGTTGTTGGAAACTCGGTAAATCTGCATTAAATCCTAGGGTTATAATCTGTTTTCCATTGTTGTTAGGAACTCTATTTAACTCATGAGTTTCAAATCTCACCAGACTACAGAGTCAGTGGCGGAGCTTACTGCCATGCTTAGAAAGAGGGTGTTGTTAGTTTTGCAGTATGTTGTGGATAAGGAGATGAGGAAGACGAGGTTTCATGCTATGCCGAGGTATGATATATAGGAGTTTGTGATTTTCTTGTGGTGCAAAACCCTAAATGAAATGATTGAGAAGGCCCGTGAGTGGTAAATCGAGTTGGAGCTCTACATGAAGCGGATGCCAGAGTAGGTTTAGATGGTGGCTGGTCAGACTATAAAGCCTAAGACCACCAATGTTCAGAGTAGAGGCCAACTGAGTCAGGGTCCATGCACCAAGTGTGGCAAGCCGTACACTGGACCATGTCGATTAGTGGGATCAGGGTGTTTTGGGTGTGGTCAGGCTGGCCATATGAGCAAGGACTGCCCTAGGAGGGCCTTGATTTGTTTTCACTGCAACCAGACTAATCATGAAAGGGTCAATTGTCCAAGGTTGTCTGGAGGAGCAGCGCCCGCCACATTCAGGATTACAGATGGCCACCATGTCAAGACGGAGACTCCTGCGGTGAAGAGCAGAGCATTTTAGCTGACCACAAATGAGGCCCGAGCAGCGCCAGACGTCGTGACTAGTATGTAACTTATCTCTCTCTTTATTGTTTTTTTTTGCTTATGTTGTTATGATCTTGTTTAGGACCCTTTTGGTCAATGGATTGTCAGCTCATGTTCTTTTCAATTCAGGGGTACCCAATCTTTTGTATCTCTTGCGCTCAATGTCACACCCCAAAACCAAGAACGGCGGAAACGTTCTGGGGCGGAGGACGTCATGTATAGTATCACAACACAGTAAATGTAAATAAGCAAACAACATCATCCATTGCATTAAATATATAATTTTAATACAAGTGTGTTCTGTACAGTTATAGACACCAAAATAATGTAAAACAAAATAATATGAGATGAGTCTTGAATGCACTCCATCTTCTCATAAGCTGGCCTCGGTACCTGTCTACTGATGACCTGAGAATACAAGTTATTTTGAAAGAGTTTATCAGCATTAAGCTGGTGAGTTCATAAGTATTTTAGTGTCAATGTTTGTTGTCGAAACGTTTGAACCTGTCTCGATGTATAAGTTGAAAATGTATGTAAGTGTTTGTAAAAGTTTGAATCTCTCAGAAAATCCTATATTTTCTATTAAAGTAACCTTCTACCAAGGCTTAACTGTTTTGTATACTCGTTTGTTGTAAAAGTATGTGATTTCCCAAGTGTAACTATCATTTGATAAAATATAGTATGTACATTAATGCTTAAGTGAGGTTATCACTAAAATATGTAATGGGTAAATTATTGTAGTACTGTAGTTTTGTATAATAAGAACTACTGTTGTACTAATTACTACTACCTTAAACCGGATTTATATTAAGGTATAATGTGATAAATTGCACCATGCTATCGACTGGTTACAACGACATAATGAATGGTCGTAATAAAAAGAAATGACGTTTGGCACCCGCAGACCTGCACGTCCGGCTGTAGCTAGCAGCAAGGTGTAGGATAGTCAATCCAGTATAGATCTATACGCAAACTCACACTCTCCCTCCAAGAGAATTCTGGCTACAACTCGGGCCATGACATTTAAGGCATGCTCCGACACAGTGGATCACAATTGTTAACGTATTCATGTATATGTATTGTTTCTCGTTCTAGTATAGTTGTATATGTCTTGTTTCTAGTATAGATGTATATGTACATGTTTCTAGTATAGCTGTATATGTACTTGTTTCTAGTATAGCTGTATATGTACTTGTTTCTAGTATAGCTGTATATGTTCATGTGTTACCCCGATGGTAACTAACTATTGATGTACTGATAAGTATGAATATGGAAGTACTTTTATGTCTATACATGTATATATGATATATAAGTAATATGGAAACGACCTTCGGATGGTCACCCGAAATCCCACCAGACCACATCCAAATCGAGAAAAAGGAAATAGGGTGGATGGCCTTCCTAAGCCCTTTAAACATTATTTATATATCTATACATATATGGGCATGCAATTTAATATATAAAAGCATAAATAAGTTTTCATAAGACATTTGAAGCATAAATATAATTTCAAGAGAAGATCGACTTGATGTCGATCTATAAAACAATTTGAAGGCATAAGTTGACACAACAGTTTAAGTATAAGAAGCATTTGTTTAAATCACAGTCTATAAATAAGTTTGGATAGTAAAAGAGTTTGTAAAACATTTCAAAGTAAAACAGTTTGAACAGTGGTAAAAATCATTGTTTTCCTAGTTATTAATCACATGTGATTAAATGCAACCACATGTGATTGAAGCAATAACTATAAGTATTTGACTTGTATTCCCCCCCATAAAGTATTTAAACATTTTAAAATCATTTCAAAGGTTGATTCAAGGGGTATGAACTCACTTGTGGTGAGTTGTACGAATCGCAGTGTCGGATACCGTGCTAGGTGGCAAACGGAGACTTGTTTACACGCACGAGCCTAGTTATCATATAATAAGCATATATATAACTAATTAGACAAATAATAACTTAATAAATAAGTTAAAGCACTTAGGAACATGTAAACACTATTTATAAGTGTTTAAGGTCCAAATGGTTGCATCTAAGTTGCTACGGGACAAGGCAAAAGGGTTTGAAACATCAAATGGCCTTGCATAAGAGTTCACCACCCAACAAACCCCACCCTTTGGAGTTTACGGCTGTAAACTCATGGGTTTATGGCCGTGAACTCCTCACATGGTGGTTTTGGGTGTTTTAAAGTGTTATCTTGATCCTAGTACACTCCTAGCTTTGTTGGAATAACACATGAAGTAGTTTAAGGCCCTAGAATGCTCCATAGGGGAGTTTACGGCCTAAAGCCCATTTACCCTAGAGTTTATGGCCGTAAACTCCTATGGGGTGATGGCTTTTAATTGTTTTGAGGCCCTTACACATCAAGGATGGCTTCCATGATTTTATCTAAGGCTAATGGGGACAAGAGGCACACTTTTGTGCCATCACTTGGAGTTTACGGCCCAAGATATGTTCCTTGGCCGTAAACTCCTTTTAAGGAGTGATTATGATGTCTTTTGTTCTCCATTCAAGTCCCATGTGCTCAAGGTAAATTGTCTTAAGGCCTAAGGTGTGTTTGGAATGCTTTTTACCCTAGAAAAAGGGGTTTACGGCCCAAGAGAGGTTCTTGGCCGTAAACTCCTATAAACTTAATGATTTTGAAGTGTTTTGAAGTCCAAAATAAGCACAAGTATTAGTGGGTAAAGTCCTTAGGCTTAAGGGGGTGAGTTAGGGCACTAAATGCCCTTGAAATGGGGTTTACGGCCCAAGAAAGTTCCTTGGCCGTAAACTCCAAGATCTTGTGTTTCTTTGTTGCTTTTTAGTCCCAAATGTTTATACCCTAACCCCTAAACAAGTTGTCTAACAAGGAATCGGGACTAGGAAGCCTTTAGGCTCCGTTTTGGAGTTTACTCCCCAAGAACGTTCTTGGGCGGTAAACTCCCAGATCTTGTAATCTAAACATGTTATTGATGTTAATAAACATCTAACAAGTATTGAAATACATTTAGTAAAGTAGACTCACAATATGGGATGAAAACCCGAAGATCCGTCAGAGAGAATATGGCTTTTCTCTATTTGGAATTGTGAATAATGAATTAATTTAATTCAGAAAACTATTTATAGTCCTGGAATATTTTGGCAGAAAATATTTTTATTCCTGACGTTGGACTGTAACAGTATGAAACTTGGAATGCTCAAATTTCACAAAACCAGGAGTATCCACTCTCCTGATATCACCTTAAACATAAACCCTAATGTACACATACTGTTTCGGAAAAGTATGAAAATCACAGAAACTGGACTAGCTTCAATTGGATAGATAATGTTCGTACAAATGGAAATTTCGGGTTGTCACACTCAACAAGACATTTCAAGACACTCTGAGGACATTGGAGTCCCCTCTGGAGGTGGAGATCGATGATTATCATATTGTGAGCGTTACAAGGGTATTTCATAGGAGTATTATGTACTTTTTTAGTGAGAGCTTTCCTATCAACTTGGTACTGGTTCCCTTGAGGGGATTGAAGGTGATCACCAGGATGGGCTGGTTGGGGCACAATGGAGCCGTAATTGATTGCGAGCACCAGATGGTGAGAGTTCGAACCCCAAGTGGGGGAGAACCGGTTATTCATGGTGAGATAGCCTCATAGGGGCCAACTCTCTATTCGACTGTGAGGGCTAGGAGGCTTCTTCAACAGGGTTGTTCTAGGTTTTCGGCTTATGTTTTGGATTCTACGGTGGATACCACATCAGATTTGATCAAGGTACTGATTGGGTGGGACTATCCTGCTGTTTTTCCAGAGGAATTGCCTAAATTGACTCCCGAGAGCCACGACGCTATATCTCCTAGCTCCGCCTGAGATGCAGGAGTTTTCTACGTAGTTGCATGAACTGCTAGACATGGGTTTTATTCATCCGAGAAGTTCCATGTGGGGGGCACCGATACTGTTCATGGAAAAGAAGGATGGGTCACACATGATGTATATTGATTATCGGGAACATAACAAGATGACGGTGAAGAATCGTTTCCCACTTCTGAGGATCTATGATTTATTTGATCAGCTTCAGGGTGAATCTTGGTTTTTCAAGATTGATCTTCAGTCTAGGATATGCTTCGGGCATGTGTTCTAGATTTTGGAAAGAGTTGGGATACTTATCTTCCACTTGCAGATTTCTCCTATAACAATAATTATCATGATAGTTTTGACCGACCCCCATTTGAGATGTTGTATGGAAGGAAGTGTAGGACTTCGGTTTGTTGGGGGAGGTTGGCCATTGAATCATAGGAAGCACCAAAATGGAGCTTAAGACCACTATGTTGATTCAGAAGGTCCATGATAGGCTACGAGTTGTGCAGAGTCGTCATAAAAGCTATTCTGACCAATGCCGTTCAGATCTTGAGTTTCAGGTGGAGATTTTTGTAAGGTCCTTAAAAGGATCATATCAGTGATCAAACAATAAACACAATTAATAATAATAAAGAACAGAGTAGAAACGAGAATCTAAACAAGCCTGCACATGCTTTTATTATCAAAAATGTTTGGTACAACTTGTGGAATAGCAGCCGATAACTCAGTGGCATCAACAACCATAAAACGACCTAGCTAGCATCTATATATAGTCGACCAGGGCCGGCCTTGGGTTTACGGCCATAAACTCATGCACAGACTACCAAAAATGCATATTTATACAAAAGAACCTATTACAAATGAAAGGCTAGACCAAACCATTAACTGGAACCTTCAATCTCCCCCTTGGTTTGGTGCTAGCTTGAAGTTAATCTTTGTTTACCACCAACACATCTGCCTATCCCATTTCCCCATTCCACATCCACTTATTGATAATCTCGGCAACCATAGACATGTACTCTTTTGCTGCTTGTTAAAAAAGTTCCTCGGCAAGTACTATTTGAAAACTACTCAGGTGATCAATGTCCCACCTCCCGAACTGGAACAAATCCCTTCGATCATACAGACGAATGCACCCATTTTTAAACTTGATAACAACAGACGTCGTAGTCTCGTCGAAAACCCAATGCTCCATGGAGCTTAGAGATCCATCTGGGTAACTTTGAAGCACGGGGATTTGTTTGACTTGATTAGTTGCAGGCCACATCACCACTTGAAGAGGATGGACAGTCTTAGGATCGATGACATATGAGTAATGCTTGATAACAGACTCAGCAGTCTTCATCGAGGGAAAAACCCTTTTTCACCTGGTGTTCCAGAAAATGTTTGAACTGAGTTGCCTGTGGATTATCGGAGGGATTTGAAAAAGGAGATCGTGACAGCTCTGATAAATCCAACCTAGTCCATGAATTAAAATCATGACTGTCTTTGTAGAGCCCGGTATTGCCACTCTTTCTTCGAAAAATCCACATATTAAGAGGATCATGAAATCCCCAAGAAATAAGCCCGGATCTATCACCATACGTATCTTTAAAGCGAACTGCTCTAAGATCCGTAATAGTGATTTTTGCTTGATCTGCAGGTACATTCTTGTCAGAACTCCTCTTGAACAAGAGTTGTCTTTTCTCAGCAGCTTCTGCTTGTCTATCATCCATGATTGCCTCAACATGGGGAGCATGAATGGTCTCTTCTTCGAAACGATTAACAACCCGCTAATTCGGAGTAGTTGGCATGGTAACAGGAAAAGCTTGAGCATGTAGATTGATCATATACTCATCTTCAGATGTTTGGTATTTGTCACCAAGATCACTTTCAAGCTATTTTTTCAACTCAAAATAGCTGGAGGTTAGGAGATTGAAATGGTCTTGAAGATCATAGATCTGATTTGACTTTGTTGCCCTATCTTCTTGGAGATCAAAACTTGAATCTTTAAATTTGTATTCTCACACAAAAGATATTCAACTCGAATGCTGAGCTCAATGTTTTTTGAACCAGTACATTCACTCTCTTCTGAAGTTCATCAATCACCAAATCATCTTCTCTTGACTGACCTACTCTAAAAGAAATTCCTTTGCCCTTAGAAGAAGGTGCAACGGTTTGTTCTTGAGCAAGATGCAAGGCCAAACGTACAGAGGCCTCATCGAGATCTGTCCTTGGAGGAGAAAATCCTGGTGGAACAGAGGAGTCACCGGTTTCAAAAATGGTGTTAGGGATTTCACGCAAAGGTTTTGTAGTTACAATAACAGGAGTGGTAGTTGGAGTAATTGGCAAGCCCTGAGGCAAGCTAGAATCTGGAGGCCCGAACCTAGGATATCGTCATCTTCTTTTAGATGGAGACTGCAAGGTCTGGTCTATTGAGTGATCACCCTGAAGTGGTTCAGATGTAGGCGAAGCACTGTCAAGGGGTGGAAACCCTGACACTGTCACCATAGGAGTCGTCAAACCAACCACTTGCTCTTTAGAGATGGGTGTTGAGTCAAGAACGTCTTCTGTATCCCTTCTCTCCATTGCCGTGTGAGCAACATCACCGAGATTATCAAGCAACGAGTTGAGGTTGACATTTGACCGAAAGTCATCATTAGTTCCAAAATTAGTTGGATTCTCATCTCTATCGAAACCTGTGAGATCAAGGTATTCATAATGATCAGGCTCAGCAGTATTCTTGGACTACCCTTCATTGTAATCCCCTTTAACTTGGACTGTTTGTAGGTCATGCTCCTCAGCTACTGATACAGTAGGAGAAACAGTCTCTTCCCCTTCTTGATATGATGCGGTGATCACATCTTGTTCCGAGATCACCTTTTTTGACAAAGGTTGCTTCATTCGGCTCAGCGAATCGTCCGAATTTAACCAAAGGATACAGTCCTTGAAAGATCACCTTCCCTTTGCGGTTTAGTTTAATGAGCCCAATAGTGTGAGGGACCAAGGACTTCATATCGAGCGCTTCTCCCTCCTTTACCAAGTCAGGAAATTGTTTATAGATGAAGTTGAACAAACCGAGGCTACATTAGGAAGGCATCCCCAGTGGTGGCATTAATGTTGACCACAAACTAGTCTAGGATAAACCTATAAAAGTTGAAGACAGTCCCCGCAGCAAGAGAAACAATAGCGCCAGTGTTTCGCATGGATATTTCATCTGCACCGGACCTTCTGCCGGAGATGCAGCTCACAAACACGTGGGCTAGAAATCTCCAATAGGGCGGCAAAAGCTTCTTCATAGTAGGAGGAGAATCACCTTCATACCCCATATTCTTTAATATCTTATGAGCATCTTCAATACCAATCTTCGTGGGAAAGCTCAGAAGTTCATTGATCATCAATGTTTCTCTGATGACTGCTCATTGATCACAATTTTGCATCCTTGAATAGCTGCGTCCACAGTCACAGCTCCATCGTCATCTCTCGTCATTCTGGCAGTCTACCAGAACTCACGTATGATTTTTTGATAGACAACAGTTTTTATAGTGATGCCAGAGGCCAAGCAGCATTCTCGTAATCCATGAATCATTGATTTGAAGTCCACATGAGCCACTGGAGGATCAGCAAGAATCATCGCCAGGTTGTGCATATCTGCAAATTTTAATGCCGTCATTTTATCTGCACTAAAACATACGAAGTAAGACAAGGGAGAAAATTGAGCAAGTAATATTTTAAATGATTTAACATTGAGCCCAAATATGAGTTAATACTTTTTTTTTAAAAAAAAAATTAAATCTTAAGTCAAAATGGAGTTTGCGGTCAACGGGGGTTTACGGCCGTAAACCTATGACCGTAAGCTTATGGCCACAAACGGAGTTTACGGCCGTAAACTCTTCACGATCGTAAGCTTGGGCCGTAAACTCCGACAAACCCTTTTTCATCGATTTTAGGCTCAAAAATTATCTAATAGCTGAAACAAACTCATATCCCCGGTCGAAATTATGATACCTTCAAAGCTATTGGAATAATTTCACAAAAAAACACAAATTTTTTTCGAGGAGAGAGAGAGCGGAGGAAAGTTTGCGGCCAGAAATAAAGAAATGAGGAGGATTCCGACTGTAAACACCTTAAATACCCTCAATCCTTTTACTTGCTGACCATACAGTGTAAGGCACAGTCCAATTTTTCAAAAATTTTCAAAAACAAAACCTTTTGAGGATTAAAATTCAAGCTAAAATTAAAAATAAAATAAAATTAATCTGCAAAACTTAAAAATTAAAATTAACAGTTAATAAAAAAAATTAAATTAAATTAGAAATTTAAAAATAAGAATAAAAATAAAATCAAATAAAATATACAACTTAAAAATTTAATTACAGAGAAGAAATTTGTGACACTGGGATCAAAGTTGTTGGACAGTCCTATTTCACTTGTCGGTGTGTGACATCCCCATTTTCACGGCCAGAAAAGACCGAATTTGTTTATGCTTTCTTTGAAAATCAGAGTAACATTTTAAATAAAAGTGTTGCGGAATTTGTCCCAAAACAAAATATGATAAAGATTTATCAAAAGCATTTCCAAGGAAATGTATTTCATTAAAAGACTTGGGATGTCATGTTCGATACAGATCAAAAGCATAAACAGTACAATATAAGCCTTACTACATTATTTCGTATCTACAGGCCTATATCCGTAATCCCTCATCCAAAACATCACATCTATGCTCATGCGCCACTACCTGTAATACAAGAAACTGAGTGGGTCAGGCTGGGGAGTTTGGTGAGAACATAGGGTTTTCAACCAATAATAAATAAGTTTCTTAATTTCATCAATCAACAATAACCCGATTACCCGTTCCCGTTATCCTCACTTTACGTCCCTAAACACCTATCATAAGGGACCTAGCCTAAGGATCATCATCGGGATGGACACTACTGCTAAGTGGATTCATCAGCAATAAATGTCCTTAAGGCAACCATGTGCGGGATGGAGTACACCGGTGAACACATCGTTCACAAACACCTATAGGTTGCGAGCCTGCTAGTGTTCCACTGGACTGTCTAGAAGAGTCCGTGGTCGTCATCTATACTCCGCTAGATGACAGAATCAACAACATCAACATCGAGGCCTCTCATCTTTTTATCAAACATCACCTATTACATCTACCCATGTTTTACCCCAACATTTTCGTAGATATAAAATACATATACAGTTTAAATCATTGAAAACATGTATAACAATGTTTATCCAGCATAGATAGCAAGTATTCAGATAATATGCACACATAGCACGTAATTTATATAAAATACTTCATATATATGTGTAAGCTGAAAGTAACTATGCACTCACCTGAAAGGTGGTGACTCAGCACTCGGACAGCGCTTCGATACTCTCAAAAGAATTTTCCTTCGATAAAACCTAATACCAATAACACTAGGGTTAGTCTAACGATAACAGTGACAAATTAATTGTCTGACTATTATTATTATTATATAAACGTTAAATAACACTCAATATAACTCATAATAATAGCCCAAATAATTATTTTAAAGACCTAATAACATTACTATAATTATTTAAAAGCTATATTAAAAATTGCGTAAGCGTAGCTCACTTACAGCGGATTTTAAAGAAAACCAGAACTTTATTTGGAGCAGCGTTTCGAAACCAAAAGACACTTTTTCTCGGGACTCCGGGAGCCTCAGAGCTTCCTTTGGGTGCTAAGGGGGTTTACCAACGGTTTTGGGAGGCTTAGGGCACTTAGAGAGAGAAGTGAAAAATGGGTGAAGAATGAGGTTGTCCTCGGCCCCCTTTTATAGTTGTGAGGACTCGGACGTACGCTGGGCGTAGTCATCGGATAAGGTTGCTAGCGAGCCTCCAGCTGTCTTACACTTGGAGCAGATAAGAGCGACGGTACGCGGGGCGTACTGGATTCGGACGTTGGGCGTAATGCAAGGACAGGTGTCAAGATCCGAAGCGAGGACCGTGGGGAGCAAGGTACGGCTGGGATCGCGCCACGTCATCGATCTCGCACCAGGTTTCGCATTTTTGAGTCCCAACTTCAAAAATTCGTATCTTCCACATTTGAGCTCCGTTTTTGATGTTCTCTATATCCACACGAAGGCAGGAACGTACTCTACAACTTTTGTTTAGAATCCGTCAGCTAATTTTGAATTTTTTTTTAAAATTTATATAATTAACAGGCCGGGACAGGATTGGTCTGTTAAATTCTCATAACTTCTTAATCCGACGTCCGTTTCGCCCATCTTTTTCTCGTTACGCTACTCTTAACGAGATCTTCGATTCTCATTTAGGTTGTGTCGTCTAAAAATCACTCGATCTAATATTCGAATTTCAAGCTGTACACTGCTAAGCTGAAACTTCGAAAAATCATAACTTCTTCATACGAAGTCAGATTTGGGCGTTCTTTTTATGGACACTCTCGGTTTAACGCATTCTACGACTTTAGTTTAGATTGCTAAGGCCAAATCTCGCTCTATTGTAAATTAACTATTTACGCTTCCCGGTATTGTGCAAGTTCTGCCGCAAAACTTCGACGGGTCATAACTTCTTCGTTATAACTCGAATTTCGGTGTTCTTTATATCCCCGGAATCCTTGCATCGACCAATACAACTTTATATTAAGATATCGGGCTTATCTCACACTTTAATTTTGACGCTTATTTTTATTCTTTATTAATTATACATTTATAATTAAATAATAAGCACATAAATACACATAATTCACATAATACTCAAATATTTCATCTTTATTACTTCAAAAAAAGTTACAAGAGTTGACCTAGACTATTACATTGTCAAAAATGCTTAGCCATGAAACCCGGGCGTTACATGGTGCCCTTATTTTCATGTCTTCGTCTGATCGATCGCCAGTATTGTGGTCCACTTAAGCACGAAACCTTTGTGACAGAATTTGGGCAATTTACCAATGACATGACATTTTTAGCCCTTATTCTTAAATATATTTCCTTATGACCATTTAAATGACTACAACCAGGGTTATTGTTATCCACCTAAATTGAGCAGCGAAATCTACAGACAATCTGTATGTGTTCAATTTTTTTAATTGTACTAGAACGTCTTTCCCGCTTCCTGATATGCTCCAGCCATCAAGGACTTTTAGAATACTCCTTACACCGGGTGAGCAGACAATTATTAAGAGAGAAGATAGATTTAGAATGCATATGTTATACATCCAGTTCGGATCTCTTCCAATCACGCAGAGGATGAAACATATGACTAACTAAAGTTTTAGAGGGATTGAGAAGAGAATCTTGCATATACTGTGTACCAGGTCGGATTTTGAGTCATGCAGAGGAGACAGTATGTGGCTAACAGATAGAGAGAATTACATAGAGAGAAGATGCAGAGAGATTGAGTTGCATATGTTACAGTCGAGGTCGGATCTCTCGATCACGCAGAGGAGGCAATATATGACTAACAGACAGAAAGCAAGAAAATAATCTTCTACAAACCTAGTATATCAGAATTCCCCAGTCACCACATCAAAACCGGAATTAAGGACAAAATCTGCACATCGAGGAAAAGTTAATCCACAGTTCTAGATACGGGTTCTTTTAATGTGACTAGTAGATTCTCATTTATATCTCCCTGCTCAACGTATCCGAGCGTCATAATGTCAGGCTAAACGGATCTAACTTGATCAATGTTTGTCGAGTCCTTGAATTCCTTAAGTTCAACTCTCCCTAGTGAAGTCCACTTAAAATCTTTCATGCCTACCACCGCATCGATCACAGAGCATAGATAATTCAATTTTGGTACATTATGCAGATTCAGATTGCCCGTTATCACTTGCTAATATCATTTCCCGTCACAACACCTACAATCAAAACATTCAACAATTTTTTATTTTCTGGATTTTTATTGTTTTTGGATTTTTTATCGTTTTTGGATTTTTCTCCCTTAAATTTGTGCATGGGTGAATGAAAATAAAATGAAATGAGATGCACAAATTTAAACTAACCTATCTAGAAAAACAAAAATAAATTTAAAAATTAAGGAGAATTGTGAAAACTTAAAAAAATAAAATAGAAAAAAAAAAATTAATCCTCAAAACGAATCATTTTCAGAAATCCCACAAGCACATCGAAGCGAGCTTTGTTAAAAGGCTTAGTGAACAGATCAGCCACATTATTAGCAGTGGGAACCTGCTCCAGCCGGATAAGTGAACGTTCATAACAATCTCTGATGAAATGAATTTTAATATCGATGTGCTTGGTTTTAGAATGTTGGACAGGATTTTTGGCAATTCGAATTGCGGCCTCATTATCAAAGTAAATAGGGGTTTCTAAGTAATTCAAACCGTAGTCCAACAACTGATGTTGGATCCAGATAACTTGAGAACAACAGGCAGATGCAGCAACATATTCTGCCTCCGCTGTTGAGGTTGAGACAGTATGTTGCTTCTTGCACTGCCATGACACTAGCTTGTCACCAAGATATTGACACCCTCCTGAAGTAGATTTCCTGTCAAGCTCACAACATCCATAATTACTGTCAGCAAAAGCATATAAATCAAATTCAGAATTCTTCGGATACCAAAGACCCAATTTTGGGCTGCCTTTGATATATCGAAAAATTCTTTTGACAGCAATAAGATGTGAAAGTTTAGGATTAGCCTGATAACGTGCGCATTGACAAACTGAAAACATGATGTCTGGACGGTTTGCAGTAAGATACATCAGCGATCCGATCATTGATCTGTAGAGAGTCTAATCTATGGAATCGCCATTAGTATCTGGAGTCAGAAGAGGTCTTCCAACCATTGGCGTCGATGCAGATTTCGCATCATGAAACCCGAACTTCTCAAGAATATCTTCCACATACTTGTCTTGATGTAGCAGGATTCCGGTTGAATTTTTTTTGACCTGAAGCCCTAGAAACATGGTCATTTCCCCCAACGAACTCATCTTGAACCTCTTTTTCATAACACCTTCGAATTCCTTGCAAAGCTACGGACTGGTCGACCCAAAAATAATGTCGTCAACATAGATTTGAACCAGAATCTGATCATTACCGACATGCTTGATAAACAAAATTTGATCGATAGTGCCACGAGAGTATCCATGCTCGAGCAAGTGCGTTGTTAGAGTCGCATACCCCGCTCAAGGAGCTTGATGTAACCCATACAGTGCCTTGTCCAACTTGTAGACATGATTAGGAAACCTCGAGTCAACGAACCCAGGGGGCTGATCAACATAGATTTCTTCCTTCACCTTGCCATACAAGAAGGCTGTCTTGACATCCATTTGGTAAACAGTGAAGTTCATGTAAGAGGCATATGCCAGGAAGATACGAATAGTCTCCAAGCGAGATACTGGAGAATAAACCTCAGTGTAATTAAGACCCTCGACTTGTCGAAACCCACGATGCACCAATCTAGCTTTATTTCGCACAATAACTTCTGAATTGTCATGCTTGTTTCGATAGACCCATCGTGTGTGAAGAGACTTTTTGCCCTTTGGCAACTCCACCAACTTCCAAACCCTGATTTTTTCAAATTGATGTAATTCTTCATGCATTGCATCTACCCAGCTAGGCTCATTCAGAGCCATTTCAACATTCTTGGGCTATATTTGAGAGATAAAGAAAGAGTAAAGACAGGTATTGACATCTCCACTCTGACTTCCAGTTTTAACGTCGTCGCCCACCTGACCAATGATGTTCTCGATCGGATGATCGTGTTGAATCCTTCAGGGTATCTCTTGGATGATATCATTAAGCGAGACAGGAAGATTGTGAATATTGACACCAACTTCATTTGTTGATTGTGCCGCACCAGATGAGTCTGCCACAAACTCATTAGAAATGTTTTCAGGAAAGAGTAGTTCCATAAAGGTTGAAGTGACAGCGGAAGCATCTTTAGACATGAACTCTCTTTCTACAGGAGTAAGTGGTATAGTTTTAGCATCAGGAGTATAATTCTGAACTAGAGATTTTGGACTTTTAGGTTGTACCGATGACTCCCCCTCAGGCGAATCAGAGGATTCCCCCTCAGACGGTGAAGAGGATACCATTGGAGGTCTATAGACAACTTATTCGTCTTCGTCTTCAAAACATTCTTCGAACCAGAGACAGATCCAGATGAGCTACCCGAAGACACATTTATGGATTTGAAAAGCGATGTGTAATTAAACAACCAATCCGGACCCACTCAAGCATCCATCTCATTTTCTTCCAACCAGCGCACGTCATAAGATTCCACAACCTGCTTTGTCTTCTTATTGTAGACGATATAAGTGGTGCGAGCAGCATACCCTATGAAGTAACAATCACTGGCTTTGGCATTAAACTTCTGGTTCGTCTCTAGGTGAAGAAGGGTGCAAGGGCAGCCAAATACACGTAAATGACTAACTGAAGACTTGTGACCATATACAATCTCCTACGGGGTCTTCATTTGAGATTTGTTGATCAACACGCGATTCTGAGCGTAGTAAGCAATGTTTTATCGCCTAGGCCCAAAAGAAAATTGGTAGTTTGGAGTCACACAACATCGTCCTTGCAGCGTATTTTAAAGTTCTATTTCTCCTCTCAGCAACACCATTTTGTTGAGGAGTGAGTGGAGCTGTATTGACACATAATACCCTTTTCTGCGCAAAAATGATCTGTTGAGAGAAAAACTTGAACAAAATGGTTAGAACAAGTATATAGCGGAATAGTTAATCTAGAAGGATCTGTTAGCTCAACAATGATATTAATAGTTAGAAGTTAGTAAGTTAGATACGGAAAGTAAGGTAATGTAAATGACAACAATTGTTATATCAAGAATACACGTAAGTTGATTCATAACTTGGAATGCATTCAAACCAAAGTTAGTAAGTGAGATCAAACTTAGTGAATAAGTCACAAGGACTTGCTCCAAAGAGTGATTATAATATGATATGTTTAAGTAAGAAGTGGAGAGTGAAGAGTGATAGAATGATAACTTTAGAATTTGTATTCAGATGAAATGCATAAGTTATCAGTGAAAATGAGAGGTAAGCATTACAGAAGAAGACGTCTCTATTTATAGAGACATAGAACTATACTAGATCACAACTCTATTAGCAGGCATGCAAGGCATACAGGATAATAGAGTGTATTACATAAAAGAATAACAATGTAATCTAGCTAATGACTTCGGTAGGTGACTCCGGGTGCTGATGTGGTTGCGGTAGAGAGATGGTTGCGGTAGCTTAGTTCAAGATGGTCACTTTCATGATTCAACAATTTCCGCTAAGTTACCTCTTTAACTTTCATTCTGCTATCAAGTTTGAGGAACTTGATCAAAATCCACCAGAACTTCCTGACATTTTCCAGCCATGTGATTCTTCTTGTAATCTCAAACTTGCCTTATACGGTACTATGTTAGATCTTTCAACTGCGTTCCGACAGATGTCAAGCTCTTTCTTGGACAGACGATTCATGGAACTTATGGGAATAAAGTATTTGTATTTGTCGATTTTTCTTTTGGAAATGATGCCAAGCTTTCGGAAGTTAGTTGCACCCAATGATCTGTCAGCAAAGCCTTCGGTTGGCATAGGTGTGGGGTCGAGAAGTGGAAGATCAACTTTCTTGGAGATGATGGGATGGATGTCCGCATCAATTTTGGCAAAGTCGCACATCGTTTCTCTCAAGAAATTGTTCACCCGATCGAGTGTAGTCTTCATTTTCGGATGTTTCTCAGCCTTGTTTTGAAACACTTTGGCTATGAGAAACACTTCTTCTAGATTCATGTGGGGAAAGTCTGCTTGAGTGCGGACATAGTCATGTCCCCTTCGGGTGAGGGTGTACTAGAAGAATTCAGCTTTCATGAATATCCACGGCTTGTAGTTCATAACTGGGGATGGTCTGTCACTATATCATATGTGCTCTATGGGAGATGAATGTTAGTAAAGAACTGAGCGAGTCTTTCAAACTCCATAGGCAGTCTTTTTGCATCCGGAAGGCTTTGGTCAAACATCTCAAATACTGTAAAGTATTTGGCATTAGGTGAAATGGGAACATACCAGTAGCCATCCGAAGGAGGTTCTGTATAAGTGAGAAGGGGAATATAGTCTTCGTCTAGCAGCCTTTGGTGAGGGTTGACCCAAGAGTTGATAAGGGTTTCATCTATGAGACTGTCAAAACCGCTTAGCCTCCAGATTTCTTTAGCAAGTTTCGCTGATCTCCAGTCTCTTTTATTTTGGGCTTGGTGAGGACATGTTCTCCTCAAGATTTTTGAAATTAGGAGGAGTTTCAGGCTTTTTGGGAGGTTATTGCGGTGAGGGATTTTTATTAGTGACGATGGGGGGACTCTAATGAAGAACATTATCAGAGTGATAGACTTCTTCTTCTTCATCACTTCGCGCTCTTGAGGAATGCATCGTAGGTGATTCCTCAAGCCATTGTCGAAGTCCATCTACTTTGGCGAACACCTCTTGAAATTGAGCTTTTAGGAGGTCTGCCAGTTGAGAATTGGTTGGAGTGGAGGAGCTGAAAAGCAACTTATGGATTTCTTTCGTAAGCTGGAGAATATCAGGTCCATCGAAGTTGGAGGAAAGAGATTTCTGCAGTCTGTTGATCGTTGTTTGAAGAACAGATATAGTGGACTCATAAGCATTATGAGTCTCATCTATAACTTTCTGAGACTGAGAGGCTTGATCCGTGATGGCAGTCTGTAAATCCGTCTTGATTGCGGTCACCTCCGAGATGAGGCGTTCTACTGCAGCCATAAAGTCCTTATGGTCAGCCTTGCGGTTGTTGTCAAGGGACCGGATCCCCGTCTCTACCTTTAGAGAGATACATTCAGCAGCCATGCGCTCCCTTGTCTCCAGTCTTTCAATTCATTCAATCAGTGACTGCGGTCCAGGAGTGTCTTCAGATGGTTGTTGAGCAGGTTTAACCGCAGCCAAGATCTGATCGACTTTGGCTTGAAGGCTCATGAGCTCCTTCCGGGTGACAACATTCTTCTTCTTTTTCTTCTTCTCTTTAGGCTTGGAAGTCGAATGTTGAGAACCACTGGACTCCTGTTCTTCTTCAAACATCATCAGGTCATCTTTTGAAGGGTTTGGCTTGTTGACTTCTTGGATGTCTTCATCATCAAGACCGAAGGTAGGAGCTGAGCTAAGTTCAATTGCAGGGCCTTCGTCTTGTGATGGGTTGACTGTAGGAGTGGGAGATGGAATGGAAGTTGGAGTAGGAGGAACTTTGGAGGTACCTGCGGCTGCGCCTGAAGCTTGAGCTTTCAACATTGTCTCTGCCATTTGATCCATCTAGTTCTGAAACTTTTGAATTGTGGCTACAGTATGGGCATTACTGATTGCATTTGCCCAGTACTTAGCAACTGACTGGATTTCCTGTTCTTTTTGCTGCTGTTGTTTGATTTGTTGCTCCTTGCGGGCTTGGAAGGCCCTTCTGAAACCTTCATATTTTTTTTATCTCAACTTCAGTTGTTGGTTTATAACGACTCCAAGAGTCGCTACAGTTGCTACCGTCAATTCCTTTATTACGCACCAAGGTGTCCCTTGGGTTCACAGATCCTTGCACGTTAGCGCTCATCGTGCCTAAACCACCTGTAAAAGATGAAAGTAGAGTAGGATTTCCTGGGCTTCCTTGGTCTCCTTGACCCGTGGTCAAGTCTGGCCTCGGCCTAATTCTAGCATGGGCGAAAGAAGTGCCATGCGGATGGGAAGATGTTTCTAGTGTTTGGGTGTCTAGATAAAGTAGATGCATTCAGGAAGCCCTGGAGACCTTAGGGCGAGAACCAGTATCATCCCTTTGGGGTGATACCGGAGGGGTGTTATATGATGTGATGAAACATGCTCACTTGATGAGCTTGAGTGGTATGGAATGGATCTGCGGCAATCCCAAGGACTACCCGAGCCTGTGGAAAGGATGAGGTATCGATCCGGTCACGCATTTGGCTAGAGGTAGTGGTGGTTTTTCTTTAGTTGAGGACCGATATAGGGTGCCTTTCCTCTTCAGAATCACTGCTTGATATAGTGGTTGGTTTGGATTTGCATTTCTTGGTGGGTGCGGTTGGTTTGGGAGCATCCTTCTTGGGTGTCCTTTGTTTCTTCTTGGAAACTAACTGCTTTCTTCTTTGAGAAAGGTTGGATAAAGTAGTGGCAGAGGGGACTGCGGTACCCTCAGGGTTAACGGCTATGGGTGGAAGAGGCGGTATAGAAAGGTATGGGGAAATACCCTTCGTAGCATCAATGTGGTCTGAGACATTAGCAGTCTCAAGGCCAAGAGAAGTAAGAATCTAAGTGGGGATTCTGCGGATTGGTCCAAATACAATTTGATTTGAGGAAGGATTGTACCTTTTAAGATCTTTAGTGACAAAGAAGTTGATTTCACTGCCCATGTCGATGCCAACATCCGCTTGCAAGTCTGAGATAGATAGCGACCAGAACCGTGCAAATGTGAGCTCGGTTGGGTTCTCCTTCGGGTGCTCCTTGGGAATATACTGAATGAAATCATCCCAAAGGATTTGTCCACAGTTGACGTCGTGTCCGGTGAAGATGCTCCATACCAATTCCAAGAGCTTGAGGCCCATGTTGTCGGTGCCTCCGGTTCTACCAGATAGGCAGCTAATCATGAAGTGACATAAAAGTTGCCATACCGTAGGCAGTTGGTTCTTTTTGAATTCACCAATCCCTCAGATTGGTTTCTGATACCCCATCTGGTAGAGTGCGGATGTGATGTCAGCCATTGATGGTGAAAAGAACATGATGGATGGATGAACCAGAAGGTTAATAGCAGTTAAGAACTTTTCTTTGGTCAAGATGACCAAAGAATCGTTGATGAGGCTGATGCATCGAATGGTCCAAACAGAATGCGGTTCTTCAGGTATTTGAACATAAGCTTGGTTGGGGCATTGTAGGAGGGGTGATCTTCAAATATTTCTCGGAAGTTGCTTGATGTGATTGAAGGAGAGTCTGAGCCTGTGGGATTCAAGGAACCAGAAGCCTTGGATTGTTTCTTTGAAACTCCTGAATTCACCATTGTTGAAGTTTGAGAGTGTTTGAGGAAGAAGTAGAACACTAAACTCTTGATTATTTTGAGAGGGAATGATCGATATTCAGAAAGCGAAAAGTGAATTTGGTGAAGAATATGAGTTTATAAAAGGATAAAAAAAAAATAACCCTAGATAAATGGTAGAAGAGGGTAAAACGTCGATTGGTTGTTTTTTTCTTTTGGGGGGGGGGGGATTGATGAATTTGGATTGAATCTCAGCCACAAATATTAAAACGGGTCATAATAGATTTTGTGAGATTTCCAAAAAGGGTTTGCATGTAATGTAAAGTCGGACGCATGTTTATACGTCAGGTAATCGTGGGGATGATAGGAGAGGAAGGGGTAACGGACGGGACGTGTTTGGTAGATGGGACGTGTTTGGGAGAGGAAAGGACAAATTAAGGATGAGTTTATTGGAAATACGTTCTTTTTGTCATTATCCCTAAAATAGGTCTGATAAAACGATTTTTCAGAAAGAGAAGATGACAGTTTCTGATGAGAATGTTTTATTTTATTTAATGAAGGATCATTAAATAGCACACAAAGGTTTTTTTATGTTGAAAAAGAGAAATAGTTGAGAACAAATCACGAAGATTGCGGATGAAAACTTCATTGCGGTTGGAAATGTCGTCGCAGATGACCAAAGTAAAGACTGCAGTGAGAAGCTGAGAGAAACACTAATACAAAAATTAGTAAACACAAACAAGAAGGATCCATGAAAGATAGATATAAGATATGGTTGTCGTACATAGACTGTAGAACAGGAAATGTTCGAAAACCATCTAATATAAATAACTTTCAGTAAGGACCGCAATGGAGACCAGGAGGGTCTGCGGTACGATTTAATTCAAGAAGAATTTTGGATCCGGATTCATCATTCCCAAGATTTGTAGGAATACATTGAGTTTTGTAGAGTCAAGTGCTTTTGTAAAGACATCAGCAATCTCTTCTTGACTAGGAACAAAGATGAGTTCAATATTACCTTTCAGAATATGATCTTTGATGAAATGTTACCGTAACTCAATATGTTTTGTCTTGGAGTGCTGAATAGGATTATGAGAGATCGCTATGGCACTTTCAGAGTCACAGTAAATTAGTATTCGCAACATCCCGTGGTAGTCTAACAATTGTGTCTTCATCCAAAGGACTTGGGAACAGCAGCTGGCTGCGGCCACGTATTCTGCTTCTGCGGTTGATAAAGAAACACAACTTTGTTTTCTCGAGGACCAGCTGAAAAGTCTTCCTCCTAAAAATTGGCATCCACTAGATGTACTTTTTCGATCAAGTTTGCATTCGGCATGATCCGCATCAGTAAATGCTTGAAGACAGAAGTCATTTCCTGCGGGGTACCATAGACCCAATGATTTGCTTCCTTTTAGGTACCGAAGAATTTGTTTGGCTGCGGTCATGTGTGACACTTTTGAGTCAGCTTGGTACGTTGCACACACACCTGTTGGGAAGACAATGTCAGGTTTGCTTGCGGTGAGGTACATTAGCGAACCAATGACACATCTATAAGTCTTGTGATCCACATATTCACCAGAGGGATCAGCAGAGATCTTATATCCGAAGGCCATAGGAACCTTAGCAGAAGAGTAGTTGTCCATAGAATATTTCTTCAGAAGTTCAGTAGTGTATTTCTCTTGATAAATGAGTATTCCTTGTTGAATTTGTTTGACTTGAAGACCTAGAAAGAAGTTAATCTCTCTATTCATGCTCATTTGAAATTTTTTTGTCATGAGCTTAGCAAATTCATCCACCATTCCTTGATCAGATGCCCGAAGATGCTATCATCCACATATATTTGTACAAGCATCAGGTGAGTCCCGTTTGCTTTTCTAAATAGTGTGGGACAATCATTCCTCTTTTGTATCCTGAAGAGACTAAGAATTCAGGAAGTGTTTCATACCAAGCTCTAGGGGCTTGGTTCAGACCGTAGACAACTTTCTAAAGCTTGTAACAATGATCAGGCAACTCGATACTTTCAAATCTAGGAGGTTGTTGAAGATAAACCTCTTCTTTTAATTCCCCATTGAGACAAGCACTCTTAACGTCCATTTGGTGTACTTTGATGTTTTTGTGAGAGGCATATGCTAAGAAGATTCTGATTGCTTCCAATGTAGCTACTGGAGCGTATGTCTCATCGCAGTCAACATCTTCCAGTTGACTATAACCTTTAGCAACTAGCCTTGCCTTATTTCTGATGACTACACCAGATTCATCTAGCTTGTTCTTGAAAACCCATCTTGTACCAACAATAGTATGACCTTGTGGGATGCGAACAAGTTGTGTCACAACCTAAAACTAGAACGTCGGAAATGTTCGGGGGCGGAGGACGTCATATTCAGTATCATAACAGTTCATAGAAAGGAAAGTACACACCACCATACATATTGAGGTTTCCAAAATGTTTACATAATTGTATACGTTACATGTTCAAAAGATAAATACATAAACATCTTTCAAAAGAAGTAATTAACGTCAGCACGTTAATCCTCAAAAGTTGATTTCCAAACCTACTTAGCGGTTCCCTGAGAATACAAGTTATTTCAAAGAAAAAGTGTCAACAATTAAGTTGGTGAGTTCATAAGTAGTGTTTTGAGAAAATGTACGCCATTCGAAAGTTCATGTATGTTTTCCAGAAAACGCGGTATTTTCAAATGAAAAGAGTTATGATTCGTTGGGTTGAAAATGAATGTATTAGATCCAGAAAATCCCATATTTTCCCTAATAGTTGAGATATGATTTGTTGTGCTTTCCAAGAAAAACCCTTATTTTCTTATAAAAGTATGAAATGCATATGAATGTTCGTGTTATAAGTTGTAAATAGTTGCACCAAGAAAATCCCTTATTTTCCTATTAGTTGTTTGTTTTAGTTGCAGGAAAAACCCTTATTTTCCTAACATAACTGGCAGTCTCTAAGACCGAAAATCGCAAGCAACCGACGTGCTTAAAAGTTGTGGCATAGTTTTATATAATAAAGCTATACGAAGATCGCACTTGTTAGATGAAGAATAGTTTTAATAGCTACTCGTTCATAAAAGCATAATACCATAATAATTGTATATCCGATGAGTTTTATAACCATACTAAACATAATATGCATGTAGCGACGTTCTTCAGGCGTCGTAGCGTTATGACAAATTGTCACCCCAAGTGATTCATTTGATAAAAACGAGTAAAGTGATACTTTCAAATCAGGACTGTAGCTAACAGTCAGGGCGCGGGATCATGACTTCCCGTATAGATCTATACACATTTGACACGTTCTCCGTACGGGAGACTCTGGTTATAGACAGGACTTGTAGCGATACCTTTTATCAAAAAGGCAGTGTTTGAAGATGTACACGTCTCATGGATTCTCAACTAAGTCTGTATTAAAGTAGTAGTTTTGTATGCAAAGTTTATCCTTTTTCACAATGTTTGACAAAGCATAAATCATAAGTTTTTAGAATGTATAAAACAGTTTAGCAACGAAGAATACTTTGGAATTTCTAAATACTTTGTATGAATCTAGTGCATGCGAAGTATGACAAGAGTTTTCACATAGTAGTACTAAATCACAAGTGATTCAGTTGATAAAAACGAGTAAAGTGAAATTCTATGAAATACACGATAATAACCGTATGTTTACTTGTATTCCCCCCCCCCCCTAAAAGAGTATAGAAAGCATTTAAAAATGTATTTAAAGAGTGTTCGTAGGGGTATGAACTCACTTGGAAGTTTGAAGATAGCGAGATGGAAAACCGAGCAGAGTTTCGTCTCGGGAAGCGAATTTTTCTGGGGATTCTCAGGAATCTCGGGAGTAAAATCGACCTTCGGGACTTGAGCAAAAATGACCAGGGCTTCGGGTTTGAACGGGCACGGAAAACGAGGTAAAATGCAAGAGAAGTGAGAAGAAATGAGCAATTTTTCCGGAGAACCTCGCATCCCTTTTATAGGGGCTGAGAGGCCTCGGTACGCGGGGCGTACGCTCGTACGCAGCGCGTGCTCGTACGTCATGCATGACCGAGTCCTCGACTGCCTCGGCTTCGGATGGGACGGCGGGTCGGATAGCTTCGCATAGGGGCGACGTGGACAGATCGAGACCAAGGCCCTCGGGTACGCTGGGCGTACGGGGTTACGCGGCGCGTACCTCAGATGAGGACGCTGACTCCTCTTCGGATATTACTAGCATTTTGATTTAAATATAATTTTAATTTATTTAATAAAATTCAAAAATTCATATCTTCCTCATACGAACTCCGCTTTCGATGGTCTTTATATCCACACGTAGGTGAGACTACGCTCTACGACTTTCGTTTAGACTCCATTGGCAAATTCCGAAATTATTTTTATTATTTATTTTATAAATCGTCGTGTTTAAGGAATTTCTTTAAAAATTCATAACTTCTTTATCTGACGTCGGTTTTTGCCAGACTTTTTACCGCTGAAATACCATTGTCGAGACCTTCGATTCTCGTTTAGGTCATTCCGGCCAAAAGTCGTTCGATCTCCGATTCGAGATTTTAGCTGTCTGCTGCTAAGCCGGACTTGGAAAAATCTTAACTTCAACATACGAAGCCGGATTTGGTCGTTCTTTTTACGTACGATCATGGTTTAATGACATTTAAACATAGAGGGAATTTAAATAGAACTTTTTGGACATTTTATTATCAAAGTTAATTTTATTAACTCAAAAGTGGTTACAATACTTGACTTTTTAGGTCATTACAAAGAGTTGAAATATCGGGTTGTTACAAGTTGCCACACTTTTTTTCTTTCAAATTCTTCCAATTCTTCATGCATTGCAAAAATCCAATCTGGTTCCAATAAGGCTTCTTTGATAGATCGAGGCTCGACTGCGGACATAAATGCTGCATAGTGACAGTGATCAGATAAATCTTTGGCAAATCGAGTTTGGATACCTGCGGATGGATTGCCAATAATTTGACCTGGTGGGTGATCCTTCATCCATACATGTAGACGAGGCATCAGATGATCAGCAGTTGTGGTAGAAGCAATGTTTTCAATATCAGAGGTTGCTTCGGATGGGGAAGGAAGTTGCCCCTAGATTTGAGAACAGCCTGCTGAGTCATCCTGACTAGTTGGAGTGAGAGAGACATTTTCTTTGATAGGTTCCCTTTGGATTGTTGAAGGGAGTCTATCCGGAACCTAAGAGGGTTCCCCCTGGACTGCGGATGGGAGAGTGAAAATTCTTGGATCGGTTCGAGTATCAATATTCTTTATGAGTTCATCATCCGAATATGAAGATACATTTGATGGTAATGCTTCTCTGCGGGCAGGAATTTGAACGACATCAAGTACTGGAACCTCGATGGTTGCGGCTAGATCTGGAGTAGAGTTTTCCCCTCAACCAGAGAGGTGGAAATATTGAGAGATATTGGTTCGGATGGAGATGGTCCAGAAATGTCGGCATGTTGTTGTTGGGCTGCTGGAGACACAAGAACTTCGGATAGTTTTGTTGTTTCAACAGGTTCGAAGAGATCAACATAATTGACTACTATTAGATTTAAAGGACCAGAAGAGGCAGGAATGTCATATTCCATGATTGTGGAGGTTTCAGTGGATGAAGGGGCATCACGGATGTGAGAATCATCGAATTTCACATCGAAGCTTTCAATGATCAACCTTGTTCGTCTGATAAGCACTCGATAAGCAACCTTGTTAGTGCAATAACCAAGGAAGATGCCTTCATCAGACTTAGGTGCAAATTTGTTAAGCTGATCTCTGTTGTTGATCACGAAGCATCTACACCCAAAAATATGAAACAAACGAACATTTGGCTTGCGGTTGTTAAGACCTTCATATGGTGTTTTGTTGAGACATTTGCACACAATGCTTCAATTTTGGACAAAGCAAGCAGTTGCTACAGCTTCAGCCCAGAAGTAGAGAAGAAGGTGGGCGAAGTTAAGCATGGATCTGGCTGCTTCTACTAATGTGCGGTTTCTTCTTTTGACGACACCATTTTGTTGCGGAGTGTAGGGTGCTAAGAAATTGTAATAAATACCCTTAGACACCAAGAAACAGTTGAGAAGATGATTAGTGAACTCGGTTCCATTATCACTGCAGATGCGTCTGACTGGAAGCTTGATCTGAAGTTCTATTTCTTTGATGAAGTTTATGAGAATCTGTGGTGTTTCTGATTTGAGTCTGAGAAAGAAGACCCATGTGAAGCGAGGGAAGTCATCAACAACAACCGGTATGTATTTATTGTGATGGAGACTGGCTACAGTTGAAGGACTGCAAAGATCCATGTGTAATAATTCCAGAGGTTCTGAAATAGATGAATCCATTATCATAGGGTGACTTTCTTTGACTTATTTTCCACATTCACAAGCTGGACAGAGAGTATCGTTGCTGAATTTGAGAATAAGGAGACCGCGGACAAGTTCTCTAGTGACCAGATTGTTGATGTATCTGAAGTTGAGATGAGCTAGCTTGCGGTGCCATAGCCAACTGACTTAGGATGCAACTTTAGAAAGAATACACAACTGCACTTTACCAATGATAAGAGAGATATCCAGAGGATACATTGTGCCTTCGAAGCGATACATAATTAAGCAAGTGCTTTTGTCACTTGTCATTATATAACAGAATTGATCATCAAATTCTACTCGATGACCTGCTTTACATAGTTGGCCAACACTGATGAGATTGTGTTTAATGCTTTCTACATAAGCAACCTTCTAAATGGAAAAGTTCCCCGTGGTGAGAACACCGTAGCCTCGTATGATGCCATTCACACTGTTTCCAAAAGTGACATTTCCACCATTGCATATAGGCCTGAAATCCCAAAGGTAATCTAACCTTCCGGTTATGTGCAAGGAGCAGGCACTGTCGATCAACCATTCTTTTTCTTGATCCTCCTTGCACAATGCCTACAAAAACTAAGTGGTTTATTTGGGCACCCAAGTGAGTTTGGAGCCCGAGGTCACATACGATGTGTTAATCGATGCATGATGCGAGGTGGCAGGGACAGGTTTTAAGTCAACTTTCAAACCTAGTCCTAGGTGTTTAAAGTTCTTTGGAGTTTTGTGAGATTGTAAGTAATTATGAGTACTTTTGAAGAGATTAGGATTGACCCTGAAATCCTGGGTGTTAGAAGTTTTTTGAATTCTATTACATTGACATTGACAAGAGAACTTTTGTCGTTTTTCCTGACATTTGACCTGTTCTGATTTTTTGAAGTAAAATTATGTTTTTGTTCATTCTGAGGATTGTCAGATTTGACCTTTTGTTTCTGTGTTTTGAAAAGGTGTTTTGTGCAGGTTTTCCAGGTGTGAAGGCACATGCAGAGCTTTTGTGATGTGATTTCTTAAACATATGACATGACCTTTTGGTTGCCGGAGTTGGCAAAATTCCTTTCCATTTTTGAGATTTTGACACTGAAAAGGTTAGAGTAGGTAAGATACCTTTCCATTTTGGATAATTGATAGAATAGATTTGAAATCCATTTTAACGAAAAGACTTATCCTCATGTTTGGATATTTTTTGAGTATTGTCAGAAATAGTGAACTCCTTTCTTTTTGTTTTCTTGGAAACAGTTTTCTTGAAATGATAATTTGAAAAAGTAAACTTCTCAGGACTTTTTGATTTAGGACATTTCACAGATTTCTTTACTTTTGAGCAAATTTCTTGTTGCTTGCCACGAAAGAGAAATTCTACTTTAAAAACTCTTCTTGCTTCGGTCTTAGGAGAACCGTAGTCAGTGATATTTAAGTGTGGTTTCCTAGAATATTTAGAGGATTTTGAAAAATAGTGACTCGATTCATCCGAACTTGAGAAGTTAGGACTTTGAGAACATTGACCAAATTCAAAATTTTCAATTGGTAATTCATGATTAATTGGCTCAATGGTCATAGAACTCTTGACTTCAATCAGAGGAGTAGTGCTTTGGACTACCGCATAGTAAGTCTTGGTTAATACTTCTTTGGGACAATTGATATTAGGTAATGGGACAGATTGCAGTATGTGAGTGCAGTCAGAGACACTGCAGTCAGACTGTAAGGATGGGAAGTCTAAAGAGATTTCAGGACTTTGAATAACAATTTCCTCATCAACTACGGATAATGTCTGCGAATCTGTGTTGTTGAAATGAGTAGAAGATTCAGGGAGAATCTCTTCTATAACAAAATTATTACTTAGATCATGAAGTTTTCCAAAGTGGGCTTGGATATCCTCAGGAAATGTTTTGTCATTGACTGGAAATAAGAAGTGGCGATCTGGTGGGACATAGGGACGTTCCGGTGTGAACCGAGGTGATGAGTCCATTGCTGTTGGGTAACCATTGGGCTAACCCCAGTTAAAAGTGTTATCAACATTCCCATTGTTAACAAGATTCTTAATGGCCTCAGTTTCATTAAACAGCTTTTCAATTAAAAGATTTAAACGTACAATTTCATTTTGTGCTAGATCTCTTTGATTTAAGGGTATTTCTAATTGAGTTTCACTAAGAATTCTAGCATCATTTTCTAACATTAAATCCTTCTCTAACATTGCCATTTTGAGTCTCTTATTGTCCAAACGTCCTCTAACATGGAACATCTCCTACGAAGCGATGTTCTTGTCATCTAGGGCTTTATTGTAGTCTGTAAGAACGGCAGCACAAGTGTCATTGAAAGTGTCTATGAAAGGTTGACAATCATGCATGTTGTAATTTAAAGTTTCAATCATGATTTTTACTTGTTCTACAATGCTGAGAGTTCCATCTTTAGCCATATAGCAATGGTTCTTCTTTAGATTGGTTGAGCCATCTTCATCAGCAGTTGCCACCATACAGATCTTGCCTTTCCCTTTGCTAAGGACATCTTCATCTTCGTCTCCTGATGACCACACTTGATGATTCCACTTCACTTGAGCAACGTAGGCCTTTCCCTTTTCTTTATCTTCCAGTTCTTGAGCAATTCGAAGATAGAAGGCTCTATCTTTTACTACGTTTTCCTTGCAATCTTTGGCAAAATCGTTTTCCTTATTGCATTTGTGACATATGATGACATCACTCTTGTCTTCTATAGAGGTACCAGAGTCAGTTGATTGGGACTGTGGTGGTACTTCTTTGGACTGAGTCTGCTGAGACTGCGGTGGAGGGAGAGGGTTCTTGGTGGGACGGAAGTGATTGTTTTGAAAGTTACGGTTGAAAGGTGGTCGATTGAAGTGTTAGTTTTTTGCTAAATGAAGGTGGTAAGCGATTGAATTTCTGACTGATAAGAGCAATGGCATTCTGAAACTCTTCTTCATCGTCATATTCTGAGTTAGCTTCATATGACTGCGGTGGAGAGTCACACGAGTTGGGATAGGTTTGAGTGTGAGTTGATTGGGCTACTAATGCGAGTGGTCCTCCAAAGTCTGAGCAGTCCTTGAGTACAATGGACTCTTAAGCTCGCAATTATCCATAAAGCTTATAGAGAGATAAGGAGTGAATCTTCCTGTCACCTTGTACAATCATTTTGGCTGTTGTCCAGTGTCTTCGTAAGCCGTTAAGAAACTGCAGATTTGTTCCATGATTGTTGCGGATGGTACCCGCATTGGACAGTTTTGTGACAATCAACTTGAACCTTTTAAATGAGTCTTCCAAACTTTCACCGGAGTGGGCTTTGAAGTTATTGAATTCGTTGAGTGCTGTAGTGAGCTTCTTATCTTGAGCCTGCTCTGAACCTTTGTACAAGTTTTTGCGGACATCCCAAATCTCCTTTGCTGATTTGCAATTTATGATGATGTCAAAGTTTTCAGGAGCAACTCCACAAGAGATTTAATAAAAGGAAATAGCATCACATTCCATTTTGTCTAGATCATCTTTTGTGGAACGATTCAATGCTGGTTGACCTCCTCCGAGCCTTGATGTGGCTCCATCAGTTTGAACAGGGGTAAGGACTGGAACGTGGGGTCCTTCTTCTATAGATCTCCAGACATCTCTACCAAGTCGTCTGAGATACCTTTCCATCCTTTGAGACCAGTGGTGATACTCATTTGCAACCAGTATTGGGGCTCGATTGGAACCACCAACATTGTTGGAAACATTCAGTGATAATGATTCTGCCATTTGAAAGTTTTGTTTAGAGATGAGCTTCAGTGGTATAGAGGGCTCTTTGAAAAACCAGAGTTCCAATTTTCAAAAGCAACCACTATGGCTCTGATACCAATTGTTGAGAGAAAAACTTTGAGAAACACAAGAACAAAATGGTTAGAACAAGTATATATCAGAATAGTTAATCTCGAAGGATCTGTTAGCTCAACAATAATATTAATAGTTAGAAGTTAGTAAGTTAGATGTGGAAATTAAGGTAATGTAAATGACACCAATTGTTATATCAAGAATACACGTAAGTTGATTCATAACTTGGAATGCATTCAAACCAAAGTTAGTAAGTGAGATCAAACTTAGTGAATAAGTCACAAGGACTTGCTCCGAAGAGTGATTATAATCTAATATGTTTAAGTAAGAAGTGGAGAGTGAACAGTGATAGAATGATAACTTTAGAATTTTATTCAGATGAAATGCATAAGTTATCAGTGAAAATGAGAGGTAAGCATTACAGAAGAATACGTCTCTATTTATAGAGACATATAGGTATACTAGATTCCAACTCTATAAGTAGCCATGCAAGGCATACAGGATAATAGAGTATATTACATAAAAGACAAACAAAGTAATCTAGCTAATGACTGCGGTAGCTGACTCCGGGTGCTGATGTGGTTGCGGTAGAGAGATGGTTGCGGTAGCTTAGTTCACCTGTTTTGGCAGGTGTGGTTTTCTGTGGTGCTTACCTTGGGCACATGACACACACTTTTCAAAAGTTATGGCATCTGTGGTTTTCTGTGATGCTTACCTTGGGCACATGACACACACTTTCATGATTCAACATGATCGAGAATAGAATTCTTGAACTCTGTGCCGTTGTCGGTACGAAGCGCCTTCACCTAGTTGTTAGTTTGGTTCTCAATTAACACAATGAATTTCTTAATTAGATTAGCAACTCCAGCTTTGTTGGATAGAAAGAAAACCCACATAAAATGAGAGAAATCATCAATCACAACCAAACAATATGAATTTTTGTTTATACTAAGAACTTTGACAGGTAGACCACGGACCATCTCATTCTTTCGAAGATGATTCAAGTTCTTTATGTTAGCATGACCGAATCTTTGGTGCCACAACATTGCATTTTGTTCTGAGATCTTTGAAAAGAGGCATGTAACTTGTTTTGGAAGATTGCTATTGATATCAATGATGTAAGCATTCCCATCCCTTTTAGATTTTACAAGAATCCACTCTTCTGGGATGAAAATTTTTGGCTTGAGAATCATGCATTCCTTATCAGTGAAATGCGTAGAATAGCCTTTGTCGCATATATAAGACACACTCAACAAACTATGCTTCAATTCGGGAGCAAAGTTGACATTCTCGAAACTAAACACCCCATTTGTGAAGGTTCCTCTTTGATTGATCTTGCCACGTTCTCCACCTGCAAAGGAAATATATCCCCCATTAAAAGATTGAATGTTGTTCAGTTGGGCTATATCTCCTGTCACATGTCGGGAGCAGCCGTTGTCGACGAACCAAGGTCTGACGACATTCCCCCACAACTATCCCTGCAAAATGTGCGGTTTCATTTAGATTTGGGAACCCAGATCATTACTTTCGTGGGTTGTCCCGATGCCTTTTCAAATTTATCATTATTTAATGACTTCTCAAAGGACACAGATGATGGATTGGAGGCTATTTTGGGAAACCATTGATAATTAGGTTTTCTAACAGTCTCGGGTGGTTTTGAAATAAGATGTTTATCAGATTGCTTGGAGCACTTGGGTTTTCTACCAGAATTGCTTGAAGACCCATTGCTGCTTCTTGACGAAACCGACCTTGGCTTGGCCATGTTCGGTTTTGCCAAACTGTTTGGGACTTTGTTATGAATAACCCTTTTATACTTTTGAAAAAAAGCCCATTTTCTACTACGATCCTCCTTCCAATCATCATTCCAAGAACGAGTCTTAGAGGACTTTCTAATTAAAGACCTTCCTCTAAATTCGTTCTCTCCTCTTGGTGACTCACAATGTACAAACATTCTGTTAGGACAATTCCTAGCTATATGACCACCAATACCACAATTGAAACAAATCTGTTTGTTATTGTTAAAACTTGTACTTCATTTTTCAGATTCGTTTTCCATACCAACACTCTTACTTTTCTCACATAAACATGAACAAGAATTAGGTTGTGAGACAAGTGAGGGTGCATCAGATGGAGAAACTTGTGAAACTAGTGGTTTTTTATTATTATCATCACAAACATTAGAATTGCCAACCACATCATCAAACACTTTAAAACCATTCAAAACAGTATCATACTCAGTTTTATTTTCAGAAATAGATCCTTCAACTTCGTGCTTTGACTGATTTAAGGATTGATCTGCAGGAGAAGTAGAAATGGTAGTACTTCCAACATTAATAAATCCTCCTGAAACAAAACCAGATGACTTTCCATAAACCATGGATGGTTCATTAGCAATCTCCTCCTTGGACAAAGGTTGAAACTGATATGAATGATTGAAAGGAGGAGCCACTTTATTATACCCTAGACCCTATGATTGATTATGTTTAAATTGCAAGCAGTGGTCTATCATATTGGCAACTACCTCACTCAATACATCAAATTTTCGAAACTCAAAATCAGCAGTTTCAAATTTTCCCTTTAATGTTTCAATTTCAGTTAATAACTATGTGTTCTGTCTCTTTATGTAGTCATAATTTTCACATTTATTACTATAGTCTTCCTGAAGCCTTCTAAAGTCCTTTATTTTAGATTCTAACTAGGCCTTAAGGGGTTTTTGTCCTTTTCTAAGTTGGTAACCCTCATACCCAAGGTCCTCTACTTCTCTATGTAGTGTTTCATTTTCCTCATGGAGAATTTTAACATAATCAATACAAGCTTGAGAGCATGAGGGTAGACTTACCTCAGTTTTCATTGGTTCAGGAGAAAAAGATACCATCAACGCAAATTGCAGCTCGATCATTTAATCTTCAGCTGCAAGAATCTCCACATGAGCATTATCACTAACCTGAGCCAAATGAGCATTTCCAGGTCCTGATATGTTCAGGGCCTGCATCTGATCCTCCTAGTCAAATGATTGCGCAACCATAGCCTTCTCGCTGTTGACTTGTTCATCGCTCCGATTATTTCCAACTGCAACTATTGTCCGATCATTGTTTAATCATCTGCCTGGCTTCAGGCACTCATGAAAAAAATGACCTGGCTCGTGGCAGTTGATACAATATAGCTTTCCCTTGCTGAACCCTACCTTCTTATCAGCACTCATCCCCCAGTTTTTCTTCCTGGTCTTCTTTGCAAACTGTTTTGCCATGAAAACTTCCATGGCAATTTGCCATGTGATATCCATTTCTTCTACGTCTTCAGGATGAATTTGATCGAGATCAGCAAATGAAAATTAGGGCGGAAGATCTCCAGCTACAAGTGCATTGTATCAGTTAACAAGCTTTATAGCAAGAGCAAGAGTTTCATCACCCTCCTTTCCGTTTGGAGAGGAAGCCACATTAGAGGAAGAAGCAGCTTGAGTAGCAACGAATGACTAGGTCTGTGAGAATGGCATGGCTGATGCAACAGGAAGTGAAGTAGCTAATGGAGTGGAAAAAGACTGAATTTGAGATTGCTAAGCAGCTAGGGCTGCCCTGCAGAAGAAAAAGTGAGAGATGAAAGAGCATTGTTAGATGAGATTCCAAGGTTTTCAGCTGAGTACGAATTCACAAGGTTTATCTCCCGTTGTTTGTCAACAATATCACACGCCTTGATGATTGCCATCACTTCAGCGAGAGTAAGGCGATTTAAGTCTTTGGTCTTCTTGATAACTCCTACATTCATGTCCCATGACCTTGGAAGGGCATTTAGTAGCTTCTTGTTTATTTCAGACATTGTCAAGAAGATTCCAGCTATGTTCATCTCAGTGGTGAGAGTTGTGAATCGTTGAAGCTGCGCCTCCAGGGTCTCACCAGGAATGTAATTGAACATGTTGAACCTTTGATGCAGCATGTCCTAATGACTCTCCTTGATATCTTCATTCCCTTCATATACTTCAATTAGGGCTTCCCACAATGCCTTTGCTAAAGTATACTTCCTAAAACCTTGAGCCATATCCGGAGAGAGGGCCATGGTTCGAGTAGCCAAGTCCCTTTCTTGCTCTTCAACCTTCTCGAAATCTTCATCAGTGTAATTCTCACTTTTTTTGTCAACCACTTGCCCTGCAGTAGTGGTGGTTATTCTGACAAGATCTTTTAAGATGCTTCTCCAAATTTTGAAGTCGTTCATTTTGATGTACTTCTCAATCTTGTACTTCCATTCAGGGAAAACTTCAGTGGACAACAGTCTTGTAATTTAAATGGTTGTGCTCATTACAGAATCCAGCTCGTGGTAGTGAGTTTGACTTTGTGAATCCATTTAATATTAAATAGAAATTACATTGTTTATTAAATAAATTTAGTTTCCGGTCAATAAATATTTCACGGTTAAGGAATGCTTTACAGCCGTAAACTCGATTTACGGTCGGAGTTTATGGTCGTAAAAGGTTTACGGTTGATGAGTATGGTCAATGAGTTCAAGATTCTGGTTGTTGAAGATGCTCTATTTACGGCCTAAGAACCAAGCTTACGGTTCAAGAACAAATAGGAGTTTGCGGCCGTAATCTATGTTTACGGCCGCAAGCTCTGGCCGTAATCTCCCAGAAGTTTAAGAAAAATACGATCTTTGAATTTTTCTTAAAACCCTTTCGCAGCAAAAGCCAACTTCAATCGTAAACAGTGAAGAATATGTTCAAAACTCGATTGTATTCCGCTTTGACACCGGTTCTGCTCTGATACCAATTGTAAGGTCCTGAAAGGGATCTTACCAGTGATCAAACAATAAACACAATCGATAATAATAAAGAACAGAGTAGAAACAATAATCTGAACAAGCTTGCACACGCTTCTATTATCAAAAACGTCTGGTACAACTTGTGGAATAGCAGCCGAGAACTATGTGGCATCAACAACCATAAAACGACCTAGCTAGCATCTATATATAGTGGACTTGGGCCGGCCTTGGGTTTACGGCCGTAAATAGGCTTACGTCCGTAAACTCATACAAAGACTACCAGAAATGCATATTTATACAAAAGAACCTATTACAAATGAAAGCCTAGACCAAACCATTAACTGGACCCTTCAATTTTTTTTGCTAAAGGTGTCACCTTGGAAAGGTCTCATCCGATTTCTAAAAAGGGGAATCTTAAGACTCCGATTCATTGTTCCATCCAGGATCTCTGCCCCGATCAGCAAGGTTACATATCGGTTGGATCTCCCTGATGAGCTCAGTCAGATCTATAACATGTACCATGTGTCTCAGTTGTAGAAGTGTGCATCTGATGAGGCTATAGTTATTTCATTGGATAACATTCAGGTGGACGAGAGCTTGAACTATGTTGAGAAGCTTATTTCATTTTTGGATAGTAAAACTAAATCCCTTCGTAACAAAGTCGTAAAGCTGGTAAAAGTGCAATGGTAGCACCGGAGGGGCTCCGGGTGAACCTGGAAGCCGGAGAAAGAAATGAGGGAGCATTATCTAGGATTGTTTGAGGCAGCAGACTTTAGGGGAGAAGTCTAATTCAAGTGGGGGAGATTTGTAACCTCTGAAATGAATTCCTTACATATGTTGGGCATACCTATGCATATGCTAAGCGTAATAGGATGGCATGATCGCGGATGGGCACCACATACGCTTCGCGTACTTGGGCATACGTGGCTGGAGTCAAAACCCTAATTTTTAGACCATGAGCCACTATTTAAACACACTTATGTCATTTGGACCAAACCCTAAAAAACGACCATTGCCTCTTTTCGTCCTTAAACCCTAAACTTGCAAGAGAGTATGAGTTTTGAGCTTAAAGGTGATTTTGGTGGCCATTTTAGTAGGTTTCCAAGAAGGAGAAGGTGGTGTTCAAGCCTTGAACTTGGTAAGAGCTTTTGGATCCTGCATCTAGAGCATCATGGAGAACTTTTGCAGGTAAAAAGCTTACACATTTCTTATCCTTTTTGTTCTTTCGGTTAGGGTTTTGTATAAGTGCACTTTTGAGATGTTGGGTCCCCATCAGGCATGCAAGGGCATAAAGTTTTCAACTTTATGCCCGAAGACCTCTTAATCGACTCAGATTTGGTGTTGTACATTGAGTTTCCATGTATTAAGCACATAATCGTTATTGGTCATAAGCTAGTTGTACGCTGGGTGTACCATCTTGTACGCTGTGCGTACCACCAATGTAACATCCCGACTCTCAGGTGTGAGATTTCTTGATTTAAATACAAATTATTCTTAGGAACTCAATGAGTTGATGGACTCGGATTTGACATGTTGGGAGCTCTCAACTCCAAAAGTTGTTTAGAAAAAACTCGACAAGTTGACGGATGTTTACGAAACCTTAATTTTCAGGGTGTTGTACCCCATTTGAAGAAATTATGACTCATTTTTGGCCCCTCTCATCGTCCCCTCGGTCCATAGAAAAGCCTAATAGCACCCTTTTCCCCATTTCGAGTGTGTAAGATTTTTTGAATGTTCTTCGGTGTTTTTCTTGAAGGGATTGCAGTTGGTAGTGCATAGCTGAAGAAAGAAGCTTTGGATCCAAGATTTTCAGTGTTGTTGCAACTACTTGGAGGTATAAATTCATTATCTTGATCATCCCTTCTACCTTATTTTAGAATTCATGGCCATTACTACCTTATTTTGGGACCATGCTTAGATTTGAGCATGTTATGAAGCCATGGTTTCAGATCTGGACATCTCATGGCCTCTATAGACTTAAAGTTGCCAACTTTATCAAGTGTTGGCCCTCCTTCATGCCCTAGGTCCCTTGATAAGACTTTTTTGAGTGTTTAAGCCCCGTTGATGCCTTGTATGTACCTAAATTTAGCAACTTTATGCGGTATCTCAGTCTTAGGGGACCAGAAGTATCGTTTGGAGCATTAGACTTGCTTTGAAGCGTCTAAATGCATTAAGGCAAGGAACAAATCGACAAGTTGGTGAGGGTTTTCCTGCTTTCTGGATACTGAAGGACTCGACGAGTTGCTCTGGTAACTGGGCGAGTTTCCTTGGGCTTTTCATGATTTTTTGAGACATGAAGAAACTCGACGAGTCAGGAGATGCACTCGACGAGTTGGGTCAACATGGACTGTTGACCTCTAGTGTTGACTTCGACCTTGACCATGGTTGATGAAGTTTGACTTTTGGGGGTATTTTGGGATTTTAATGAAGTGGTTATTGGTGATTGTAGTCTTTTGAGTTCAGAACTGTGATTCAAGAGTTGGATCTTGTCAATCAATGCTACTTGTGAGGTGAGTTTTCCTCATTGTAATCAAGGGTCGAAGGCACCAAGGTCGACCCTTTGGATTGTTATCCTGCTTTATCACTGTTTAGATCTGTTAGATCGGTATCTTGGTAGATAGAAGGTTTCTGTGTCGTTATGATTTATTATATCGGTATCCTGGTAGATAGGATGTTGTTATGCTTAGTGATCTGTAGATCGATTTGACTATTTGTAGATTGTTATGTGATTATCTGATATATGTGCATGAGCCAACAGACCGGGGTATTCCAACCCAATAGTTGTAGACCGAGAGTATTCCATCTTGAGGATGAGTGAACTCATAGTATGTGGGTGTTCCACCCGATGGTTGTGGGCCGAGAGTATTGCATCTCCAGGATGATCGGACACATAGTTTATGGGCATTCCAACCGGATGGTTATTGGCCAAGAGTATTCCATCCCGAGGATGATTGGACTCATAGTATGTGGGCATTCCAACCTGATGGTTGTGGGCTGAGGGTATAACATCCCGAGGATGATTGGACACGTAGTATGTTGGCATTTTAACCCGATGGTTGAGGGTATGGGGCATTCCAACCCAATGGGGGAACTCACTAAGCCTCGTGCTTATAGTTGTGGATTTTGTTTCAGGTACTTCGAATGACTGCAGAAAGGCAGAGGCTTGATCGTGCACCTCCTCATATTTTATGTTATGATTACTGGGATTTATCTAATGTTAAACTAGTTTGAAAACACATTGTAAACAATGGATGGTTTTGGAATGTTTACAAAGTTTGAATTTTTCATGAATTTTATGGCTGTTACAAGTTGGTCTAAGAGCCCTGGTTTGAGTGAATTGGAGGGACGCTCATGTGAATCCAGTCTCAAACTAAGGAAAACATTTTCAAAATGATTTTCAAATGGTTTTCAAAATATTAAAGGAGGATGCGATGCGTACGATCAGCCAGAGCCAGTAAGTAGACCCCAAAATACCAGATTGTTATTTGATATTGTGATATGTTAGAACAACATGCTAGTGATAGGCTAGGGATCTTCAGGAATTGCATGATAGAATTGTCTAATTATATGATGATTGATAGCCTAGGGTTTTCCTTATATGAAAGCATCATTATTGTAGTTGCTTAGTGTATGCATCAAGGGTGTATATAACTAAGATCTTAAATCCTAAGAATGTTCGGTTTGGCTTTATTTACTGTTCTTGTTTGATGAAGGGCTTAGGGTAGGATCGGATATTCGGATGTTTATAGGGTCTAGTGTTATGTATGGCTATCATGCACTAGTGCCGCAGGGTTGGTGGAAGTATCATGGATGAGTTGTGTGGGGTCATTCAGCTAGTTGTGAGATGTTTAGCCTTCCTCTAGGAGTGAGGATTAAGCGCTCACCTATGCTTATGTATATTGCTATGGTGTTGTGATGATCCTTTAGACAAATATGGGTAGTTATGGAAGGTAGTATGGGTCTGTACTACTGAAAGAATAGGACCCATAAGCGTAGCAAGGAAGTCACAACCCCTAGGGATTGTTGGGAGTTGTCTCCCTGTAATTATATGAAATGTCTGATATTTTCCTGGTATATATTCAGTATGGTGATTAGAGGGGGTTTGAGATTGGATCAGGGGCAGGATCAGGAGCTGGCAGCCAGGATACGCCAGCATTAACATAGGATTATGTCAGGGTGATCATCAGATAGGAGGTGGTTACTATTGTATGGGGCCAGATCCTGGAGATGTTCGGGTCAATCAAGACCGCGATGATGGAGTACTTTGATGACAGATACGCAGCCATTGCTGACATTGCCGCTGCTGTAGCTTCTATAGCTGTAGCGGCTGTGGGTGTTGGGCCAGGACGGGTGTTTCAGTATCGGGACTTTGATAATAAGAAGCCCCCAACTTTAAATGGAATTTTGGACCCGATTGTAGCCAAGAGGTGGCTATCTGATATGGAGGGATGTTTCTTCACTTGTTCCTACCCTACTGACCAGAAGGTCAGGTGTGCTCTGAACCTGCTAAGGTCCAAAGTGAAGGACTGGTGGAGATTGATTACTGGGTCATATTCTGATGAGCAGAGAGTTGTAGTGTCATGGGATCAGTTTAGGGAGATGTTCTGCACTCGCTACATTCCCAGGGTTGAGCGTGAGAGATTGCCTTAGGATTTTTTGGATCTGAGACGGGGTACGGAGTCGGTGACGGTGTCACCTAGATGTTTACCGAGAGGGCGGTGTTTTTAATAGAATTCGCTTCTGAGCAGGCTCAAATGACTTGTTATCTGAGCATGCTCAAGACTGATATTAGACATTTCGTTGCTACCCAGCGTTGTGATACTTTACTAGAGTTATAGGAGGCGGCTAGTCGGCGTGAGCTGGAGATCGAGCTTTAGTTGAGGGCGCAGAGACAGATCCCAACGCAGTCGCAACCTTCACCAAAACGGTCTAAGACCACTGATACTGGATCTAGGGGCCGAAAGAGCCACACTTGTGGGAAGTGCGTCAAGGTGCATGATGGGGTTTGTCGATCTTCTTCGGGGTACCACAGGTGTGGCAAGCAGGGCCTCATTGCTAGGGATTGTAGGCAGTAGACTCCAACTTCTAATGTCAGACTTTGTTACCATTGTAAGTAGGTGGGCCATATGAAGGCCCAGTGTCCCTACTAGCTGCCAGACCGACGCAGGCTCCAGCGCCGGCTAACTTGAGGATTACTGATAGGAGTCAGGGTAGAGTAGAGCCCCCGAGGGCTCGGGGACATGCATTCCAGCTTACTGCCGAGGAAGCCAGGACAGCACCAGATGTGGTGGTTGGTATGTTCCTATTCATTATCTTATTGATTATGTTTATTGTATGCTCATATATCTATACGTATGCCTGCTCTTGTGTTGTTTGACTCAGGGGAGAGTCGGTTATTTTTCTCTCGATCGTTTAGCAGGGAGTTCGGTTTGCCTTTACGAGAGCTATAGTGTCTATTACGAGTCTCCGTCGCCAATGAACACGGGGATTCTGCTTCATCAGTTTATCAGGGTTGCACTCTAGAGATCTTCGGTGAATCCTTTCCGAGTAACTTGAATCCCATTCCCATATGAGATGTTTGCGTTATAGTGGGTATGGACTGGCTGAGTCATTTTAGTGACATGATCGACTGTGAGGGTCAGCGTATGGTAGTTCGAACCCCAAGTAGAGAGAACTGGTTATCTATGGTGAGGGTACCAGGTTAGGTTCAGGGTTTTGCTTTGCCGCCAGGGCTCGACAGTATATTCAGCACGGGTGTGTAGGTTATTTGGCGTATGTGGTGGATATGCGGGTCAGGGAGCAGGTCTCGTTTTTAGATGTTCTAGTTGTTAGAGATTTTGCTGATGTGTTTCCGGAGGAGTTGTCATCTCAATTGCAGGAGCTGCAAGCATTTCATCCGTATGAGTAATTCTCCATGGGGAGCGCCGATCCTTTTCGTCAAAAAGAAGGATGGTTCATACCAGATGTGCATTGACTACTGGGAGCTGAACAAGTTGACTGTGAAGAACCGTTATCCCCTTCCACGAATAGATGACATCTTCAATCAGTTACATGGAGCATCTCGGTTCTCCAAGATAGATTTGGGGTCCGGGTACCATCTGGTCAGGGTGAGGGAGAAGACCGCGTTCCAGACTCGTTACGGACATTACGAGTTCGTGGTAATGTCATTTAGGCTCACCAACGATCCAACATTATTTATAGACCTGATTAATCGGGTATACAGATCGATGCTCGATCGATCAGTTATTATGTTTATCGATGATATCTTGGTGTATTCAAAGACTAGAGAGCAGTATGAGGAGAATTTTCGTGAGCTTTTTGGAGTTTGGAGCTGAGAGTGTCTTTATGCCAAGTTCTCAAATTACGAGTTTTGGTTATGAGAGGTTCAGTTCCTTAGACATCTCATTCACCAAGATAGGATTTTGGTCGACCCAGCCAAAATCGAGGTGGTGATGCAGTGGGAGGTTCTAAAATCTCCCCCAAATATTAGGAGTTTTCTGGGTTTGGCAGGGTACTACCGGAGATGTATTCAGGATTTCTCCAAAATTGCAGTACCCCTCACTCGTTTGACGAGGAAGGGGGTAGATTTACGGTGGGGCGTTGAGCAGAAGACAACATTTGAGACCCTCTGACAGAGACATTGCAAGGCTCCAATCTTAACCCTTCCCGAGGGAGTAGAGGATTTTCTGGTTTTCTGTGATGCATCCATAACCGGATTGGGAGCGGTCCTCATGTAGAGAGGACGAGTGATAGCCCTATGCATCGTGGCAGTCGAAGCCCCATGAGATGAGATATCCTACGCATGATCTTGAGATGGGAGAGGTAGTATTCGGCCTCAAGATCTGGAGACATTACCTATATGGGGTCCGATGTACCATCTACACGGACCACAAGAGATTGATACATATCATGGATCAGCCGAACCTAAACATGAGAAAGCGCAAGTGGATAGACGTAGTAAAGTATTATGACTGCGAGATCATTTACCATCCTGGTAAAGCAAATGTTATGGCGGAAACCCTGAGCCGCAAGTCAACTAGACCTTCTGTTATGACATCAAGTATGAGTATTTTCGTGGACTCTCCACTAGCGGGATTGATCAGAGAATGTCAGGACGAGGGAGTGCGAGAGGAAAATTATAAGATTGGGAGGATCAAGGGTGAGAGCACCCGATTTGTTCGGGACAGTCGTGAGTTGTTGACTAGTTGTGGTCGAGTGTGGGTTTCGGTATCGGGCGGGGTTAGACAGATTTTATTGGAGGAGGCTCACAAGTCTCGCATCTCTTTTCATCCGGGAGCCACCAAGATTTACCAGGATCTGAGTTTGAGTTACTGGTGGCCGTGCATGAAGAGAGAGAGGTCGCCTAGTATGTCGAGAGGTGCTTAACCTGCAGGATTGTCAAGGTCGATCATTAGAGGCCGTATGCCAAGCTGTAGCCTATGGAGGTTCAGATGTGGAAATAGGAGCAGATCACAAAGGAATTTATCACCAAGTTGCCAAGAACGACAAAGGGATATGATCCTATATGGTCATCGTGGATCGATTGACGAAGAGCATCCAACTGCACAACATTCAATCATTTAATGGGGGATACATCTTTTTTGCGGGTGGAGAAGGTGGTAAAATCACTCAAAGAGGAACTATCTCGAATGGGGTTTTAAGTATCGAGAATGTTAATTTTGCTCCCGAGCTGAAGCATAGTTTGTTAAGTGTTTCTCAGATTTGTGACAAGAGCTATTCTACGTATTTCACCGATAAGGAATGCATGATTCTCAAGCCAGGTTTTGTCATCCCAGAGGAGTGGATTCTTGTAAAATCTAAAAGGGATGGGAATTCCTATATCATTGATATGAATAGCAATCTCCCGGAACAAGTTACGAGCCTTTTCTCCAAGATCTCCGAACAAACTGCAATGTTGTGGCACAGAAGATTATGTCATGCTAATGACAAGAACTTGAATCGTCTTGCGAAGAATGAGATGGTCCGTGGATTGCCTGTCAAGGATTTCGTTACGTTTGAAAAATGTGTGTCATGTGCCCAAGGAAAGCATCATAGAAAACCACACCTGCCAAAACAGGTCAACTCAATTAACCAGCTGCTTCAATTGCTTCATATGGATCTGTTTGGACCAGTAAATGTTCTTAGCATCAACATAAATTCTTATTGTCTGGTTGTGATCGATGATTTCTCTCGGTTGACATGGGTTTTCTTTCTATGCAACAAAGCTAGAGTTGCTGATATGATCAAGATGTTTATTATATTAGTTGAAAACCAAACTAACAATCAAGTGAAGACGCTTCGTACCGACAACGGAACAGAGTTCAAGAACTCTATACTTGATCATTTTTGCACAGAAAAAGGTATCCTGCGTCAATTCAGTTCTGCTCACACACCCCAACAAAATGGTGTTGCTGAAAGAAGGAACAGAACGTTAAAAGATGCTGCAAGGACGATGTTGTGTGATTCAAAGTTACCGGTTTTCTTTTGGGCCGAGGCGATAAACACCACCTGTTATGTTCAGAATCGAGTGTTGATCAACAAAGCTCAGATGAAGACCCCGTATGAGATGCTCTATGGTCACAAGCCATCAGTCAGTCATTTCCATGTGTTTGGCTGCCCTTGTACCCGAAGTTTAATGCAAAGGCCGATGACTGTTACTTCGTAGGGTATGCTGCTCGCACTGCTTATAGAGTCTACAACAAGAATACAAAACAACTTGTGGAATCATATGACGTGCGTTGGTTGGAAGAAAACGAGACAGACGCTAGAGTGGGTCCATATTGGCTGTTTGATTACACATCACTATTCAAATCAATAAATGTGTCTTCGAGTGGCTCATCTAGATCTGTTTTTGGTTTGAAGAAGATTTCTGAAGACGAAGACGAAGAAGTTGTCTACAGACCTCCATCTGAATCCCCTTCTTCATTCAAAGGGATGTCTCAGGTTTCATCTAAAGGGGAGTCTTCTAGTATGCCTGAGGGAGAGTTCTCTGCTTCACCAGAGAGGGAGGCATCTGTGCAACTTGATAGTCCTAAATCTCTAGTCCAAAATGATACTCATGATGCTGAAGCTACACTATCTACACCTATGGAGAGAGAGTTTACACCCAATGACGCATCCGCAACCACATCAACCTTTATGGAACTACTCTTTCCTGAATTTATTTCTGATGAGTTCATGGAAGAGCCTTCTGGAGCGGCTCAATCAGCAAATGAAGGAGGTATCAACATTCACACTCTTCCTGTCTCTCTCAATGATATCAGCCAAGAAATACCTTCAAAAATTCAACGCAATCATCCGATCAATAACATCGTTGGTCAGCTGGGTGACGGTGTTAAAATGAGAAGTCAGGGTGGAGATGTTAATACTTGTCTTTACTCTTGCTTCATTTCTCAAATAGAGCCCAAGAATGTTGAAATGGCTCTGAATGAGCCCAGCTGGGTAGATGCAATGCATGAGGAACTGCATCAATTTGAAAAACTCAGTCTTTGGAAGTTAGTTGAGTTACCAAAGGGCAAGAAGTCACTTGACACAAGATGGGTTTATCGCAATAAGCAGGACGATTCATGGGTTATTGTGCGAAATAAAGCTCGATTGGTGGTTCGTGGGTTTCAACAAGTCGAGGGTGTTGACTACACTGAAGTTTATGCTCTAGTAGCTCGCCTGGAGGCTATACGTATTTTTCTAGCATATGCTTTTTACATGAACTTTACTGTGTATCAAATGGACGTCAAGACTGCCTTCTTGTATGGCAAAGTGAAGGAAGAAATCTACGTTGATCAACCTCCTGGGTTCGTTGACTCAAAATTTCCTAATCATGTCTACAAGTTGGACAAGTCATTGTATGGGTTATATCAAGCTCCTCGAGCGTGGTACGCAACTCTAACAAAGCATTTGCTCGAGCATGGTTATTCACGTGGCACCATTGATCAGACTTTGTTTATCAAGCATGTTGGAGATGATCAAATTCTTGTGCAAATCTATGTTGACGACATCATCTTTGGGTCAACCAGTCTGCACTTTTGCAAAGAATTCGAATGTGTAATGAAGAAATGGTTTGAAATGAGTTCGTTGGGAGAAATGACCATGTTTTTGGGGCTTCAGGTTAAACAAAATTCAACCGGAATCCTGCTATATGAAGCCACGTACGTGGAGGATATTCTTGAGAAGTTCGAGTTTCGCGATGCTAAGTCTGCTTCAACACCAATGGCCGAACGACCTCTTCTGACTCCACATCCTGAAGGCGAATCCGTAGATCAGACTCACTATCGATCGATGATCGGATCGCTGATGTATCTTACTGCAAGCCGACCGGAAATCATGTTTGTAGTTTGTCAATGTGCACGTTATCAGGCTAATCCTAAACTTTCACATCTTATTGTTGTCAAAAGAATTTTTTGGTATATCAAAGAGAGCCCAAAATTGGGTATTTGGTGTCCGAAGAATTCTGAATTTGATCTTTATGCTTTTGCTGACAGTAATTATGGAGGTTGTGAGCTTGACAGGAAATCAACCTCAGGAGGATGTCAATACCTAGGTGACAGACTAGTTCCGTGGCAATGCAAGAAGCAACACACTGTCTCAACTTCCACAATGGAGGCGGAATTTGTTGCTGCATTGGCTTGCTGCTCTCAAGTTATCTGGATCCAACATCAGCTGTTGGACTACGGTTTGAATTATCTATAAACCCCTATTTATTGTGATAATGAAGCTACTATCCAAATTGCCAAAAAGCCAGTCCAACACTCTAAAACGAAGCACATCGACATTGAATTTTTTTCATCGGAGACTGTTATGAACATTCGCTAATCCGATAGGAACAGGTCCACACTGATAATAATGTGGCGGATTTGTTCACAAATCCATTTAACAAAGCTCGCTTTGATGTGCTTGTAGGCTTTCTGAAAATGATTCGTTTTGAGGATTAAGTTTGTTTTATTATTATTTTTTTTTTCTTTTCTTCAACTCAATTTTCAACTTTTATTTTTATTTTTATTTTTATTTTTATTTTTTTTGTTTATTTTATTTTATTTTTATTTTTAATTTTTATTTCCTTATGATAGATTGAATTTGCGCATTTCATTTTCTTTTACTTTTATTCTCACCCATGCACAAATTTAGGGGGAGACATATTCAAAACTCCAAAAACAATAAAAATTCCAAAAATCCAAAAAAAAAAAAAAACAGAAAATTAAAATATTGCTTACGGTTTTGTTTGTAGGTGTTGTGACGGGAAATGAAATTAGCAAGTGATACCGGGCAATCTGAATCGGCATAACCTACCTAAGTTGAATCATCTACGCTTTGTGTTCGATGCGTTGGTAGGCACGAAAGATTTTAAATGGACTTGACTAGGGAGAGTTGAACCGAATGAATTTAAGGACATGAAAATTTTGACCTAGTTAGATCCGTTTAACCTGATGTCACGACGCTCGGATAGGTTGAGTAGGGAGATATACATGGGAATCTACCGGTCACATTAAATAACATGTATCTAGAACTATGGATTCACTTTTCCTCGATGTGCGGATTCGGTCATTAATTCCGGTTGGATGGGGCGACTGGTAAATTCCGATAAATTAGGTCTGTAGAAAATCGTTTTCTTTCTTTCTGTCTGTTAGTCATATGTTGTCTCCTCTGCGTGACTTTCAATCCGACCTGGTACACAACATATGCAACTCTATTTCTCTGCAGGTTATATATATATGAAATTCCTGTTATCTATTAGCCATATGTTGTCTCCTTTGCGTGACTTCCAATCCGACATGGTACACAGCATATGCAATCTTCTACTTCTCAACCCCTCTTAAACAATAAGTAATAGAATTCTGAATCTATCCTCTCTCTCTGAATGATTGTCTGCTCACCCGGTGTAAGGAGTACTTTGGAAGTTCTTGATGGCTGGGGCATATCAGGAAGCAGGAAACATGTTCTAGTACACTTAAAATTGAACACATACAGATTGTTTGTAGATATCGATGGTCGATTTAGGTGGACAATAATATCCCTGGTTGTAGTCAGTTAAATTGTCATAAGAAAAAATTATTTAAGAATTAGGGCCAATCATGATAATAAAGTTATAATTAGATATATGCATGTATCATGTCATTGGTAAATTGTCACAAATTTTTCGTGTTTAAGTGGACCACAATACTGGCGATCGATCAGACAAAGATGTGAAGATAAGGGTACCAACAAGTGGAATAAGATTGTCCAATAACTTTGATCCCAGCGTCACAAGTTCAGTCACATTAGTTAAACTTTTGAGACTATGTTTTAGTTAAAGCCAAATTATTTTATTTTAATTTATTTTTTTTATTTTTATTTTTAATTAATTTTTTTTCAATCTTTAGTTGTTAAAATTAATAAGTTTTATTTTATTATTATTATTATTTTTAGGTTATTGTACATAATTAAATTTTTATTGTCATTTTATTTTTAATTTAATTTTATTTTAATTTTACCTTAGTAAAAATCCTCAAAAAGAATTGGTTTCAGAATATTTTGACTATGTTGGACCCTGTTCAATACTGTGTAGTTATCAGGTAAATGGTAAGAAGGGGTATAAAAGGAGTTTACCGCCGGAATCTCCTTCATTCTCAAGATTCCGGCCGCAAACCTCTGATTCTCTCTCTTTCTCATCAAAAAAAAATAGTCAAATCTTGCAAATCCAATCTGTTAATCCTGAAGGTAATGAGTTCTAGATCAGAAATATGCAGTTTATTGTGTGATTCACCATGTCATTTGAGCAGAAATCGAGAAAAAGGAGTGTGACGGAGTTTACGGCCGCATGCTTGGGCCACAAACCCTGTTCTTGCGCCGTAAACGCCTATTTGACCGCGAATTGCTTGCGGCCGCAAACTACGATTGATTATTGTGTTATTTCGGGACCGTACACTCTTAATTAAATGCATTTTTTATGGTTTGATTGAATTTTGTGATCATCGGCCGTAAACACAGTTCTACGGCCGCAAACCCTTGGGCCGTGAACTACTGTTGACTACCAAATTTGGATTTAACTTAAATGAATATTTTTTTTTTATTTTTGACCCAAATTTTTAAATAAAAATAATTAATATTATTTTTTGGGATCAAAATTAAAAAAAAAATAATATTTTGGCTGTTCGTTTGGCATGTTTTCGTGTCTTACTTAGTATGGTTGAGTGCAGGAAAATGGCGAACCTGAAATTTGTTGATATGCACAATCTTGCTATTGTCCTTGCGGATCCTCCAGCTGTTCATTCGGATCTTCAATCAATGATTCATAGACTTCGGGAGTGTTGTTTGGCACCTGCTATTACAACAAATCTTGTTGTTTATCAGAACTTAATCAGTGAATTTTGGGCGACTGCAAGCATGGATATGAGTGATGTCGGTCACTTTACTGTTAAAGCTACAATACAAGGTCGTGAAATTGTGATTAATGAAAGCTTTGTCAGAGAGACGCTGCTGACTGATGATCAACCTAATTACCCCACAGAGATTGGAATTGAAGACACTCAAAGAATTCCTAGGAGAATGAGTTATGAAGAAACTTTTACATCTGTATTAGAGATTGTTAACACATATTGGTTAGCTGCATTTCAGGGAGGAGATCGGGAGCATATGAGATTTCTCAAAGGAATACTGGTGCCATTGTCTCTCTCGCCGCAGGAATAAAGTTCAATTTTTCGAGATTCATTTTGGATGAGTTTGTTGTCAACATTCGAGCTTCAACTCAAGATACTTTCTTGTTGTATCCTAGATTCATTCAGCTGTTCATCGAGACTCAATTTCCGGATGTGCGAAAGTAAGGTGATGTTATGGATATGAAATCATTGGGTCCACACACTGTAGGACTCATCAAACAGAATCGAAAAGGAAAGTTTATTTTTCAAGGAAAATATCTGCTCGAAAAGTTTGGAAAGTTCACTAAGCTAGATAAGCCTACAGAATCTTATGGTTCATCTGAACAGACCTCCTCAGAGCCTGCATCTTCTGAGAAGTCAACTCCAAACAACATTGTTATTGATGTATCTGAGGATGAAAGTACTGAGATGGAAGATACTCCTACCCCTGACACTCATGTGGCTGAGGAACATGGCGAAATGTCTAATCTTGCTGAAGGCGATGATTTAGGAATGCACATGGAGTTTGCAGAAAATGTTGATGGAAACAACAATGATTCCTTTGATGATCTTGATCTCTCTGGTTTTGATCATGATGACATTACAGCTTCTCTAGCTAGCAGTGCTAACTTGGTTTCAAATGAGAATCTTGACACTATCCTTAACAATGTCGATGATGTTGTCCTTCCAACAACTGAGACAAGGGATTCAAATGAAGTTTTTGAAACTGCAACCCCTACTTTAGGTCAAATGGAAAGTGTTTCCATTCCAATGGAGACGGTTATGGGATGTTCCCCTCATGTTTCTATTCCTCCTACCTCAGAGCCATTTGTGAGTAATTTTGCAACGACACAATCTGATCAACCCCCGTTGAAAAGACAAAGAAGGGATCTGAGGCAGAGGGATGTAATTGCAAGTCTCGTTAGCGGCCTCCCAGTACCACCTACTACTGCTACTACTCCCAGTCTTACCATAACCAAACTCATTTCTGTGTGTCCAGACACTACTTTTGAGGTTAGTGGTTCCTCTATTCCGCCAGGGTTTACTCCTCCTTGATCTGATCGTGATGAGGCTTCTGTGAGATTGGCTATGCATATGGTTGAGGAGCAACTCCTAATGTCATCTCCTCACGGTAAAGGTATTGCTATATGGGATGGTGGTTATGGAGGAGACAACTTAACTGTCTCAGGGCTACAGAAGGACATATCAATGCTGGGTCAGAAAAACATTGAGCTTGATATTCAAGTGTCAGAACTTCGAGCTGAAAATTCAAAGCATAGTGTTCAAGTGTCTGAGCTTCATTCTGATAATTCAAACCTTGGTGTGCAAATACCTGATCTTACTAAGGATAAAGAGCTAAAGTCAAAACAGATTTCTGATCTCCAAGACCACTTCAATCTATTGACTTCAAGCTATTTTGAGCTGAAAAGAAAACTTGAGGAGCACCTTGGTCATAAATACCAGACGTCAGCTGATGAATATAAGATTAATCTTCATGTTCAAGCTTTTCCAGTCTCTTTGCCAACTGGTCAAACATCAGGGGCTGTTAATCGTGTTTGAAGATGAGCCTCCTCAAGCTCCCCATGTTTCAGCAACCATTCGCGAATCACAAGAGGAAGCAGCTAATAAAGGGTAACTGCTGTTCAAAAGAAACTCTAATCATAATGCTTCTTGAAATAAACCTGTGATTACAATGATTGATCTTGAAGTTGTTCGATTCAGAGACACTTTCGGTGATAGTTCAGGAATTTCTTCGTGGGGATTTCATGCTCCTCTCAACATGTGGATAGTGTTAAGGAAAAGTGGCAATTCTGAACTTTATAGAGATAGTCATGACTTCAGTTCATGGACTAGAGTCGATCTGACTGAATTATCTCGAGCTCCTTTCTCCAATTTAACAAACAATCCTCAGGCGGCTCAGTTTAAGCACTTCCTTGCAGATCAAGTCAGGAAAGGGTTTCCAGCCATGAAAACTGCTGAGTCTTTCATAGAAGAGCATCCTGATGTCCTTGATCATGAAACTGATAAGCCTTTGAAAGTCGTGATGTGGCCCGCAACCAAGCAGTTCAAATAGTTCCCTATTCTTCAACATTATCAAGATGGATCTCTAACTTCTATGGCGTGCTGGTTCTTTGATGAAGTTACTTCCGCTGCGGTCATCAAGCTCAAGAATAGGTGCATTCGACTCTACGACCGAAGAAATTTGTTACAATTTCGACAATGGGATATTCATCACCTAAGCAACTTTCAGATTTTGGTTGCAGGGGATGCTTTTGAAGATACTACGAAGGTGTATACAACTGTCGTTGCTGAGATTCTTAACAAACGGATGTGGAATGGAGCAATGGGGCAAGCAGACGTCATGGTAGTCACTAAAGGTTGACCTTGAGCTAGTCCAAACCGAGGGGGAGATTGAAAGGTCCAGTTTAGTGGTTTGGTCTAGGCTTTACAATGTAGTGGTAGGGAGTGTGTTAGTAGCAAGTTTTTGGTTGGTTTACGGTTGTAATGATCTTACGGCTGTAAACACTTTATGGCCGTAAACTCTTCTCGGTCATGGTCCCTATATATAGAGGGTTAGTTAGACGTTTTGTGGTGGTTGATGCCTTTAGTGTTCACAGTTTTATATCGACTTGTACCAGACGTTTATTGATATAAAATGTGTGCAAGCTTGGTTTATTCTCTTTTCGCCTCTTTCATTGCTTTGGTTGTTTGTGTTTGCTATTGATCTCTGGTAAGATCCTTTATTTGGACTTTACAGTTAGGACGTTATGTTTTGAAAAATTCTCAAACAATTTATGATATGGATGTGTAATGTTTAAACAATGTACTTGATGCGAACAATGACAGTTGTACTATGTAATGTTAGTGATGTATGTGTTGTTCATGCATATTCATTGTGATGATATTTCAATTTAAGTCACGCAAGCCCTCGGACGTTTCCGCCGTCTGGTTAGGGGTGTGACACATTTTCTGGCAATTCGGGAGAGTTTGTCGGCCGAGAAGTTTGCTGATATGTATATCTGCGAGATCGTTGCTCGCCACGGGGTTCCGGTCTCTGTTGTCTCCGACCGTAATGTTCGATTCACCTCCTATTTTGTTGGATTAGGTGTCTAAGCCCATAACTTTTATTGGTATGTAGTTAACCCGGGAGTAGCATGGTCCATTTGGGTTGCCTTCACCAGAACAATGTGATAAGAAGAATATTTGAGTAACAGGTTATTTGTGATTTAGTAATATATTATCAGTATAATATATTATTTGAGAAATCACATTATTTAATTAGTATTAATCAAGAATTAATTGGAATTAATTTAGTGATCAAAAGAGACTAATTAAATAAACAGGGACTAATTATTTAAATTAGTGATAGATATGGTTTGGGCTATTGATCCATGATAGGATAAGTTCATGTAAGAATCCATGAAGGGTTAGACCACATGAGTTTTGGATCATAAGCTTAAGTGTAAGAATTAGGGTTACATGTGACTCTTGGATTCTAACACTATCTATATGTAACCTCTTGGCCTAAAATTGGTTACACTAGTGATCTTAGAGACACTATAGCCAATTTTGATTGCCTCATAACCTCTCTCTCAAGTTCTCCATTTTTTTATGGTGTTTGTGAACCATTTCAGGCATCACACTTGAGGTGCTAAGTTTTTAAAGGCCAAATACAAAAGGCCACAACAAGAGGTAATCTTCTAACTACTTTTTATGATTCAAATGTCAAATTGTATGCTAGTTTTAGGCTTCATGCTTTGGATAATTTTTTTGCATGTATAACCAGAAAAAAAACTTAGATCCAAAGCATTGGGGTTGTATGTGCACCATAGGGATGTTAGAGTACATAAAACCCAAAACATTTGTGGCAGAAGTTCCATGAGGAACTAGGAACGAGACTGCATTTTAGCACCGCTTACCATCCGCATATAGACGGCCAAAACGAGCAGACCATTCAAACCCTCGAGGATATGTTGGGGGCATGCATAAATTATTTTGATGGGAGTTGGGACTCCTACCTACCCTTGGAAGAGTTCTCCTACAACAACAACTTTCATTCCAGCATTGGTGTTCCACCTTTCGAGTTGTTGTATGGGCAGAGATGTCGTACCCCAATCTGATGGGGAGAGGTTAGTCATCGGGTCACGGGATAGACCGAGGTGGTTCTACAGACTACTAAGGAGATTCTGCGGATTAGGCAGCGATTGCGGACTGCTCAGAGTCAAAAGAAAAGTTATGCCGACCGACGCAAATCCGAGTTGGAGTTTTAGGTTGGCGATATGGTGTTGTTTAAGGTCTCACCCTGGAAGCATGTGATCCACTTCAGGAAAAGTGGAAAGTTGGTTCTCCGATATATTGGACCATTTCAGATTATTTCCAGGGTTGGCAAGGTGGCATATAGACTGGAACTTCTAGAAGAGCTCCGTCATATTCATATCACTTTCCACGTTTCGCAATTGCAAAACTGCATATTAGATGATGAGGCAGTAGTGTCATTGAATGACATTCAGGGTTTAGAACTTGTAAATTATGTTGAGAAGTCGATGGCTATCTTAGAAAGGAAGATAAAAGTCATGTGCAACAAGAAGATACCTTTGGTAAAGGTACAATGGCAACATCGAAGGGGATCCGAGTGGACTTGGGAGCCGGACGCTGAGATGCGGGATCATTATCCGGATCTATTCATCGCAACAGACTTCAAGGATGAAGCCTAGTTCAAGTGGGGGAGATTTGTAACATCCTGAATCTCAGGTATGAGATTTATTACTTTAAAGACAAATTATTCTTTGGAACTCGACGAGTTGATGGACTCAAACTCGATATGTTAGGAGTTCTCAACTGGACGAGTTGCTTAGAAAAACTCAATGAGTTGACGGGTGTTTATTAAACCCTATTTTTCATGCTTTTGTACCCTATTTAAAGAACTTATGACTCATTTGTGGCCTCCCTCAGCATCCCCTTACTCCATAAAAAACCCTAATTGTGCCCCTTTTGCCATTTTAAGTATGTGAGAGCTTTTAGAGTGTTCTTCGGTGTTTTTCTTGAAAGGGTTGAAGTTGGTGGTGTGTAGCTAAAGAGAGAAGCTTTAGATCCGAGATGTCAGTGTTGTTGCAGCTATACAGAGGTATAAAGTTGTTATCTTGATCATCCTTTCTTCTAGATCTCTTCTTTTAGAAGTTATGGCTATTATTAGCTAATTTTGGGACCATTCTTGAATTGAGCATGTTATGAAGCCATGGTTTCAGATCTGGACATCTCCTACTTTATCAAGTATAGGCCCTCCTTCATGCCCTAGGTCCATTGATAAGCCTTATTTGAGTGATTTAGCCCCTTTGATGCCATGCATGGACGTAAAGTTAGCAACTTTACATGGTATCTCAGTCCTAGGGAACCAGATCTATGGTTTGGAGCATTAGACTCGCTTGGAAGCATCTGAATGCATTAAGGCTAGGAAGAACACGATGAGTTGCTCTGCCATCTCGACGAGTAGGTGAGGGTTTTCCTACTTTCTGGATACTGAAGAACTCGATGAGCTGCTCTTGTAACTCAGTGAGTTGCCTCAGGATTTTCATGATTTTCTGAGACATGAGAAACTCGACGAGTCAGGAGATGCACTCGACGAGTTTGGTCAACATGAACCGTTGACCTATGTTTTGGACCCAAAAAATGGCCCCAATTCCCACTGATCCAATTTTCGAGGCAAGAAAAACTATGGATCCAATGATCATATCTGATCTGGAAAAGAAAAGGGTTTTTCTTAGAGAATCTGAGGAAATGTGTGTTGGTTACATCAAGAACTCATTGTGTGATCGGATCTATGATATTTACGTGTCGTAAAAGATTCGAGAGAGCTATGGAGTGCTTTGGAACTCAAGTACAAGGCACATAAGGAAGGTACCGACAAGTACCTAGTGTTAAAGTACCCAGAATTTCAAATGGTTGATGAAAAACCTATGATGGAGAAAGTTCAAGAACTTAAGGTCATGGCCAACAAGCTGAATGCGCTCTCCATCTCGACAACAGAACTCTTTTAGGTTGGTGCGATCATCGCAAAACTGCCACCCTCGTGGAAAGGCTTCTATAAGAGAATTATGCACAAATCTGAGGACTACTCCTTGGATGACATGATGAAACACCTTCGTATAAAGGAAGAAACTCGCATTTAGGAAATGCATGGTAAAGTCGGATCAAGTGTGCACCATGTATTAGTTGGGGTTTTGGTTATAACACCAATTTTGGGGGATAAAACAAAAGGAACTTCGGACCCAAGAAACAAAGCTTCACGAAACCGAGTCATCAGAATCCTAACTCATAGCCGAAGAGGACCGGACCTTGAGACGTCTGTAGAGAGATTGAGCACAATGCACTACAAGAAAAACTCGATTTTTCTAGGGAAAGGCGCTACAAAACGTATTGTCGTTGTTAATCTGCAACAGATCATTTTATGGAATGTCGTTCTATAGAAAGGTTGCTACCATATTTTCTACGAAATTTATTACCAGTTGCGAGCATGGGACTTGCTAGGGTAAATGCTACTGTCTTCATATCCGTTGGTATTATGCTACCGACATTTCTATGGAAAAAACATTTGTAGCAATTTTCCAACGAAATTCTTTAGGAAAATACTTTCTTTTGTACTGCTGCTATGGAATTAATTATCATGGTTAATATGCAATGGAATTTTTCGACGGAAAACAATTCCATTGTTGATTTGCTATGGAAGTCCCATGCGTAGGTATTTTCTAGGGAATGCTGTTATGAAATTTGATTTCCATTGCTTGTTTTGCTATGGAAAAAAAGCCTAGCTAATTTGTGATTACATTTGTTGTGAAATTAAATTCCATAGCAATGTTGATAAGGACTAGTTGAAATTCATATATATTTAGCCATGGAAATTTGCAAATGGCAACAAAACTCATGGAATTTTTGGTATTGAGCAATAATATGTTGCAACTTTTGTTAAAAATTTTGATAGGAATTAATTTTTTTAAAGTATTTTACATTAATTATACTTCCATATTATGGAATTTATTTGCATAAATAAAGCAGCCAATCCAACAACTATACTCGAAAACCCACAAGTGGAATCGATGTCGTTGTCTTCAAGCGGTAAAGTGAGGCTATGTGGATGTGGACATCCGGTTGGAATGTGGACGCCATGGACGCTAAAGAATCCTGGATGGAGGTTCCTTGGCTACACAAAATACAATGATGAATACATAAATTGTGGTTTTTTTTCGTTGGATTGACCCACAACTGCCTAAATAGTTGTATAGAGAGAAGATGTATGAGTTGAGAGCTCAAGCAAATGGTGAAGATTTAATTTTAGATGGCCCTCCAATGCTCCTATGAATTTTCTTGTCAATGAAACTCTAACTCATGTTGTTATTCAAAATACTAATTAACATGGTAATGGCCCTCGATTTGAAGGTGATAAAGTTGCAATTATCAAGTTCATGAAGGTGTGTTTGGTTTGTTTCTTTGTTTGGATGTTGTATGCTTCATTAGTTTTCTTATTGTTATCATGATCAATGGAGGAATTGTTATTATAATCAATTGAATTGGTAAGCTATGGTTTGAATGATATATTTTTGAATCAATAATATATTTTTGTGTTTTATTACATTTTATATGCCTTTAATTGTACATGAAAGAGTAAACGTTTGTTATGATGCTTATGTTATCTTGAATCATTTTTTACCATTTGAATATAAAGAAACTGGATTATAACTTAAACGATTACTTAATTGGATATTTAATGAAAATATTGTATATACAAATATCTCAAAAATACATGTCTCTTTTTATTAAATGCGTTCAATGTACCAAAGAATGTTAAATTTTCTTTTTATGTAATTCTCATGAAGGACACTAATACATAACATCACATTTACCAATTTGCATACAAAAAATAAAAGTTAGATAATGTAACCATCTTTCTATAAAGAAACAAAAAACATCTAGTCAATATCTTCTTCCTCCTCTTATTCTTCATTCCTCGATGTACTATACTCATAACTACCATCGCTGTCAGGAATATCATCATTGTCGTCCTCATGAATTTCACTTTTTTCATCAATATTATTTTCATTATCTGAACCGCTGCTTTACATGTCATGATTTCATTTTATTTAACTTCATCTTATCGGAAAACAATGTCTTTTTAAGGATGATTCTCACGTACATCAGTCCAACCATGAGGTTTAACTTTAAATACAACCCACCAGTCCAAGTTGTTTGTTTTCAAACTTGGGTAAGGAATGTAACACACCTGAGTGGTTTGCATGGCCAAAACAAACACCTCTAAATTGTTGTATTTTCTTTTGAAATTTATCTCCACCAAGTTATATTGTTTGTGAACTTTAAATTCTATGTTAGGCGTTGGATCGTACCAATGACGTTTGAACAAAACTGTGGTTTTAAATGGGTAACCAGGGTACTCGACTTCTAAAATTTCCTCTATCTTACCGTAATAATACATCCTTGGCTACTAACACACAATCCGCTATAGATAGTTGATTTGTTCAGACGATGAGCTTATATGTGAAACTTGTAACCATTGAAAAAGTATACACTATATAATTTCACTCTCTTGAATGGCATTTTGAAAAGGTCAAATATATACTTGTTCTTTATCCGGATATTTCGTGCCTATATGACAAATAGTAAACCACTTAACTAGAGTTAATTATAACCATAAAAAAATAATAAAATTAAAAAATATTAAATTAACACCCACATAGTTTTGAAACCATACTGCAAAGCTCTTCTCAACTTCAGCAGCAAGCTCATGTTCGTCCATATCCCGAATAAGTTCATTCAAATCTTCTTCAAATATCATGTATTACGATTTAAATAACATATTGAAAGTTACTATGATGTAATAAAAAAAATCATTCATGTAAATGATATTCAGTGCAATTGCACAATAAATGATAATTATTATTACAAGTGAAGTATATGTTAATTACCTGATGTAGTGTTTGATCTTATCTTCGTTAAGGAGTATGTAAGTTTAGGCATCATGTAATTCCACATCAAACATCATTGTATTCTTGAATCTTCCAAAATGATGATAAGGATATGAAAATATATCTAAAATTTTGTTGTTATTATTAGCTTACTCATCTCCTCCTCCATCATCATTTCGATGTAACTTTCTATTACGTGTGGGGACACCAATCCCGAAATAATAAGAGCAAAATATTGATGCTTCATGAAGCAAGTATTCATTAACAACGGACCCTTACACTCGGGCTTTATTTTTCACATCTTTTTTTAACAAATTTAGATAACTATAGTTAAGAAGATTTAGCTTACAAAAATAGTGACATACATTTTGATGTAACATACACACCTTTTAAATGGATGCATCCACCGATAACGTATGAAAAATGTACTGGTAAATGTTCCATGAAGTTAAAAATACCAGGGACAAAGATGGTCTTTAATTTACATAGAATCATTGGGATCTCTGCTTCAATCCCTTCCATGTCTTTTGTTGTGATTGATGTTGTTGTTAGTGTTTTGAAGAAAAGACTCAACTCTGTTAATGCTTCCCACACATGTTTTGGCAACATCTCACGAAATGCAATTGGCATCAATCTTTGCATAAAAACATGAAAATTGTGGCTTTTCATTCCGAACAATCAGCACCCGGTTAAATCAACACACCTATCCAAGTTATAAACATAACCATCGGGGAAACACAATTTCTCCACCCATTTGCTTATAAATTTCTTTTGATTCTTGTCTATAGCATAGTATGCCCTTTGATCATCTTTGACTCTTTTTCTATTCCTACAATAGAGTTTCAGATCTCTTCTCACTGATACATTATCCTCCGTCTTCTCTTTGACATCCATTACATTGTGAAAAAGCTCTCAAAAACATTTTGCACAATATGCATAACAACAAAATTATGTCTAATGAGGTTTGTTTTCCATTATGGTAAATCCTAAAATATGTTTTTCTTCTTCCAAACATGATCGCCACATGCTTTGTTTAGATCATCAACATTTAGTTCAGTCAATTTTACGAAACCTAATTGTTCAATTTCCCTTCAAGTTTATTCACCATTCTTACTTGGAAGAGGACCTTCTGTCACTTCATGATTCCTCTTGAACTTATTTTTATCCTTTCTATATAGTTGATTTACATGTAGAAATCTTCTACAGCAGTCAAACCATGACATCTTATTACCATTCTTTAGTCCGAATGCTTGTGTATGTTTCCCATAATGTAGACATGCTAGCTTACCTATTGTTGACCATCCTGACAACATTGCATATGCTAGAAAATCGCTTATTGTCCACATCAAAGTTGCTCGTAAATGAAAATTTTGTTTTAAAGATATATCATATGTTAATATGCCTTCTTCCTATATATCTATTTTATGCTGAGGGTTTGATGGTCCTGACACAAGTGCGGTCAAAAACATATAAGGTTCTTTATTGCACATAGAAGGTGGCAAATTATAAGGTGTTATAATAATAGGCCAATATGGATATTGTTTTCCAAGTGCTCCATGTGATGCAAACCCATCTATAGTTAGGCCTAATCTAACATTACGTATTTCTGTTGCAAATGAAGGATGAATTTTGTCAAAGTGCTTCCAAGCTTCTGAATCGGATGGATGGCATATTACCCCAACACCATGTCCATGATCCTCAGAGTGTCATTGCATGGAAGCGGTTGTGGCTTGTGTAGCATACAGTCTCTTCAACCTTGGAGTCAAAGGAAAGTAATGCATTCTCTTAAAGGGTGCGCTTTATAAGGTACGCGAGAAAATCTGGCAAATTTTTTTAACCATTTGTACCTATCTGCATTGCAGAATGTTTACTGATAAAGCTCTTTGTCTCCCCTCTAATATATCGAACATCCAGACCTGCAACAGTGAACCATCTCCACAGGCAAACCTAGTGCCTATATATAACTTTTTTCTATCATAAAAACTGCCTACCATATTATTCTGCTCTGGTAACACGTCATTTATCAATTGGCTGATAGCATCATAACTTTGTTCAGGTATGCGATACTCTGATTTTATTTTCAATAGTCTTGCTACAACAGACAGTTGTGTGACTTTTTTACATCCAGACCACAACTCTTTATCGGCTGCCTCTATCATATCAAAGAATTTTTTATCTACTGCCTCTGGCTCCTCCTTACGATTACTAGTAATAAAATCAGGAACCATTGCATATATGACTATTTCTCTATAAGTACACTCACCTTCATTCAAATTTGTGTTTGAATCATCCACCCCTAAGGACGTATTGTCATCATAAATGGATGTTTCGCCATGTTTACACCAAAAGCAAGATTCCTAAACAAAACCTGATTTGTACAAATGATGCATAACATTATCAGGGTCTCTATATGGTATGTTACGACATTTGATGCATAGGCATTTGATTCTAATTTCGTCCATGAACCTTTGTTAACTGGTAGCAAAGTTTATGAATTTTGTCACTCCTTATATGAAAAAAGACGATACACTACCGCGATTATCATTTCTTTCATACATCCACGTTCTATTGGTATTGTTCGTGATGTTAAATATGTAAAATATACTTTAAAATAGAAGAATATTATGTTCATTAATTTGGCTTCAAATTGTTGCATGAGATTTTAAGTAAATATATGTGTACAGTATAAATATTGAAAAGGTACCTTTACTACAAATAGATTCACAAAATTAATGACAGACTGATGAACCAATCTTCAAATTTTGTCGTTCGTATGGTTGAATCACTTTGATGATTTCATAATGGCGTACAATACTGTAGAATGGTTTAACTTAATTTAAGAATTGTAGAACACGGTTTCAAAGAAAGAGTGTATGAGGGAACCTTGGACAACCCTTGATTTCGATGTAGTGGATGGATACTAGGTCAAAGTATTTGGTCGATATTATTCAGTACTAGGTTAAAACCCTTGTAGTACACGGGTAATAAAATAAAATAACATGCATAATAAAGGCACAGCTTTGAATATTATGAAATACTTAAATTATCATTTTAAATATAATGTTAAAGGGTTCACTTAAATCAAATTTTCAGTTAAACTTAAAATAAATTTCAAATATTATTTTATAAATAGTTAAAATGTATAAAATGTAGTGGTAAATGCAAAGTCTAAAGTGTAACCCCAATATAACAAAAAAAGAAAAACAATGTGTGAGGTTTTTAAATAATTACAATGATAGAAATTCAAAAGGTAAGCAAAAAAAAAAAACTTTTTGAAACTTACCATGATGTAATAAATGATCAAACTTAAACAAATTAACATCATCAGGTTACTACTTTACTATATACCATACACAGTGCACAATCTAATTACCAAATCCAAAATAGATTACATTTATCTATTGATATTAAACCAAATTACAAATATATATTAATATTTCACCAAATTACAAGTATATATTTGTTGGATAAGGTGTGTAAGTCCATAACTATTTCTGGTATGTACTTGACCCGACCCGACATGGTCCATTTGGGTTGCATGGCACCATGCAATTGGATAGACTAAATGAGAGAAATAACACTTGTGGTTTATTAATATATTATAAGTTCTAATATATTAATAATATTATTTTATTAGTTAGATCAAGAATTAAATTTAGAATTAATTAAGTGATCTAAAGATAACTAATTAAATATATGGGTTGATTATGTAAATCATCCATAACTTATATAGTGGGCTAAGAGGCTCCATGGATAATCAAGTTGGGTTGAACCCATTGGATGCTCCATGAAGGCTCTATGGGAGTTACAAACCCATGGGTCATGGAAATGAAGAGTCATGACACATTAGAGTTTACATGGTGTAAACCTAAATGTGTCAACACTATATAAAGCTCATGTTTCTCCCAAAATCGGCTACACATGCATGCTTGAGGGCTAGAGCCGATTTATAGAGTGTTATACTTTCTCTCCAAGTTTACTCCACAACATTTGGTGTTGTGTGAAGCATTTGAGGCATCACACTTGGGGTGCTAGGCTCACAAGGTTTCAAGGATCAAAATCAACAACAAGGTATGTAGTTCTATCTTTCATTTAAGTTAAAATTATTCTCCATGTATGCTAGATAGGATCATAACCTTGGAAATAAACTTTGCATGAGAATTAGAAAAACATAGATCCAAGGTTATTAGGGTTGAATGTAAACTTAGGAAGTGTTTGAATGCTCAAAACCGATCAGTGGTATCAGAGCCTAGGCTTGTTTGTTTGTTACTTGATGCAAAATTGTTGAAAAAAGTCGATTTTGTGCAATCTGCCTGATGAACTCGCCGAGTCCATAGGTGGACTGGTCGAGTTCATGTGTATCTTCATCCTACTCGCCGAGTAGGTTCGTGCACTCGATGAGTAGGAGCCTCAGAATGCATATTTTCGACTTTTGCTGCTAGAAATGGACTAGAAACATTACTCTAAACTGTTTTGGTGTTATTAAACTTGTTTTAGATGGTGTAATGTTTGTTCTAATCCATTTACAATGGCTAATATCTATTTTTCTTGATTATATGTGTTCATATGGTCTTGAAACTTTGATATGGATATTCATGTTCTTGATCTTATGAATTTAGATGATCATAGGAATTACTTGTAACCTACTTGATAGTTTAATTCTTGGTCATAATGTGTTTTAATGGAGTCCATAACTTGTCCTCAAGTTATGGAAAACCAAGAGTCACACTTGAATTAAAACCACTAAAAGAACGCAAGAGTTAGAAAAATGAAAACTCTTCATTTTAATACTTAATTAAATTCATAAGTTATGAGAAATGAAAAGTTTTGAAAGTTTACAAAACTTGCCCTCAAGTTTTGGAACAAGTAAAGTCATATTTAAACTTTAGTTCCAACCCTTAGAATTTTAAAAGTTAAAATTCAACCCTTATACTTATAATATTATAAGTTAATAATATATATATATATATATATATATATATATATATATATATATATATATATATATATATATATATATGTATAAGATCAAAGTCATCTTACCGCTAGTACGCGTTATTCACGAAGCCAGTTTATAAGGTGGGTATAAGGTTGTTGCCTATAAAATGGCAACTTAATGGGTGTCCACTCTCACCCACCGCTTGCTTGACTGATGGAGGGTCGTTAGCCGAACGAGTAGGACACTGACTTAAAAATTCTCATTAAAAGTATAATGATTATTATAAAGTAAAATTATGTTTTATAAATTCCCAATCTTAGTTACTTTAGGAAAAATGTGAATAAGGTGCTAATCCATGAAATTACACTTTGCACCTTGTTTAAGTCGTTGGTGGAGCGTGTGTGCTTTACCGGCACACTAACTTGGACTTAACAAGGGAGGCAAAGGGTGACTTAAGTTTTTTCATGAGGTCGGAAGGAGTGCGTGTGGTTTACCGGCACAACGATTAAGTGAAAAACATTAAGGGTACCAAGTAATTTGCATGGTTACTTCACACCTTGTTTTGTGATCCTCGGTATCCCAGTCACAAAACATGAAGGGCACACTCGAGATTGAAACATGCCATTGAAAAGTTCAATGAATCTCAAAGTATCTAGGAATTTATAAAAAACCAAATAAAACCTAATAATTTAATATTTCGTTTTCATGGTGGAAACTGGTGAATCGTCATTCACCTACCTTTCAAATATGTTATAATTTGGATTACGGCATCCCTCTTCTAGGTTATAATATATTGTGATTGGATCCTAGCCTTAATTTTACGTTTGGGTGTTTTATTAAGGACTATCTCTATAGCTAAACTTATCTTTCTTCTCTTCAGATGTCTTCCAATAATTCTACTCTTGGACCAAATCCTACTGACTCCTTCTCTCTCATGAACCTTTGTGGGAGAGTCATCTTTGATGGATCCAACTTTACTAACTACATCAGAAACATCAGGATGGTCACTCATTACAAGAACAAGGAATATGTTCTTAACAAGGAGCTTAAGGTGCCTGAGCCAACTGCTACTCCTGAGGAGCTTGCTGAATATGAGGTTCATGAAAGAAATGCTACAAAAGTGGCATGCATCATGATGGCCACCATGACAGCTGAGCTCCAAAAGTCCTATGAGGACTACTATCCTTTTGAGATGCACCAGTATTTGATGGACCGCTACCATCAGAGTGTTGTTCAAGAGCAATATGAAATCATCTCCTCTATGATCACAACCCGAATGAAAGATGGTGAACCCATCACAAGCCACATGCAGAAAATGAAAAGGTATGTGGATCGATTGATGAAGTTGAATGTGAACTTCCCTGAGGAGTTAGCAATAGATATTATTTTGCACTCCTTACCTTCATTTTATGATCAATTCCGCATGACATACCACATGAATAAGGACGAAGTCACACTTAGCAAACTTTAGGGACTCCTAAAGACTGCAGAATCAGGTCTTAAAGGTAAGTTGGTTGTGACCACTCCTACTCCTACTCCAAACTCCTCAACTATCCTGGCAATCGGGAAAGGTAAAGGGAAGAAGTGGAAGAACCAAGAAAGGTTCCGTTACACCTTCTTCTGATCCCAAAGAGGCTGAATGCTTCTATTGCCATGAAAAGTCGCACTAGAAGCGAAACTGCCCAAAGTACCAGCAAGATTTGAAGGATGGGAAAGTGAAACCCAACCATGCAGGTATTTACAGTATATCATCTAATAATTCACTCTATTCTAACTCTTTGGTCCTTGATACCGGTTGCGGTATTCATATTTGTTCTGAATTACAGGGACTAAGAAGAAGTGAGAATGTGGAGCATGGAAAGATAAACTTGATCATGGGGAATAGGAAAGTTTCACCAGTAACCAAGATTGGAGTTTATACTTTGTTTCTTAGTAGTGTATTTACTTTAGATTTGAATAAATGTTGTTATTCGCCAGAAACGGCAAGAAACGTTATTTCCTTTCATGCTTTGTATAAACAAGATTTTACCTTTTCTTTTGATAATGAAATTGGTGGAATAAATGCTTTCTTTAATAATGTGTTTTATTTTAAAGCAGTACCTTGTGATGGTGTGTATGAAGTTGTGTATGTTGTAGATAATCTAGGAAATAATGTATTGTGTATTGATTCTACTAATGATAATAACTTGGATAAAGCATCATTATGGCATTGTCGTCTTGGACATATAAGCAAGAAACACATAGGCTAACTCCGAAAGGATGGAGTCTTGGAATTATTTGACCTAAAGTTAGATGATAGTGGTGAATCATGCTTACTTGGAAAAATGACAATCACCCTTCACAAGTTCTTGTTCTAGGGGAGAAGGTTTGTTGGATCTTGTACACACGGATGTCTGTGGACCCTTCAAACATGCCACAAGAGATGCTAATTGTTATTATGTGACTTTCACTGATGATTACAGTAGATGTGGATATCTCTATTGTAACGCCTGTGTTTCCGGGCTTGCCACTTTTAGCAATGTAATAGTCTAGGTTAACCTTTGTAACCCGTTTTGAAATAATAATAATGTATTATTTGAGTATTATGTGTTTTGTGCTTAATTGCTTAATTATGTGGTTTGAATAATTAAGAATAAAAATAAGCGTCAAAATTTAAGTGTAAAATAAACTTAATATCTTTGTATAATGTTGTAGTAGTTGAAACGAGGTTTCCGAATATATATAGAACGCCCAAATCTGACTTCGTATGAGGAAGTTATGATTTATCGAAGTTCCGGCTTAGCGGTATACAGCCTGTTTTACTCAATTTGAGATCGAGCGGTTGTTAGCCGAAGCAATCTAAATGAGAATCGAAGATCTCATTGTTGGTATTGAAACGATAAAAAGTTAGGCGAGAACGGACGTCAAACGAAGAAGTTATGAATTTATAACGAAGTTTTTCTGTCCCGGCCTATTAAAAATAATTAATAAAAATAAAGTCAAAATTAGCCGACGGAGTCTAAACGAAAGTCGTGGAGCATGGTCTTACCTTTCCGTGGATATAAAGAACGTCGAAAACGGAGTTCGTATGAAGAAGTTATGAATTTCCGAAGTTTAATAATCATTTTGTATTTATATTTAATTCAAAAATCGAAGGTATTATCCGAAGCCGAGTCACCCGTCTGATCCGAGGTACGCCCCGCGTACGCGAGAACGCCCCGCGTACTCCGATAGTGTCGACACTTCGGATGACGCATGCAGTGAAGATTCGGAGCCCTGTACGCCCCGCGTACAGGCGTACGCCCCGCGTACTCCGAGGTTCCAGCCTCTATATAAAGGATCCGAAGACAGCCTTCTTTGTTGTTCATTTTCTTCTCTTCTCTCTAGTCTGTTGCATCGTTTTTCGTGCCGAAGCTATCCCGAAGTCCCGGTATCATACTCTAGCCCCGAGGCAAGTCCCGAGATCCCGAAGATCCCGAAAAGCGCGGTTCCCGAGTCGAAGCTCTGCCCGCGAGAAGTTCGATTTTCGAGGAGATCTTCCAGATCTGCTGAGGAATACTACTTCTATAAGCCGTAGTGTTGTCCGATCGTCTTCTAATCAAGTGAGTGTATACTAACTCTCTTAAACACAATAATAATACGAGTTTGGTTCGAGTGTATTAATTCTATTGTTGTTTATAAGTGTGAGTGTGTAGTTATTTCTTCTAATACAATAATACGAAGTATTTTATATAAAAATACGTGCTATGTGTATATATTTGGTTGTGTTACGTGTGAATGAGTATTCACTCTCTTCTATCTTACAGATCTGCTTATTTCTTTATGAGATATGTGTTATGTGTGTTGTGCCTCATCTGTTATGTGATATATGTGTTGATTAAAGCATGCTATACAGGTTTTCTTTAAACTATGTATACAAATGTATATTTTTATCTACTAATATGTTGGGTAGAACATGGGTAGACAGTTGGTGTGTAATAAACAGATGAGAGGCCTCGTTGTTGTTTGATTGAGTCATCTAGCGGAGTTTAGATGACGACCACTGGCTATTCTAGACAGTCTTGTGGAAACATTAGCAGGTTCGCCACCTGTAGGTGTTAATGAACTTGGGTGTTCATTCGCTGTACTCCATCCCCCTCATGGTTGCCTTATTTGACTTATATTGTTGAGGTACCCCCGAAGCATGTGTTGTCGCCCCGATGAAATATTCTTAGACTAGGTCCCTTATGTTAGTTGTTTTAGGGACATTAAAGTGAGAATAACGGGAATGGGTAATTGGGTTATTGTTGGTTGGTGAAAATTAAATATGATATTTATTGTGGGTTGAAAACCCTATATGCTCACCAGGCTCCCAAGCCTGACCCACTCAGTTTTAAATTGTATTACAGGTAGTGGCGGAAGGGCATGAGATGGATGAACCATCAAGTTGTTTTGTTTACAAGTCTGCATATGTTTATATTTGTTATATGACTTGTAATGTATTCGTTTATGCTTATTGGTCTGTATCGGAACATGACACCCCGAGTTTTGATTATAATGAAAATACATTTCTTTTATGAAATGCTTCGGTAAACAATGTTTTATCATGTTTTGTTTTTGGGAACAAATTCCGCAACTCTTTCAAATCAAAAGGATTTACTCTGAAAATATTTAAAAGCATAAATGAAAATCGGTCTTTTCTGGCCGAGATTTTGGGGATGTCACATCTATTTAATCAAGCATAAGTCAGAGACTTTTGAAAGGTTTAAAGAGTTTAAACAGGAAGTTGAGAATTAATTGGGCAGGAACATTAAGATGCTTCGATCTGATCGTGGTGGTGAGTATTTTAGTACCGAGTTCCTCGACACTGTAGTTGAATGGTGTGACTGAGAGGCGTAATCGAACCTTGTTGGATATGGTTCGTTCCATGATGAGTCGAGCTTCGCTACCAATCTCATTTTGGGGGTATGCCTTAGAGACTGCCACCCATATCCTTAATCTGGTCCCTACAAAGAAGGTTGCCAAAACACATCAAGAGATGTGGACTGGAAAAGTTCGTAGTCTAGCCCACATCAAGGTTTGGGGTTGCGAGGCTTTCGTGAGACGTGAGACTCATGAAAAGCTCGAACCTCGAAGTGAGAGGTGTATTTTCATCGGCTACCCACAAAAATCCTTTCGTTACCTCTTCTACAGACCCAGTGAGAATGTGGTCTATGTAGCAAGGAGGGTTGTCTTTTGAGAGAGAGTTCATAAGCCAAGGAAACAGTGGGAGGCTAATCGACCTTGAAGAATTTCAAGAGTCAAGTGGTGAAGGAACCTCAAACCCTAGCAGCCAACTTGGGGGTGGGGGGGGGAAACTCATGTTGTACCTCCAATTGTACCTCTGAGGCGTTCCACAAGGATTAGGAATGTACCTGAGCATTACTATGGATTCCACATTACTGTGGAAGGTGATACATTTATCAGTGATGGGACACTGATAGGTCTGGATGAACCTAACAGCTATGTGGAAGCCATGGAAGGCCCCGAGTCTGCTAAATGGAAAGAGGCAATGGATTGCAAGATACAGTCCATGTATGAAAATCAGGTCTGGGACTTGGTTGACAATGTACCAGGTCGTAAGACAGTTGGGTGCAAATGGATCTTCAAGAAGAAGACTGATATGGATGGTAATGTACACACCTATAAGGCATGACTGCTTGCAAAGGGCTTTTCTCAAACTCTAGGAGTTGATTATGATGAGACCTTTTGACCACTAGCCTAGATTAAGTCTATTAGGGTATTGTTAGCCATAGTTGCATTTCATGACTATGAAATATGGCAAATGGATGTCAAAACCGCTTTCCTTAATGGAAAGTTGGCTGAGGATGTTTACATGAATCAGCCAGTGGGTTTTGTCAGCACAGAGTACCCTAATAGAGTGTGTAAGCTTGAGAAATCCATTTATGGATTAAAGCAAGTACCTCGCAGATGGAATCTCTGCTTTGATGAGAAAGTCAAACAGTTTGGCTTTTCGAGAAGGGAAGATTAATCTTGTGTATATGTTAAGGCTAGTGGGAGTATAGTTAGCTTTTTGGTACTGTATGTGGATGACATACTAGTTTATTTTAGGAAAGTTGCCTAAAATGCTTTATGTGCTAAATGTTATATGTTGCCATATATGATATTATTTGTTCGGATCTATGGTCTGTTGCCGACCGGATCTAGAAACCTTATGTGTGTAGGATTCTAAGCGTACGTCTACGGTATTAGAACTAGCATGTAAACGTTTCGGTGTGATAAGGATGATGTGAATATCTACCATGATTGAGGATCTAATTTCACCTTATTCGGTGTGTAGATCAAAATGGTGAGAACAAGAAGTGGAGTTGGAAATGCTGACGAAAACAGGAATCAACCACCAGTGATTGAGCCAATACCTGTCGTAGCAGCAGCACCTGAGCCAATAACCATGGCTGGTGTGCAATTGATGATTCAGACGATGTTGGATCGTCAGATGGATGAAACTAGACGGTTGCTTCAACAGAATCGTGAAGAACTGTCGATTCGTGTGGAAGAGCCTGAACTGAATGAAGGGCACTCAGAAGGTGGAAACTTTAGTGGGTCTATTGGTCAAGCCAACCCACCGATAGTTAGGAAAGATAACCATGATGGAAGGAATGATGGAATGGGATGCAAGTACAAGGACTTTCTAACTTGCAAACCATCGACCTTCAATGGAAAGGAGGATCCGATTGGGGTTATGGATTGGATCTCCGAAATGGAGCTAGCCTTCATGACGTGTGGCTGCAGAGGTAAGTTGAAAACTATCTATGTCGTGCGTCAATTCCGAGGTGGAGCTGTTCGTTGGTGGAACACTCTAGGGAAGACTTTGAGCCCTAATGAGCCACTGCAATTGTCATGGGCAGAGTTCTTGGTGCAGTTTAAGCGCAAGTTCTGCTCGGCTCAAAATCTGTTGGAGTTGGAGAATAAGTTTTTGACATTGACGAAAGGTAGCATCTCAGTTGATGAATACACCAATAACTTCACCGATAAGATGGAGTTTGCCTTGCATATCGTTCCAGACGAGCTGACAAAGGTGGATCGGTATGCGAAGGGACTTCCATGGGAGTATGAGGTGCCAGTACGTCAGGCACTTACTCTAGAGGCAGCTATCTGGGCTGCCAAGTCTGTGGAGAACATGATCAAGGGGAGAACCACCGCCAAGGTTGAGGTTGGTGAGAAAAGAAAGTTTGAGGGAACATCTGGTTCCGGTAAAAGAAGTAAATTTTCGAAATCTGATTCGAAAAAGTTTGGAGGAAAAGGAGGCGAGGCGAAGTGGTGTCATAAGTGTAGGAAAAAGCACTTTGGGAAATGTAGCGAGGATATAACCTGCTACAAGTGTGGAAAGGTTGGACATTTTGCCAATGAATGTCCGAACAACAAAAGGATGTGTTTTGGGTGTAATGAAGAGGGGCACATTTTGAAAGACTGTCCGAAGAAGAAGGAGGCAGCTAGGCCCAACATTCCACCAAAGCCGAAGGCAAGAGCCTTCCAGATGACACTTGAGGCTGCTAAAGATGAAGCTGATGTCGCTTCAAGTACCTTTCTCGTAAACGAATTACCTGCTCATATATTGTTTGATTCTGGAGCCAACTACTCCTTTATTTCGCATGAGTTTGGTAGAAAGCTAGCTTTGCCTGTTGATAGACTAAATAATGCTTTATTAGTCGAAGTAGCTAGTGGCAGGTTTGTACCTGTTAGCCATCATATGAAAAACGTCTTGATCGACCTTAATGGGAATAAGTTTCTCGAGGAATTATTGCCTATCGAACTAAATGGTTTTGACATCGTGTTGGGAATGGATTGGCTTAGCGCCAATGATGCCGAAATTTTATGCAAGAAAAAGATAGTTAAAGTAAACCCGCCTGGAAAAGATTCGTTTATGGTGTATGGGGACAAACGCAGAGTGAATTCTGGAATCATTTCTCTAATGAGAGCCAGAAAGTGTTTGACCAAGGGATGTACATCATATTTAGCATTCGTGATTGATGCTAAGAAAGAAAAGAAGGTGATGCAGAGCATTCCAGTGGTGTGTGATTATCCGGAAGTATTTCCCGAAGATCTTCCTGGATTACCACCTGATATATAAGTGGAGTTCAGAATAGACTTGTTACCAGGAACCACGCCAATAGCAAAAGCACCTTATCGATTAGCACCGACGGAGATGAAGGAGTTAATGATGCAACTTCAGGAGTTGTTGGACAAAGGTTTCATTAGACCTAGTTCATCGCCCTGGGGAGCTCCGGTGTTATTTGTAAAGAAGAAAGATGGAAGTATGAGGATGTGCATTGATTACAGAGAGCTGAACAAGGCAACAATAAAGAATAGATATCCGTTGCCGAGGATTGATGACCTGTTTGATCAATTGCAAGGTTCGAGCTATTTCTCGAAGATCGACCTAAGGTCAGGATATCATCAGCTAAAAGTAAGAGAGCAAGATATCGAGAAGACTGCATTCAGAACTAGATATGGACACTACGAGTTCTTGGTTATGTCGTTTGGACTAACCAATGCTCCGGCAGCGTTCATGGATTTGATGAATAGGGTTTGTAACCCGTTCCTTGATAAATCCGTGATAGTGTTCATAGACGACATTCTGATTTACTCGAAAAGCCAGGAGGAGCATGGCAGACACTTGCGAGAAGTGTTAAAAGTCTTGAAGAAGGAGAAGCTGTATGCTAAGTTCTCCAAATGTGATTTTTGGATTCGTGAAGTCCAATTCTTGGGTCACGTGGTCAACCAAGAAGGGATAATGGTTGATCCAGTGAAGATCGAGGCTGTGACGAAGTGGGAACAACCGAAAAGTCCCACGGAGATTCGAAGCTTTTTAGGATTAGCCGGATATTACCAAAGGTTTATCCAAGGTTTTTCTTCGATTGCTACTCCATTGACAGCTTTGACCCACAAAGGAGCTACTTATGCTTGGAGTGAGAAGCATAAAGAAGCATTCGAGAAGTTAAAGAAGAAGCTATGCGAGGCACCGATACTTTCTCTACCCGATGGAGTTGAAGACTTCGTTGTTTATAGCGATGCGTCTGGTGTTGGATTGGGTTGTGTTTTGACCCAAAGAGAAAAGGTGATAGCATATGCGTCTCGACAGTTGAAAGAGCATGAAAAGAATTACCCGACTCATGATTTGGAGTTGGCAGCGGTAGTTTTCGCTCTGAAAATATGGAGGCATTACCTCTATGGCACGAAGTGCAAACTTTTCACTGATCATAAGAGTCTCCAATACCTCTTTAATCAGAAAGAATTGAATATGAGGCAACGACGCTGGCTAGAATTACTTAAAGACTACGACTGCGAGATACTTTACCACCCCGGTAAAGCTAATGTTGTTGCTGATGCTCTCAGTCAGAAGGTCAATCTGGAAAGGAAGAGGCCAAGAGCGCTGAGAATTGAAGTTGTCTCGACTATTGTGGAAAGTATAAAGAAGGCTCAAGAGGAAGCTTCTGAGAAAAATGACCGAAAGGAGGAACGTTTGGGTAAAACGTTGGTGTTTGGTACTAACGGTCATGGACTGAAGGTATTCCAAGATCGTATTTGGGTACCTAAGTCAGGAGGAATTAGGGATCTTCTGATGGAAGAAGCTCACAAAACCATGTACTCAATTCATCCAGGTAGCACTAAAATGTATAGGGACCTGAAACCCTACTACTGGTGGCCGACGATGAAGCTTGATGTTGCAAAGTATGTGGCCGAGTGTGTGACTTGTGCGAGAGTCAAGACACAACATCAAAAACCTTACGGGAGTTTAGAACCTTTGCCTGTGCCTATGGGTAAGTGGGAAGACATTGCTATGGATTTTGTCACTAAACTGCCCAGAACAAAGAATGGTCACGACATGATTTGGGTGGTCGTTGATCGATTCACTAAGAGTGCGCATTTCATAGCGGCCAGGGAGAAATGGTCTATGGAAAAGCTTGCGAATTCTTACGTGAAGGAAATTGTGAGGCTTCACGGTGTTCCGTTAACGATTGTATCGGATCGTGATAGCCGTTTCACCTCAAGGTTTTGGAAAAGTCTACAAGAGGAAATGGGTACCAAGTTATGTTTAAGCACAGCTTACCATCCGCAGACTGATGGTCAGAGTGAAAGAACAATACAAACACTTGAAGATATGCTAAGAGCATGTACCTTGGAATTCCTAGGTAATTGGGATGAAAATTTACCGTTGGTAGAATTTTCCTATAATAATAGTTTTCACTCGAGCATTAAGATGGCACCTTTTCAAGCTTTGTATGGACAGAAGTGTCGTACGCCGTCTTGTTGGCTTGAGGCTGGGGAAAAGCAGTTTATGGGACCAGAGTTGGTTCATCAAACTGCTGAAAAGTTGAAAATAATTAGGGAAAGAATGTTAGCAGCTCAAGATCGTCAAAAGAGCTATGCTGACAAGAAGCGAAGACCGATGACTTTTGAAATTGGAGATTCGGTTTTGCTTAAAGTCTCGCCGTGGAAGGGACTTATAAGATTTGGTAAAAGGGGAAAGTTGAGTCCAAGGTTTATTGGACCATTTAAAGTCCTTCAGAGGATTGGGAATCAAGCTTACAAGCTCGAATTACCCGAAGAACTGAATGGAATTCACAACACCTTTCATGTGTGTTATTTGAGGAAGTTCACGGGAGAAGTTCCCGATATAATTCCAATTTCTGAATTGAGAATTGATGAGAATAAAAGGTTGATTGAAGAACCAGAGGCAATTGTTGACCGAAAGACTAAGAAGTTGCGACGCAAAATGGTTGGGTTAGTGCTTGTCCTTGTCCGATGGAAACACACGAATGGGCCGAATCTCACCTGGGAGACGGAGAGTGACATGTTGAGTCGCTATCCGCATTTGTTTGTTGATGTGTGATTCCGGGGACGGAATCATTCTAAGGTGGGGAGAATTGTAACGCCTGTGTTTCCGGGCTTGCCACTTTTAGCAATGTAATAGTCTAGGTTAACCTTTGTAACCCGTTTTGAAATAATAATAATGTATTATTTGAGTATTATGTGTTTTGTGCTTAATTGCTTAATTATGTGGTTTGAATAATTAAGAATAAAAATAAGCGTCAAAATTTAAGTGTAAAATAAACTTAATATCTTTGTATAATGTTGTAGTAGTTGAAACGAGGTTTCCGAATATATATAGAACGCCCAAATCTGACTTCGTATGAGGAAGTTATGAATAATAATCATTTTGTATTTATATTTAATTCAAAAATCGAAGGTATTATCCGAAGCCGAGTCACCCGTCTGATCCGAGGTACGCCCCGCGTACGCGAGAACGCCCCGCGTACTCCGATAGTGTCGACACTTCGGATGACGCATGCAGTGACAATTCGGAGCCCTGTACGCCCCGCGTACAGGCGTACGCCCCGCGTACTCCGAGGTTCCAGCCTCTATATAAAGGATCCGAAGACAGCCTTCTTTGTTGTTCATTTTCTTCTCTTCTCTCTAGTCTTTTGCATCGTTTTTCGTGCCGAAGCTATCCCGAAGTCCCGGTATCATACTCTAGCCCCGAGGCAAGTCCCGAGATAAGTGAAACGAGTCGTATACCTTATGCTTCGGCAATAGGCTCGATCATGTACGCTATGACCTGTACTCGTCCTGATGTAGCCTTTGCTTTAAGCATGGTTAGCAGGTATCAAGGGAATGCTGGTAAGGCTCACTGGATAGCGGTAAAGAATATTCTCAAGTACCTGCGGAGGACTAAGGACTGGGTCCTTACCCTTGGTGTGAGTGATGACTTGAGAGTTGTAGGGTATATTGATGCTAGCTTCCATACTGATAGGGATAATTTCTGCTCTCAGTCGGGCTGGGTCTTTACCTTAAATGGAGGAGCAATCTCTTGGAAAAGTTCCAAGCAGGAGACAGTGGCTAATTCAACTTGCAAATCATAGTATATAGCGGAAAGCGAGGCGGGAAAAGAGGCTATATGGCTAAAGAACTTCATTGGAGACCTTGGTGTGTGTACTAGCTATATCGAAGCCCATAGAGATTTTCTGTCATAGTGAAAGTGCAGTTGCTTTAGCAAAGGAACCAAGGGATCATGGGAGATCCAGACACATTGACAGAAAATATCAGTTCATCAGACATCATATAGAAGAAGGACTCCTCGTGGCAAAGAGGGTATCATCATATGAGAACCCGGTAGATCCCCTCACGAAGGGACTGGGTAGGGTTAAGCATCTCTAGCATGCTAGGAGCATAGGGCTGAAGGATGATATAAGTTTCAGTAGTTAGATAATTCTGAAATATGTAAAATGTATTTGACATTTGATGATGAATAAAAGTTGTGTTTATTCATGAGTAAAGTGTTGCTATCTTTTGCCAATCGTTTACTATTATTTCGTTTGCATGTTTTGACTTCCCGAATATTTATGTTGTGTTTTTACATATTATTCAAATTATCCACAGTCGGTCATATGTCGGGAGTAGATATGAATTAAGACTATCATGATTTGGTTGTAGAGGTCTAAAGTGTTGGACATGGCCTCAACACTCATGAGTTCCCATAAGTTCTGAGTATTGGATTCAACCCACGCTCGCTGGTATCACTTCATGGAATTTATCTCGAGTGATCGCGAGACGGTAATATCATATAAGTCTTCAAACCTAGAGATATGATTTGTTACTTACGAGTTGGTTATGCATTGATTGTACGAAAACGCATTGGTAACTCGATGTTATAAAACGTGCTTTTGTGTATAATTCAATGAGTGGTAGAACAAACATATGAGTCGAAGTTTATCTGTTCCTTCTTGGATTAGAAGCTGATATCTAGGCCCCTCGATGATTTTATTTTGACCTATGTAATGGGCCCGGTCAGAACTAAGTTGATGTGTTCAATTAAGTTCTATGTCAAAAAAATCGAAAATCGGGAAACAAACTGCTGGACAATAAGCAAGACCATGTTCCATGTGTTTGTCCGACTGATATCTTGAACAGAGGATTATATGATTCCTTATCTGAAATGGCGTACCATCATCTTCTCAGTTTCGAGAAACCTTGAAAAGAGCTACGATTGTCGATCGGTTATGAAGTCATACTAACAGTTATAGTTATTAGACTTATCCAAGTGGGACTCTGTTGGATAAGGTGTCTAAGTCCATAACTATTTCTGGTATTTCCTTGACCCGACCCGGCATGGTCCATTTGGGTTGCATGGCACCATGCAATTGGATAGACTAAATGAGAGAAATAACACTTGTGGTTTATTAATATATTATAAGTTCTAATATATTAATAATATTATTTAATTAGTTTGTTCAAGAATTAATTTTAAAATTAATTAAGTGATCAAAAGATAACTAATTAAATATATGGGTTGATTATGTAAATCATCCATAACTTATATAGTGGGCTAAGAGGCTCCATGGATAATCAAGTTGGGTTGAACCCATTGGATGCTCCATGAAGGCTCCATGGGAGTTACAAACCCATGGGTCTTGGAAATGAAGAGTCATGACACATTAGGGTTTACATGGTGTAACCCTAAATGTGTCAACAATATATAAAGCTCATGTTTATCCTAAAATTGGCTACACATGCATGCTTGAGGGCTAGAGCCAATTTTTTGAGTGTTATACTTTCTCTTGAAGTTTACTCCATAGCATTTGGTGTTGTATAAAGCATTTGAGGCATCACACTTGGGGTGCTAGGCGCACAAGGTTTCAAGGATCAAAATAAACAACAAGGTATGTAGTTCTATCTTTCATTTAAGTTAAAATTGTTCCCAATGTATGCTAGATAGGATCATAACCTTGGAAATAAACTTTGCATGAGAATTAGACAAACATAGATCCAAGCTTATTAGGGTTGCATGTACACTTAGGAAGTCTTAGAATGCTCAAAACCCATCAATATTCACATTACACCAAAATAGATATATAATATGCATTACTAATTGTCTGAATCAAGCAACAATCATATAACTACTCTAAACTAATGTCAAACATCTTAACAAACTCAACCAAACATGCATCCCAAAAACAAATATCCCAATTAAACAACCAACTATATTCACACATAAAAGCTATTCCATATCTGCTCACAGAAGAATGCTTTGCGCAACTTTTATGCAAGCCATGGAATTATATCAACTTTGATCTCATTTCCCTAACCAAGTGGCTTCGAACCTTGTAATAGTTTTGTCTCATATTCCAACTTCTTCCTGTACTAATGTAAGGATTATTCAACGTGATCAAGGCTTCTTGCTTCCTTTCACTGACTTTGTCCATCAGCAGCATTCCTAGAAGTAATATTGCATCTAACTGTCCCTTATCGGCTGCATCTTGAAGAAACTGTTTCCCTACTTCATATTCTCCATACAAAAAATACTTATCCTGAAATAGATTAAGTAATTATATAATTTTAATATAAACAAATTCAAATACAGAAAACAAATTGCTTGTGTAATTAATATAATGAATAAAAAAGTACTATTTCACCATTGAAGAGTATGTGTGGGTTGTTTAACTTTCTGCATCTGCGGATGACTTCATCCATATCAACACTAAATAGATGAAACCTTAATCAATATGTGTCGATGGTTTTATATATTGCATCTGATGTTGCAGAATCTCTACAGATTTTGAAGCTATAATTTACAAATTAACAAAATTCATCTATTAAACAATAAATGAACTACATATACAAATATAATAGAAGTATTGTAAACGAAACTTACACTAACTGGCACTTAAAAGCATCGATTGGTGACTTTACCCCAACCATAGTTACTATTTTTTCGATCATTTAAGATGGAAGAGCAGTAATCGTTGTTCCTTGCTATCTTGCTTGCATTCTTGTTGACGAAGAACTTGCTGTCATGATGTTGAAGAAGGATTATAGGGTTTATTCATCATCGTGTCAGAAGTTTGATGTTTGGGAATGGATTGTAGTTGATCTATCACCGAAAAACTGAAACGACGGGATGAATAAGACTCCAAATTATGGCGCCTAAGTGTTTAGACTGTGAATTAACCTAATTGCCCTTATACCTACAAAGCTTCATATGTAAATGGTAAGGGTATTTTTGTCACTACTATTAATTCAAAAACTAAAATCTCTTTCAAAACAAAACTGGCCCATTAAATTTGTACCCTTTTAAAAACATGACCTATGACCTATATGTCATCCATGGGTGTTATCATGACACCATAAGCAACTACCACATGACCCATGACCCATATGTTGTCATATATGGGTATTACCATAACATATGACCCATGACCTATATGTCATCCATGGGTGTTAGCATGACATAATAAGTAACTACGACATGACCCATGACCCATATGTCGTCATACATGGGTATTACTATGACACATGACCCATGACCCATATGTCATCTCTGGGTATTACCATGACACTATAAGCAACTACCACATGACCCATGACCCATATGTAATCATACATGGGTATTACCATAAAACAAGACTCATGACCCATATGTCATCCATGGGTGTTAGCATGACACCCATGACCCATATCTCATATGTAGGTGTTATCATGACACTATAAGCAGCTACCAGATGACCTGTAACCTAGATGTCGTCATACATGGGTATTACCAAAACACATGACCCATAACCCGTATGTCATCCATGGGTGTTAACATGACACCCATGACCCATATGTCGTCCATGGGTGTTAGAATGACATGATAAGCAACTACCACATGACACATGACACATGACACATATGTCGTCATACATGCATATTACCATAACAAACGACAAATGACCCATATTTCATCCATGGGTTATTATGTTTATGTTATCTTGAATAATTTTATACCATTTCAAACAAAGATTGTAGTAGGGAATCGTCGACAACCCTTCATAGTGATTTCGATCTGGTAGATGGAAACAAGGTCAAAGTATATTTGGTATATATTAATCAATATTTCAAAACTTAACATATAGCAACATACATAAAATAATTACCGAAATTATATACATAATTACAGGTTATAAAAAATATAGAAACATTATTATATATACTTATTAACACAAAATAACAACCTCAATAATTGTATACAAAATTCACCCATTCATTAAAGTAACATATACTAAATTAACATATATGTCAAAATTGATAGTTATAACACAACCATTTAATTTTACTAACATAATATAAACACTATTATATGTATATATATATATATATATATATATATATATATATATATATATATATATATATATATATATTAAAGTTTGACCAAGTTAGGAATAGTAAGCTTTTGTTGACTTTCATTTTGCCACACAACTTTACAAACTTTTACACTTTTAGTCACTTAGTAAACTTTTTTTGATCTTCATTTTGCCACATTACTTTCCAAACTTTTACACTTTTTGTTCCTTATTAACAACACAACATACGTCACACCCCCATACCATGATGACGGAAACGTCCGGGGTGGGATGACTTTGATGTATTGTATCATAACATAATGCATAATAGTGACCAAAGCAAACACAACCATCATAAATATAATTGAAAAGGTTACATTGTTTTAAGTGTTACATGTTTCAAAATCAATTACAATATGATGATAAAAGATTTGACTGACGCCATAGCGTCCCATCCTCAAAAGCTTGTTGTTACCTGTTTTAGTGATTTCCTGAGAATACAAGTGGTTTGAAAAGTGTCAACAACTAAGCTGGTGAGTTCTTAAGAGCTTGTAAGAAGAATTGTGAGCTTTTCTTTGAAAAACAATAGTGTTCGTTCCAGAAAATCCAATATTTCCCTCAAAAATGAGTTGCAGTCTTAGAGGCCCTAAGACCGAAATGTACAAGTATTTTTCATACTTAAAGTAGTAATATGCAATTTTAATTTATATAAAACCATTTGAATGAATGTTTTCCCCATAAATTAGTTGTATCGTTGTTTTCCCATGTGAATTTTTATAACCATGCTAACGACATAGATGGCATTTCGTGACGTTCTTCAGGCGTCGAAATGTTATAACATTTGTCACCGAACACCTGTCGGTCTAATTGTAGCTAACAATTAGGGTGTGGGATCGTCGGTCCCGTATAGATCTATACACAAGTATCACGCTCTCTTACGGGAGACTCTGGTTATAAAACTGGACTTTTGCAGGTACTCCGATTTGTACGGTAAAGACTTTGTCTCACAAAAATTGATCCAACGAGTTTACGTTTGTTTGAAATGAAAACCTTTGTATGTGTAGTTATCACTTTTCCATGATAATAAAATAGTATGACATAATTATATATGTATTTTATATAATTATACACTTTGCTCAACATCTTACAAAAGTGTTAAAGATTCATAAACTATACTTATATAGTTTATTATAGAAATCGATTTTCATACTCATATACACATATACATAAATATATAGGGTTTAGTATACTTAGATATCCATAAACAAAAGGTATTTTACATATAGCACAAGTAAGTGGGTTTTTAGTATGAAAATGTCCATTTTTCTAGTTTTACACTTCTAACGTCACAAACGGCAAATAATGAAAATATAGTTACGTAAAAATTATTTTTACCGGATTGTCATTTTTAGGTCAACTTAACTTTATGTGTTTTAAACAACATATTTTGTTCAAAACCCGCAAAAATGGTGCCATAACCTAGTTATGACCATTTTTGCTAGAAAACCTATTTTTTACATCTGTGTAAGAGTAAACTTTGATATTTTTGACTAGTTTGAAAACATATATCCAAAATAGTATATTTTAATTTAGATCTCACAAAAATGGTGTAATAACATTGTTATAACCATTTTTGCTAGATTATCCATATTGTGTTCGTAAAAACCCTAGTTTTTATGGTTTTATGTTTATGAATTTTTCATGAGAACGTAAAGCATGTTTATGCTTGTTTTTCGTAGTTTTTGTATTTTAAACTAACTTTTGCACATAAAAGTTCATAAAGCTTGATAATAACATCATTTCATGTGTTTAGCACTTTTATACAACATATAAGCAAATATTTATAAAAGTTGTATATTATACTTGGTTACTAGTATTTTACTTGTATTCTCCCCCTCAAAACATAAAAATCTCGATAACCCATATGTCATCCATGGGTGTTACCATGACACTATAAGCAAAAACCACATGACCCAAGACCCATATGTCATTCATGAGTGTTACCATGACACTATAACCAACTACCACATTGACCCATGACCCATATGTCACCCATAAGTATTAGCATGACACTTTGACCAACTACCACATTGACCTATGACCCATATGTCATCCATGGGTATTAACATGACATTATAAGAAACTACCACATTGACCCATGACGCATATTTTGTCCATGTGTATTACAATGACATTATAAGCAACTAACACATGACCTTTGACCCATAGATCTCCCATGGGTGCGGGATCTTACCATGACACTATAAGCAAGCCATAACCCATATGGCATCCATGGGTGTTACCATCACACCCATGACCCATATGTCATCCATGGGTGTTACAATGACACTATAAGCAACTACCACATGGACCCATGACCCATATGTCATCCATGGGTGTTACCATGATACTATAAGCAACTATCACATGACCCATGACTCATATTTTATCTATAGGTATTACCATGACACTATAAGAAACTAACACACGACCCATGACCCATATGTTATCCATAGGTATCATCATGACACTATAAGAAATTAGCATATGACCCATGATCAACATGTCATCCATGGGTATTACCATGACACTATAAGAAACTAATACATAACACAAGATACATATGTCATCCATGATTATTACCATGACACTATAAGCAACTAACACGTGACCCATGACCCAGATGTCATGCATCCATGGGTATTACCATGACACTATATGCCACTAACACATGTATCCCTTTTATATGTAAATTTTGTTTCGAATATAGCAACATAAAGATGTATATTTTATTATTCTTTAATTCTCGTTGATAGTTTTGAATTAAAATTATGGTATTAAAACTGATGGGTTTTATACATAAGAACATCCTATGTGCTCATACAAACCCTAATGCTTGGATCTAGGTTTCTCTATTGTACATGTAAGTTATCGAAGACTATAAACCCTAATTCTAGCATACAAGTAATCATATTAACATAAGAATGGGTTTAAGATATTACCTTGATTGTTATGTAACAATAACAATCACAATTCCTCCTCGTAATGACTTTAGAAAGCTTAGAGTCACAAATGTCACTCCTCTAATAGTTCACAAACACCAAGAGCAAGAGGATGAATAAGAGAAGAGAAGGAGGCTTCCCAAAACGTGTGGAAACCCTAGAAAGAAGCTTGTCTTCGTTTTTGGGGCATAAGGGCTCTATATATAGTGAGGCCATTAGGGTTATTTAACAAGGAAACCCTAATTTGGATGTTTAAGCCCTAAGCAACCCATGGACTCCTTTCCTTAAAGGCCTTGGACGATTTCTAATGGGTTTCCCCATAGAATTCGTCTATCCTTATAATATAAGGCAATCCATAGCCCAATTGCAATTATCTTATAATTACAATTCTAGTCCCTTAAGTTTAATTAATCTCTTTTAGTCACAAACTTAATTCTTATTAATTCTTGACTAATATTATTTAAACAATATGATTTCTCCTTTAATATATTATTCTCATAATATATTAATAAATCATATTTAATCCTTTCTCTCCATAATTCATCCTATCAAGTTGCTTTGGTGAAGGCAACCCAAAAGGACCATGCACCATCGGGTCAAGTACATACCAAAATAGTTATGGACTTAGACACTAATCCAACAGTCTCCCACTTGGATAAGTCTAATAACTATTATGCATATGACTTCAGATCCTGATCTGCAATCGTAGCTTTCTAAAGCCGCTGTCAACTCTGATCATATCATATATGCGTGTCCTTTAGATAAGAGATCATATAATCCTCCATTTTGGATATTGTATGAGACATGATTTCTAATCATTCTCTATGTACTATTTATCGACTTCCGATTTATGACGACTGACTAATTGAACAAATCAAACTAGCCCTAGCCCGGCCGAGCATTTACGTTGTCATCACTAAATCATCGAGGGGCCCAAAGATATCGCTTTTATCCTACTTTCGATAAAAGGAACGGATAAACTTTGATTCAATGCTCGCTTGCACTCACTCACCGAATCACACACAACAATATGTTTTATGACACCAAGTTACTAGTGCGTTTACATATTATCAATGTGCAACCGATTTGCAAGATACAACTCACACATCTCGGTTTCAAGAAGATAAGATGTTATCGTCTCACCAATCACTCGTGATACAATTCATGGAGTGATCCAAGTGAGCGTGGGTTTAATCCAATGCTCAAATCATATTCATAAGCACTCATGAACGTTGCAGCAAACATTTGCTTATGTCTAATACACTTTAGACAATCCACACACCAATTCACGACAGTCTTTATTCATACCTACTTCCAACATATGAACGACTGTGGCCCGTTCGAATAATTAGATTGTTCTTAACCAATTAAATTATTCAGGAAGTCAAAACATGCAAAGTGAAACACAAGGATAATACTAATCCCATATGGCCTCAAACATTTGAGCATAAATGAAACACCTTTTATTTATCACCATATCGGTTACTCATTATTTGTTGTTTCGGGTAATCAACTTTTTTACTTGAATTATTACAACACTTGCCCCATGCTCTTAGCATTCACACAATGTTTAACTATGGTTCTTACTTTGTGAAATAGATCAAATGAACACATTTCCAATCATACTCATTTCACAACTCCTAATCCTTTTTCACAAGTGAAAGAATATCAAATTCTTGCTACTTATGGAATATGCAAGATTCTAACATTTTTATGCAATGATCCTTTCGTAATGTCATAGCACAAAAGTCACAATGACTATTGCCAATGATATTACAAAGTCCTCTATCGGAGATTGTTACAATACAATTCCTTAGATATGATGTCTCTCACTCAAAGTACATTTCTTTGAACATCCTTTTGCATAAAAGTTTCTAATCTAGACATAGATTTTCAATATTCAATTCCCAATATGGAAAACTTTCCATACTTACCATATGACAACAAATTCTCAATATAATCTTATCTATTCATAATAATGTCGATATGGTCTATCCAATACTATACTTCCAACTACTCACAAGCGACCAATCCTCGGCGAACTTTGGATTGTCCTTTGATAGTTGTTTAATTATCTTAGTCAAAACCGATTCTCATCCTTTTTCCCTCTAAATGTTCTAGACATTTGGAAAATTTTAGAATGGTCAAATATTATAGCATTTGCAATCGATCCTATACCCGAAGCGTATGGGACACGATGCATAATGTCTTACACGAAGATTCGATACTTTATCAATCTTCTGCCATAATATTTTATGTGCTATGTTCTCAAAATTCGAACTATGAAGAGGAATGCCGTAATCATAATCGAAATTTGAGAACACACTATGTTTCCTTGACTAAATTATTAACATTCCACAACCTAAGCGTTTAGATTTGAAATGAAGCATAATATTATCTCCCTTAATTATAGCAAAACAACTTTTCAACTCTTGCAACTTTGCAAAGTATAACTATTGTTTTCTATAATTAATATTGCTAACTTGCAATACTTTCCATAATAATCATACAATCATAACATTTATGCTCTCACTATCATGATGATTATTATAAACATAACACTTATGCTCCCACTAGCTTTGACATGTATTCAGAAACAACTTAACTTCCAGAAGAACAATACTTATTGAATTTCTTAAGTTCATGTTTCTAATACTTAATGCTTTGATAATCCTTTATCTAAGCTTATACACCTTTCCCTTAGATAGCTCATATGTGTGTCTAAACAATTTAGACTAATTGCCAAAACTCACAATTCAAATCATGGAAAGGGATACCGTAACCATAATCGAATTCGAGAATCCAATTTTCACATTCACTATCCTTTTAAAATCTCTCTTAGTGAAAGCATTTCCTCACAGTCATTTTCATGAAGGATGGAATCTTATGACACTTAGATTTTCATGGTGTATGTGTTCCTATCCATGTGAATTTGTCAAAACCAAAGTTTACGACAAATTCAAACTCATATAGACCGAACTTTCTTAATCTTGACTTCTTGCCTTATGGTAACACAGCTGCCCACCATGTCTTCCAAGTAGTTGAGCAGCTCACCCTTTCCTATCAATGTACTTTCCATTGATCAAGGTGCCTGCCTTTTATGCGTTCAAATGAGAACTCATAGAACTCACATGCATAATTAACTCAATTAGAACGGCACAGAAACAAAATAATGTCAACACGATAGGTTGTAAACCTCAACTCGTGTGCTAGTGATGGTCGATAAGGTCTATTTTGATTTGTTATTGAAACCTTTCAAGACCAATAAGACTCCCACTGACTCCTTGACATGTAAGATTCTCTTGTCAATAAACATTTCTTGACAAACAAATATTCAAGAGTTAGTGTAGTTTTTTTTATCAAAACACTTCATAAATTGATCCTAGTTGGTCTTTGTCTTATCCAAGACATCGCAACTTTCCACATTTAATGAATGTTATAATCCTTCTTAATACTTTTCACTCAATGTCACAATCTTAACTCTAAGACTTGTTTTCGAACGAAGTATGATTGACTTCTTGATTTAACCATTTCTTCAATTCCTGATTCCTCTTCTTAGACATTTAATTGCACTAAGACTCACTTAGAGGATCAATTGAGATATGGTTCTTAATCATTAAGACATATCATAAAGCATAAATGGTACTTACCCTTCTTCTTAGAATTAAGAAACTTTTATCTTTTTGCTTACTTGATTCTTCTTATTTGTTCTGCTATTGATTTAAACTTTTGCAATCAATTCAGAATTACACTTAAGCTTATAAGTATAATCATATTTACTAAACCTTTAGTAAATCATGAAGAATATCTTGTTACTCTAATGGTGGACTTGATCAACACGCAACTTTGTGTACTCGATCTCCTCGTCCTTCACTTGACACTTTGTCAATGAATTAGTCTAATTTTCAAATATGGAATTTCTCATTCATCATGCAACCAAGTTGCTTGATTCCAAGTTTTTGTCCAATTAAAACTTGGGCGATGAGAAACACTCCCAATTTGGTAAATTCTCGACATTGCCACAAATAACATAACTAAGAATCAAATCCATTATTGCTAATCATTCAAACATTAATTTTTCATACACGCCATTGCAAGGATAAATAAATAATATAAAATCAAAATTTATTTTATTGTGGAAAAAATTTGTCCTTACAATGCAATTCTTTGAAAAACTATGCTAATACATCTTTCTTAGAAATCTTATTCTAACTCTAAGTAGTAGCTCAAGAATCTAATCTTCAAGTAATGCGATCGAAATCCGTTCCTTCACGGTTAGATTCTGCTCACTTTTTCCCTTAATCTTCCTTTCTTTTCTTTGATCCTACAAAACATCAATTGTAATCTTATCACATTATGTATTAATAATCTAGAATAGAAGCTTAAAAGAGTTAGTCAATGGATTTTACCTAAAGCAGAGCCATACGTTTTGACTCTCCCATCTCTTAGATCTTTTAGGTAAATAGAGCAGCTTCGTCTCCAATGCCCCTTCTCTTGGCAATAAAAGCAAACTGACTCTTTTGGAACAGGACATGGAACTACTTCAGACATTGCCTTTCTCTTATGAACAAATTTTTCGATCATAGCATGTCTTTCGTTGCCATTGTCTATATCCATAGTGGTCTTGAAGGCAGATTCACCAACCAACTTTGCTTTTCTATTGCGCCAAACCATTGCTGATCCAGCGGCAGTAAGCATATAGCTGAGATCTACAAGGGTCACGTCGCAGTTCATCATATAGTACTCTCTTACGAACTCACTATATGAGTTAGGAAGTGACTGAAAAACCCAATCAACAACCATTTCCTCACAGACAACGGATCCCAACATTCTTAACCTGTGACTTCATCCTTAGGACATGTGCACACACCGACTTTCCTTCTTTATGTTTACTTGCCAAAAGGGCTTGAGTGAGCTTGAACTTTTCAAGTCTTCGAACTTGTGGGTTAGGGAGAATAATTGGAGGAGGTGGAGGAAGTGAAGCATGATCTCTTATTCCTCAATCGAATCGTGGAATATCATCTTCATGGGGAATGTTGTTCCACGGGATTTGGGAAGACCATAGTTGTCGTACTTTGACATCTACAAAACGGGAGAAAACGAATTCAAGTTAGTTGATTGATTGAGTCCTTAGTAAATCACCCAAATGAGATACTAAGGCTAGGACCCAGCACAATACGCTACAACCTAGAAAAGGGATGCCGTAATCTAGTTGCAGAATATTTGAAGGTAAGTGAATGACGATTCACTAATTTCCACCATGAAAAACGAAAAAGAAATTTAAGTTTTAAATCTATGAAAACTCCTAGATCCTTTGAGTGTAACACCAAGATTTCCAAAGGAAAAATTTTCATTTAATTAATCAATTCAATGTTAAAAACACTCGTTTAAAATCTTATTCACATTCGATTTACAAAACATAGTTTCATTTTCATTATAATAGAAGACTAGGATCCTCCAAAACACAACTCTTTCTTTGGTGTGTACAATCGAACCGTTGCCATCCCGCGTTACTGTAAGAACCTGAAACAACATAACATAAACAACGTAAGCACGAAGCTTAGTGAGTTCCCCAATATACCTTACGCACATACGCCTTCCGGCCCGGACCTTTCGGTCCACATAACATTGCCTTCCGGCCCGGATCTTTCGATCCACATAACATTGCCTTCCGGCCCGGATCTTTCGATCCACATAACATTGCCTTCCGGCCCGGATCTTTCGATCCACATAACATTGCCTTCCGGCCCGGATCTTTCGATCCACATAACATTGCCTTCCGGCCCGGACCTTTCGGTCCACATAATATATATCGCATATAAGCACACATCACATATAAAGCATCTTCCCCTCTAGACATAGCATGAATATAGCACACACGACCTTCCGGTCTAACAGTCAAACCCATTCCGGGTGAAGTATAGTGAGAAGACTCACCTCGCGGACACTGGAAGATAGCAACTCCTAAAATCCCTTGCACTTGATCCTCCGAGCTACAAGCTCCCTGTAACATCATATATCCCTTATTTAATACTTCTATCTTCCACGTTAACTGACCCTAAGAAATCACACCAGTCAACTCTGGTCAACAGTCCATTGTCAGCTCGACTGGACTCGGCGAGTTCCCTGGCGACTCGGCGAGTCTGGTCGTCCTTCAATCCTCTAAGATTCCCCTTCTACTCGTCGAGTATCCTCTTTGACTCGACGAGTCACTCCTGGAAGAATCGCGGGGCCACCCCGACTCCACTCGCCGAGTCTGAAGAACAACTCGGCGAGTCCCAGTGAATCTTCAAGCTACTCGCCGAGTCTGATCATCCGACTCGGCGAGTCCACGCCATGCAGTCGATCAAACTGCTTCATGAGATACATATTTTCCGAATATACAACCATAGGACCTTCTGAACCTCTAAGGGGTACTAATACAGGGTTATAAACATTGGGTAACGACACAACAATCCATCTAATCTCCAAATGGGTTTCATAAACCCTAAATTCGTGCACACATCAATATAGCAGAAATGATCCGAAATATTACCTGAATAACACCCTCTCTGTGTCCCCAAACCTCAGAACTCAACCCCTTGCTCTTCCTTTGGCCAAAACCCTTCCTCTTCTTGCACCACAATTCCTTCAAAGTCAATAATGGCCTTCAAGTTTTGCTCCAGATGCCACAGTCGTCTAGGGTTCTCCACAATCGGCCAAAAGACGTGAAATGACGACATAACAACCCTTAAATACGACCCAATACGAAACGGCTAGGGTTTCCGCTGAACAGCGTCGACTCGCCGAGTCCATACCTGGACTCGTCGAGTCCAGTCGCGAACCCGCGACCAAATCTGCGACCCTACTCGGCGAGTCTGGCTCCAACTCGCTGAGTCTCCCCTTTAAAACACCCCAAAATGCAATTTAACAATACTTGAGATTTTGGGCTGTTACAATTCTCCCCCACTAGAATTAGACTTCGCCCTCGAAGTCTCATTCTGAAAATAGTTCTGGATGCTGCTCCCGCATCACACGTTTCGGCTTCCCTAGACACTACCGATCTCTCCCGCGACCGCTACTGAACCAATGCCAGAGGTACCTCCTTGTTCCTCAGAACCTTGATCTTCCGATCTCCGACGGCCACTGGCCTCTCGACGTAACACAGGCTCACATCCACCTAATCGTTCTCTAGTAGAACCACTACTGACTCATCCGCTATACACCTCTTCAACTGCGACACATACCAGTGTCATGGATCCGTCCCAATTCCGTTGACAGCTCCAAACGATAGGCCACCCTTCCTACCTTCGCACCTTCACGAAAAGACCCAACATACCGGGGCCCCCCATTTACCCCTCTTCCTAAATCGAAGCACCCCGTCAGAAATACGAAGTCGCTAACCTGAATCACATACTCGTAACGGCGTCTGCCTGCATAACTTTCCTGATAACTCTAGACGATCACTAACTCTCTTTAACCTGCTGATTCTGCTTTGCCAACTAAAGTACGAACTCTGAACTGCTCATCACTCTCTGTAATCGGAAATTACCCAAGATGCACTCTGCTCCAAATCTCAACGATCACTCAACCCATAAGGGTTAGGGAACCCTGAACCACCGGATCCCCGATCCAAAGCCCACTTTGCCCATTCCGGATCGACTGAGAGATCCGTTCTCCCTCTCAGATCAACTCTCACAAGTTCCCTCTTGCCATCACATACACATACTGAACTAGTCCCAACACCCGCAGGTGGAAAGACCCGATACACTGATGATATCCTCGAACATCTCCCAAGATGAACCACCACATCCACCCTACACCCTGATCAGATTCACACTGGGAATTTAAAATTTTCTCTCTCCATGCATCCCTTCTGAGCCTCAACAGACATCCCAACCGGATGGATTCCTACTCCACTGCCGCGAACACGACGCTCAAAACCATACTCGAAATACTCTAACCATAACTCTGCTCTGCAGCTTTCACTTTCGTGAACTTGCACCCCCTTCGGAGCTACATACCCTCCTCTTTTCCTTTTCCACGGAACTCTCTTGAACATAATGCCACTACAACCGGTGCCACGGTGCTCGCCCCAAGCGACACCACCCTTTTTGCGTAACTGCTATTCACATACTCTGGTTCTCATTGCAGGGACTCTCAATCCCATGCACTCTCTCCACTCATCGAAATCACTGCCTCCGCTAAACAAGATCTATAACCCGGGGCCAGACCTTCCAATGCAATCACACTGCAACATACGCGATCCGCAAATCTCGAGCTAATCCAGCAATACCAACAGAGTCTCCAGTATGACTGGACCGACTCTCATAACACATACTAGTCACTCGAGGCTATATCTCTGTGGGTCCGTACACCCAAACTCTGCGAACCCTCAGGTTCTAACTCTGGGAACCTTCCGGTTCCAGCTCTAGAAACATGCACAACATAATCCCATGGGATTAATGCAGTACAACCCATCACGTACCTCAAACGTACCAATACTCTGATCGCAAAATTCCGATTACTTACTCAAGCTTAATCCCGACCTCCTCTCAGGCCTCCACAATCAAATACCCTAGGTCTGTATCTCGCCCCGCATACTCAACACTCGCTCTCGTCGGCCTATACTTTGCGCTGACAAACACTGCTGGATCCCAACAGCTAAGCACCCTTACATACTCATCGATCTCCCGGAGAATTTTACAATTCTCCCCCACTAAAGCACTGACTAACTGCCACCGACCGTCATTAACGACCTTTCAGAACCATACTGCGCAAAGAGAACATTTACCCACTGACTGCTTCCCACAAGCGTAAGCAACCCTCAGCAAAACACATCTCCTCCCTGATCAATCCGCTCAAAAGAATCCGATCTTTCAATTATCCACTCCACAACTGCAGATGCTACCCGTCATTCAACCCAGTGCCGCATCTCCACTATCAACCCTCACGAACGATGACCAACGGAATTCCCAAGCAATAACCCATAACCAAACCCACAACCTGCCAAAGGTTGAATATCGCATCGAAAACCGCACAAGGCTACCAGTACCAAAACACCAAACTATAATCATACTAAACCATCAGGAAACAACGAATGCCAAGCGAAAACCTGAAACACCAATCCATAACCATGCCAAACCCGCGAAACAACGAATACCGCATCGAAATCCACACCAGACACCAGCACAAACAATACGCCACAATCAACGCAAGCTACTCAAGACATCAAGAGAGCATCATACCCGCAGCTGCCTCCGGCACTGCTCCGTCTCCCTCTGCCGCAAGCCGATAAGCACGATCTTGAGCCCTTGGGCTCTGCTCCATCCTGTCCTCCTCCTGAACTCCTCAAGGTGGCCGATGCTAGAGCCTGCACCGGTCCTGCAGGAAACTGTGGACGGTTGACCCTCAAATGTCCAACCTGTCAACACTGATAACAAATCCTGAAATCCCGAATTGGCACTGACTGCCGACAACCCCGCGCATAGTGCCCCTCCTTTCCGCACTTGCGGCTTGCACCACCGGACCAGCAACTCCGGTGTGACTCCTCCCACACTTCCCACAGGTGTGGCCGCTCCGATCCCCCATTCCAACGTCTACGGTCCTGAACCGTTTCGGCGCCGACTGCGACTGCATCGGGGCCTGCCTCAGCTCACGCGACTGCAACTCAACCTCTAACTCACGCCACATGGCGGTCTTCTGCAACTCCAACAGGGTCTCACACCTCCGCGCAGACACGAACTGTCTGATACTCCCTTGAGCATACTCAGATATCGGGGCATCTGAGCCTGCTCCTAAGCGAACTCAGGGCAAAACATCGCCCTCTCAATAAACATCCCGGTGCTCTCAGTCACCGACTCCAAATCCTGCTTCAGCTTAAGGAACTTCCGAGCCAATTTCCCCTTTTCATCCCGCGGAACATAGCGAGTACTGAACATCTTTATGAATTGATCCCATAAAACCGCAGCCCTTTGCGCATCGGAAAATGACCTCGTAGTCAATCTCCACCAATCCTTCGCCCCGAGCCTCAATAGGTTCAGAGCACACCTCACCCTCTGATCAGCAGGGCATAGACTCGTGGAGAAACACCCCTCCATGTCTGATAACCATCTCATAGCAACAATCGGGTCCTGAACTCCATCGAATGTGGGAGGCTTTGCATAATAGAAGTCCCGATACTGAAAACTCCGACTAGCCCCTTTCTTTGCCGTTGCTACAGCCGCTGTAACCGCCGCGGCAGCCGTCCCTGCGGAAGCCGCATATCGCTCATCAAACTACTTCAATCATAGTGGTCCTGATCGACCCAAACAATTCTGGCGACTCAGCCCGCAACAATGCAGCAACCTCGTCACGCCGGATCTCGCGAATCCTCGCATCCCGCTCGCTCGTGCTCGTCCGATCGATAACCGGATAACAAGATAGCCACAAGCATCATCCACTACGAACCATGGTACTCATCCCATGACATCCCTCCTCAATATGCTTCGGTGTATGGTACCTGAACCATAGCACCACTCCTCAATCTGCTCCAATGTATAGCACTCGAACCACAACATCTATCTCAATCTGTTCCGATGTATGGTGCCCTGACCATAACATCACTCTGTATCCGCTCCGATGTATGGTATTCGAACCATAACATCACTCCTCAATCTGTTCCTTAGGACCTTCAGAATGCCCCCTGTATCAAGTATGGGTCCTCTGCTTTCAGTAGTACGGGCCCATACTACCTGCCACATCTACCCATACTTTCCACACGGACCATCCCAGAGTTCCTAAGTAGCTGATAAACCTGCTCTTTCACCCATCTCATCGCGCGTGCTCGCTTTCCAGCGAAATCCTCTACTCTACCAGCGCACTCATCTGGCTAGGTTTACTCCCTAGTCCCTTCTGCTGTCCTCCCACTTCTTTGCTATCAGCTGCTGAAGAGTTCCTAATGATGCCAGCCCTCTACCTCTTGAGTATCGTCATACTCACTTAGTAGCTGACTCCCATCATCGATAACTCCACAAAGCACAAAGCAAGCAGCATTCGAGCATTGAAGCATTCATAGGACTCCCCATCTGTGGTAGCTCCACCTTCTCGGCTCATCCTCGGAAGTACCCCTGTACCCCGTAGCTTTACCCCTTGTGCGTTCTAACTAGATACTCTCACTCATCACATACACACAAAAGCATAACGCACATATAACAGCAAACCCTAGACTAAGGCATCACAAATCAGGCCACTCTAGTCCTAAGATGTGAAATACCTAGCCTGTCTCTAGCATGCAATAACGTCTCATAAAGTGCATAATAGATATTTCATAATACAAAAGTAAGGGTATTTTGGGAAATCACCGTTTGGCTCTGGCTGATTGTACACACTGCTCTTTCTTGCTTTCTCTTTGAACTCTTATTCACTTTTAGAAAACCATTTATTTGGAAAACTTTTTCTTACTTCCTCAGTTTGAGTCCAGATTTACCCGTAGGCGCGTCCGAATCCCTCAAACCAAGGCTCTGATACCAATTTGTAACACCAAGATTTCCAAAGGAAAAATTTTCATTTAATTAATCAATTCAATGTTAAAAACACTCGTTTAAAATCTTATTCACATTCGATTTACAAAACATAGTTTCATTTTCATTATAATAGAAGACCAGGATCCTCCAAAACACAACTCTTTCTTCGGTGTGTACAATCGAACCGTTGCCATCCCGCGTTACTGTAAGAACCTGAAACAACATAACATAAACAACGTAAGCACGAAGCTTAGTGAGTTCCCCAATATACCTTACGCACATACGCCTTCCGGCCCGGACCTTTCGGTCCACATAACATTGCCTTCCGGCCCGGATCTTTCGATCCACATAACATTGCCTTCCGGCCCGGATCTTTCGATCCACATAACATTGCCTTCCGGCCTGGATCTTTCGATCCACATAACATTGCCTTCCGGCCCGGACCTTTCGGTCCACATAATATATATCGCATATAAGCACACATCACATAAAAAGCATCTTCCTCTCTAGACATAGCATGAATATAGCACACACGACCTTCCGGTCTAACAGTCAAACCCATTCCGGGTGAAGTATAGTGAGAAGACTCACCTCGCGGACACTGGAAGATAGCAACTCCTAAAATCCCTTGCACTTGATCCTCCGAGCTACAAGCTCCCTGTAACATCATATATCCCTTATTTAATACTTCTATCTTCCACGTTAACTGACCCTAAGAAATCACACCAGTCAACTCTGGTCAACAGTCCATTGTCAGCTCGACTGGACTCGGCGAGTTCCCTGGCGACTCGGCGAGTCTGGTCGTCCTTCAATCCTCTAAGATTCCCCTTCTACTCGTCGAGTATCCTCTTTGACTCGACGAGTCACTCCTGGAAGAATCGCGGGGCCACCCCGACTCCACTCGCCGAGTCTGAAGAACAACTCGGCGAGTCCCAGTGAATCTTCAAGCTACTCGCCGAGTCTGATCATCCGACTCGGCGAGTCCACGCCATGCAGTCGATCAAACTGCTTCCTGAGATACATATTTTCCGAATATACAACCATAGGACCTTCTGAACCTCTAAGGGGTACTAATACAGGGTTATAAACATTGGGTAACGACACAACAATCCATCTAATCTCCAAATGGGTTTCATAAACCCTAAATTCGTGCACACATCAATATAGCAGAAATGATCCGAAATATTACCTGAATAACACCCTCTCTATGTCCCCAAACCTCAGAACTCAACCCCTTGCTCTTCCTTTGGCCAAAACCCTTCCTCTTCTTGCACCACAATTCCTTCAAAGTCAATAATGGCCTTCAAGTTTTGCTCCAGATGCCACAGTCGTCTAGGGTTCTCCACAATCGGCCAAAAGACGTGAAATGACGACATAACAACCCTTAAATACGACCCAATACGAAACGGCTAGGGTTTCCGCTGAACAGCGTCGACTCGCCGAGTCCATACCTGGACTCGTCGAGTCCAGTCGCGAACCCGCGACCAAATCTGCGACCCTACTCGGCGAGTCTGGCTCCAACTCGCCGAGTCTCCCCTTTAAAACACCCCAAAATGCAATTTAACAATACTTGAGATTTTGGGCTGTTACATTGAGATTCATTGAACATTTCAATGGCATGTTTAAATCTCGATATGCCCCTCTAGTTTGTGACTGGAATGCCGAGGATCACAAAGCAGGTGTGAATAACCATGCAAACTTACATGGTGCCCTTACATGTTACAGTCACCTATTTGATGTGCCGGCAAACCACACACGCTCCACCGAACTATGACAAACATTTAGTCACCCTTTGCTACATTTGCTTAGAACCATTTAGTGTGCCGGTTAACCACACACGCTCCACTAACGTCTTCGCAAGGGCACAAAGTGTAATTTCATGGAATTGCAGCAATTCACTTTTACCTAAGTAACTAAGATTGGGAATTTTTAAAACATTTAGTTACTTTTGTACTTCATTATACTTATAATCGAAGGCTTTTGTCCTATCCTACCCGTTCAGCTAACGACCCTCCACTAGTCAAGAGTGCGGTGGGTAAGAGTAGATACCCATTCAATCGCCATTTTATAGGCAATTTCCTTAAACACCCCTTATAGACCAGCTTCGTGAATGAGGCCTACTAACGGTAAGATTGACTTTTATTCATACATATATATAATGTTAGACTTTTAATACTATATATAATATAGGGTGTATTTTATACTTTTTAAAATACTAGGTGGTCTAATTTAACAATTATACTTTTAATTCAATTAAATTGTAAACCAAAACTTTTATGGATTTATTAAACCTCTTTTAATTATACACCTTAATTAATTAATAAAACCATAAGGGTGTGATTTGAACTTTTCAAAACAATATTAGGGTTTTAGAATTTAACATTCCTAAATTAAACCCTTAATCAACTTTTAAATTCCAAAACTTGAGGACATGTTTTGAAACATTTCAAAACATTAGGGTTTAGAATTTAAATATGCATCAAAATTAAACTATTAATCAAAATTTAAATTCCAAAACTTGAGGGCAAGTTTTGAAACCTTTTTCAAAACATTAGGGTTTCAACAATTTAAATTTCAAAACTAAACTTTTGAGTTCAAATTTAAACTATAAAACCTAAAGGGGAAAATATGAAACTTTTCATAACACAAGGATCAAATAACAAATAATATTAATTAACATTTAATCACATAATTATCCATATTTGATTTATTTAATGATTTCTTGCAAAACAATTTACCAATTTAATCAAAATAATTAATCAATTATCACATAAGGAAATAAATATTTTATTAATTGATAAATACCTTCAATTAGATCAAGAATATACTCATATATATATCATAAATTCATATCTATATTGATCTAATATGGTAAATTCAAGTATCTCAAAGATAAACAGCAAGAAATCCCGAAAATAGCTCCATCTGACGCTCGAACTAGCCGAGTACCCCCATGGACTCGCCGAGTAGGGGCAATTCTCCGAGTCCACAGTGGGACTCGCCGAGTCCATCATGCAGAACCACAAAAATCGAATTTTTTCAACATACAAGGCATCAATACAATAGAAACCAATCTAGGCTCTGATACCACTGATGGGTTTTATACATAAGAACATCCTATGTGCTCATACAAACCCTAATGCTTGGATCTAGGTTTCTCTATTGTACATGCAAGTTATCCAAGACTATAAACCCTAATTCTAGCATACAAGTAATCATATTAATGTGTGACTGGGTTTAAGATATTACCTTGATTGTTATGTGGCAATAACAATCACAATTCCTCCTTGTAATGACTTTTGAAAGCTTAGAGTCACAAATGTCACTCCTCTAATGGTTCACAAACACCAAGAGCAAGAGGATGAATAAGAGAAGAGAAGGAGGCTGCTCAAAACATGTGGAAACCCTAGAAAGAAGCTTGTCTTCGTTTTTGGGGCATTAGGGCTCTATATATAGTGAGGCCATTAGGGTTATCTAACAAGGAAACCCTAATTTGGATGCTTAAGCCCTAAGCAACCCATGGACTCCTTTCCTTAAAGGCCTTGGACGATTTCTAATGGGTTTCCCCATAGAATCCGTCTAACCTTATAATATAAGGCAATCCATAACCCAATTGCAATTATCTTATAATTACAATTCTAGTCCCTTAAGTTTAATTAATCTCTTTTAGTCACAAACTTAATTCTTATTATTTCTTGACTAATATTAATTAAACAATATGATTTCTCCTTTAATATATTATTCTCATAATATATTAATAAATCATATTTAATCCTTTCTCTCCATAATTCACCCTATCAAGTTGCTTTGGTGAAGGCAACCCAAAAGGACCATGCACCATCGGGTCAAGTACATACCAAAATAGTTATGGACTTAGACACTAATCCAACAAAAACCTCATTACTCTGTTCTTTCTTGATGTTATATACCAATTCTATCTCGCTGTAACAACTTTAAAAAATTTAATTACTAAATATTTAGCACTAATTTTTACAATTTTAATTCTTCATTAGTAGAGCTTCAAATAATTTCACAATTCCTTTCCCTCTAAGCTACACACGTTAAGGCTGCATATTAGGGTAAGTTAACTTACTGGAAATAGGGTTTACATTTTCTGTAATTATCTCTGGCGGCTAATTGATCGAAATCTACATTTCTTCATTATGTTTGTGCATTGAGTTTGGCGATATAGGTTGTCACTCATCTAAATTATATATTTATTTAATTTACTATTGTCGTGATCATCGTTTCTTGTTCTCTGGTCATCTTCATATATATTATCATCTTAAATTACAAATACATTGGTTTTTCTCTTATAATCTATGATTGCCACACTTTGATTACATGTTAATAAATTATGCAATATTATTCAAAAGTTATATTCAATAGTATGCATGCGTAGTAATGCCTTCATCTATAATTTATTTTTATTGTATGATTGTTCTCTGCTCATCAACAGTTTATCGTCTTTAATAAATTGGTATTGACTATAGTTTTTTGTTTATTTTTAATCAAGAAAGATGTCGAACTTGAAACAAAAAGGAGCATCAGGTGCGAATTCAACTAAAATCATTGCACCTCAGGTTTTGAAATGCAACAAGACTCCATCTGCAAAATTCATAAGAAGACAATTACAAGATGAAGAATTCGAGTTTCTCAAAATCATAAACCACATCCAATGCACCTATAACCTCTAGCACCAAAACCCCTAAAGCTAAATCATAAACACCAACGATCACTAGTACTTCCTCGGCATCACTTACAACATCCACACCATCCTCAACAAATACATCTAAAACTTCAGCAACTGGACCATCGACACCAACTTCAACACCTACATTTACAACCAAAACTTCAGCACCTACATTATCGAAACCATCCTCAACACCGATTCAACTACCACATCATTAACATCTATATCTACTACCACAATCTCAACACCTTCCTCGACACTACCATCCTCAACAACTACAGTAACTACCACATCCTCCTTACCTAAAGGAGCTACCACATCCTCCACATACACATATATCCCAACACCTACCCAAGGATCTACCCCATCACCAACATAACTAACCGTGAATGGATCTGTTGTGGAAAATGTAGAAGGTGAAAATAATTCCTCTAAATATTGTGGACCTCATGGACATTTAACTGCTAATGTTTGGCAAAAAAACGTGAGTTACCAATCATATCTTACAAATTTTTTCTATGTATAACCTTTTGGTGTACACGTACATATGAATTCAAAACTAAAACGATCACATGATTATTTACAGGTTCATGCCACCAGGACCTTGTGCACACATTATTAGTCGGTCCTTTTTACAAATAGTAGATCCAGAAGGCTACACTTAGGGAAAAGTAAGCAAAGAAATGTGTGAATTATATTGGGAGGATTTCAGGTAGTTAACTATATGTGATAAATTCTTCTTTGGTAAACATTTCCATTTAAACCTATGTTTATATTTATATTGTGTAGAAAAAATGTTGTTAGGGTGAAACAATAGACTCACTGGTGAGGCAAGCTTTGGCAAGTAAAGCAGCACAAAGATATCACCAATATCTCTACAACATGTGGAGCCAACAAAGAAACCTACATGACTTTAAACCATCTCGTATTTCACAAGAAGTTTGGAACTCATGGAAAGCAAAATGGAATACAGATGAACACAAGCTGAAATACGGGTAGACCATGAAAAATAGGGGTAACTATGTGGCTGATGGAATAGCACAACCTACCCATAACGTTGAATCCACAAATCATTTGAAGATAGCTTCTGATTTGATAATTTTTTTAATGGTACATCAATGTTTATGTTTATGTGTATGTTTAACATTTTATGGTATTTATGTAGAAGAGGAAATTAGGACGTGATCCACCCCACAGTGAATTGTTCCTATATACACACATGAAGAATCACAATGAAGTCACATTTACATATGAAAAAGATAGAAAAATCCATGTAATATTCATTTCAGTGCAATTGAACTTTTATATTGTAGCTAGTCCTTAATGTCATTCATAACTTTGATATCTTGTAATTTAAATTATTATTATTTTGTAGACGGTCTACACAGAAAATGGGAAGATATGGAAGCTGAAGGTGCTAAATTTGAGGATGACAAAATATTTTAGGATGTTGTTGGCGGCCATGACAATAAAAAATGAACACTTTATGGATTAGTCTCTTTTGAAAAGGCCATTCACAAGATTAAGAGTAAAACGGATATATCTTACATTCCGAAAAAATGATGAAATTGAAGAATTGAGGGAGCTTGTTGCTAAAAAATAACAAAACAAAGAGCCTAAATAAATAATGAAGGCCCAAGAAGACCAATAAAATGCGAGAGTCGAGAAACTTGATAAACAACTTAAATCAAAAATGGATCTTATTAATGTTATTAGAGAGCAACAAAACTAGTAGGTCATAAAGTGTTGAAATGTTTATTGCAAAGTATTTATGTTAGAGTTGCCACTTTCCAATTTCCATGTAATAAATAATTGTTGTAATATTTTATGATATAATGTTATTTGATTTTTTTGTTATTTTTGTTTTTCATATATTACTACAAAATAATTTAGATTTAATTTATAAATCGATTATCAATCCGTCCATATGGAATCTGCTATATAATATACACCATGGAAATTGCTAGGGATTGATGACCATGAAATTTGCTAGGGAGTCATCACCACGGAAGTTGTTAGGGATTCATCACCACCAAATTTGGAAGGATCCACAACCAAAGAATTTGATCAAGATTCAGCACTACAGAAGTTGCTAGGTATTCACCACCACATAATTTTCTAGGGAATTACCACTACGGAATTTTCTACGGGTTCACCACCACGGAATTTGCTAGGGATTCACCACCACAAATTTTCTAAGGATTCACCACCATGGAATTTGCTAGGGATTCATCACCACAAAATTTGCTAGGGAATCACCTCCACAAAATTTGCTAGGAATTCACTACCACAGAATTTGCTAGGGATTCACTACCACAAAATTTGTGATGGAATCAAACTACGGAATACAAGACGGAATACCATCTACAACGGATTTCATTTCATTTTCATATTTGCGTTGGAATGATTGTTTCCCTAGTAAACCCTCGCTACGGGATTTTTTGGGACAAAAATTGGTCGTTGCAAATTTCGTCGCTATTCGTCTTTTCCAAAAAAAAATTCAACTTTTCGTAATGGATTCCTTCCCTATCAAAATCTCTTTTCTTGTAGTGATGCGATAGAATGCAAAGATCGCAAATCAGGACTGGTAGCACATGTTGTCAAGCATGTGACTGACATGGTTGCAATTGTGAACATTGGAGAGATTTTCATGATCTCTTTGCTTACCCAAGAAATCTGTGCTCGAGGATGGTTCATAGACACTGGAGCCACTGTGGATATTTGTGGGAAATAAGAAAGCTTCCGCACATACTGTCAAATGCCACCAGGAACGATAGTTGTCTGTGTTGGTGGTCATAGAGCTGAAGTTCTAGGGAGAGCTGATGTTCATCTAAAGTTCACACATAGTGAATGGGTTACCCTTTGAGGTGTTCTTCGTGTTCCTATTTTCTCTAAAGGGTTGGTTTCCACAGACAAGTTTATAACGGTATGTTCAAGATGGTGCTTGATAATGGCAAAATTGCAATTACTAAGGGCAGACGATATGTTGGAGGGCGAACAATTGTTCTGGGATGTATCTTTTGTGCCTTAGTGATGAGGGTAGTGTGAGTGGACCAAGTGTTGAGAGTAATGATGTCGGTGCGAGTGTTGCGAGTGTATCTTGTGTTGCTAGTAATGATGTAATTTGTGTATAGGTTGCCAATGCAAATGAAGTGAACTTTTCTACTTATTTTGTTTGTTCGATTTCTTTATGGCATAAATGTTTAGCACACACTAATGTTAAAAACATTGAAAAGCTACAATCTAAAGGAATGTTAAAATATGACTCAAAATATTTTGAAAAATGTGAAACTTGTGTGAAATCAAAGTTTACAAAGAAACAACTTCCATCAATTAAGAGAAATACATCATTATTTGAGTTGATTCATTCTGATATATGTGAATTAAATGGAATACTTAATCGAGGAGGAAAAAAGGTATTTCATCACATTCTGTGACGACTCCAATCGATATTTACAAGTTTATTTGCTGAGATCAAAACATGAAGCTTTTGATGCATTTATACTGTGCAATGCTGAAGTCGAAAATTAACTTGAAATACATATCGAAATTCTTCGCTCAGACAGAGGCGGAGAATAGTTCAACTGAGAGTTTGACACAGTCTGTGAAGAGAATGGAATCAAACATGAGAGAAATTCACCATATACTCCCCAACAGAATGGTTTAGCTGAAAGAAAGATTTGAACCTTTTGTGAGATGTTCAACTATATGTTGAACCAATTAGGTCAACCAAATAATATGTAGGGGAAGCATTATTGATTTCTTGTTATGCTCATAATAGGATCACTTGTCGTGTGATACATACAAGGCCTTATGAGTTGTGGAAAGGTAGAAAACTTAACCTAGACAATTTGAAAGTGTGGGGCTATCTTGCTTATTATCAGACACGTGAGCCTAAGCGAACCAAATTGAGAGCATGAGCTAATAAGAGTATATTTATTGGATATGCTCATGATAGCAACGCTTATCGATTATTAGATATTGAATCAGGTGTCGTTGTTGAATCCAGAGATGTGAAATTCTTTGAGGGCAGGTTTTATAGGGATGATGAAAACTCCAGTCATACAACACCTACAAGTACTTCTCGGGAAATACTCTCAGCTCCTCTTATTATGGAGGAACCAAGGAGCGGTACTTGGGCTAGAATAGAGAAAAGTTTTGGAGTTGATTTTTATTCTTATTTGGTCAAAGAAACACAAAACAAAGTGATAAGAGAAGTAATCTTTTCCATTAACTTGGATGACGATCCTAATACCTTTACTGAAGCCATGATGTCTAAAGATGCTCCTTTGTGGAAGGAAACCACAAATGAAAAAATTCGTTCAATTATGGGTAATGGAACTTGGGAGTTATCTGATCTACCCAAGGGGAAGAGACACATAGGATCCAAATGGATATTCATGAGAAAATATCATCCAGATGGATCCATATCTACATATAAAGCTAGAGTAGTTGTTAAAGGCTACAGGCAGGGACAAGGGATCGATTATTTTGATATCTATGCCCCAGTTGCTAGGATTAGATCTGTTAGAACTCTCATAGCAGTATAAGCCTTGAAAGGATTGTACATTCATCAAATGGATGTGAAGACAACATTTCTGAATGGTCATCTCAAGGAGGAGATTTACTTACAACAACCTGAATGTTTCGTAATACTCAGATAGGAAAACAAAGTTCGTCGACATGTTAAATCGTTGTACGGGTTGAAGCAAGCTCCAAAAACAGTGGCATGAGAGATTTGATACCACTGTGATTGCTTTCGGATTTCAACACAATAGTGCTCCCAGGTGTATTTATTCGAAATACACATGCAATTACATAGTAGTAATATGTCTTTATGTTGATAATTGGCACTCGCCTAGAAGTGTTCTTAAGATGAAGAAATACCTGTCCTCGAGCTTTAAGATGAAAGATCTTGGTGAAGTTGATACAATTCGTGGTATCAAGGTGGAAAAGACAGGCAGTTAGATTTCTCTGAGTCAATCTCATTATATAAAAAATTTTTGACAAAGTTTCAACATTTGAATAATAAGGAATTCAACACATATTTTGATTCATGTGTGAAACTTAACGTGAATTCTGGACGAGCAGTGGCTCAACTGGAATATGCAAGTGCAATTGGATATTCTATTGCCTTCAATACCCATGTACTATGACAGTGAGGCCACACTATCTATAGTATATAATGTGATATATAATGGGAAGTCGAGACATGTAGGTCTAAGACACAATTTTGTGAGACAACTAATTGAAAGTGGTACCATCAATGTTGTCTATGTCAAGACAAGTAGCAACTTGGCAGTTCCGTTTACCAAACTTCTGATGAGATATTTGGTTACATCTACCATAAGATTCATGGGTCTAAAACCACAATAGAATCGCTTCATGATGGAAATCCAGATTGGCATTAGTGCTCCTAATTATCAAGTTTAAAGGGAAACAATGAATTCACTAACGATAGAAGGTACTTTCATTAATGATAGATCTATATGAGGTAGGATAGTACATCGTTGCCAAGAACAAGGTTGAGTTATGACTCTTAACAAAGTTTTAGAGACATCTAAGCAACGAAGATGTTGTAAAACATTTCCTATTTGATCTAGAGGTGGTGCCGCCTCAAGTGGAGATTAGTGGTTTATCTTCTCAAGGAACATGAAAAAGATATATAGTTTATGGCCATATTAGCGTTCAGGGAGAACGCAAACACGGCATGTGATGTGTGGGGGTAAACCGGAGAGGCCACAAATTTCATGGTTTAAGCATATAAGGATACCATATACTTGGTGTCTTCTTGTTTGTTCTTCATAAGGTAGGCTTTAATCTTCGTGACACCCGAGTGACATCATATTTCTAAGTGAAAGGAAACTTTCCAACTTGATGGGGGATTGTTGGAATAGGCCAAACCCACACATGTGTAGGTTCATATGTATTTTCGCTTGATAGGCCTTTAAAGTCTTAAGTGGATCAAAGGAATCGGCCAAGCCCACACATGCGTGCCTAGCCTATCCTAGCACCATCCGACGCCTCAAGTGCACAAAATGGACACCCGAGTGACATCATATTTCTAAGTGAAAGGAAACTTTCCAACTTGATGGGGGATTGTTGGAATAGGCCAAACCCACACATGTGTAGGTTCATATGTATTTTCGCTTGATAGGCCTTTAAAGTCTTTAGTGGATCAAAGGAATCGGCCAAGCCCACACATGCGTGCCTAGCCTATCCTAGCACCATCCGACGCCTCAAGTGCACAAAATGGCATGATTTAGGCACACTTGGCACTAGGCACGACGCTTCAGTTACTGGAGATGAGGTGCGTCTATTTTTGGCGAAGTTCGGGTCAAGGTGGTTTGACCGATCTGGTCAAACGATTCACTTCGTAGATATGGAAAAAAATATTCTAACACTTTGTAGATATGGCAAAAAAATATTCTGGAAGGGTTATAAAACGACTAGCTTGGAGAACAAGTCGTCGTCCTAGGTTTTCCAAGGGCCGGCCCACTTGGGCCCCTTTTCCGAATTCTAGGGTTTCAATTCCTATAAATACAGTTCCCTAGGAGCCATATTTGAGACTTACAAATTTCTAATCTCTCTCTCTCTCTCACTCACTCACTCACATGCACACACTCTGTGTGTGTGTGTGATTTCTTACTAGATTCTCAATATTCACTTTGCGTTTATCATTTTCCATTGTTTTTGGAAACTTGGTAAATATGTATTAAATCCTAGGGTTTTACTATGTTGCGTACATGCAATAAAATCAAAGTAAAAACCTTAAAGGACAAGAGTCTGATCCGTGCAGTTATTCCACAATCAAGATCCAAGAATAGTCATCAACAGGTTGGTTTTACATTATTGTCTTGTTTTAATTTCTACCAATAACAGGAAACTCTCCTTCTACCTTTCTTATAATCAGATCTAGTTGAGAAAGATTAATACGATTTTTGGACGAAACTTGGTAATCATATTAATATAATTGGATTTATTATTCGCAGCTAATTGACATATAATTTTCAATATTATTTTTCGGTTTCCTTTCATGTCTATTGGTTTTGATTTACAAGATTCTTAAAGGTTTTTTTATTTTTGTGTTTATAAATCAATAGACTAATGGACATCCAAATCTCAACTGCTAGTCACCACTACATGGACCAAGAGTTTGCCAAGCTTGACGGATTCGATGGTCAGAATTACACGTGTTGGGTTGACAAGGTCAAGTTCATGCTTCATGTTCTAAAGCTCGCCTATGTTTTGGACCTAAAATTGGCCCCAATTACTATTTATCCAATTCTTGAGGTTGGGAAAACTATGGATCCAACTATCATCTCTAATCTGGAAAAGGAAAGGGCTCTGCGTAGAGAGTCTGAGGAACTGTATGTGGGTCACATCAAGAACTCACAGTCTGATTAGCTCTATGATCTTTACGCATCGGTCAAAGATCCAAGAGAGCAATGGAGTGCTTTAGAAGTCAAGTACAAGGATCATGAAGAAGGTACTAAAAAAGTACCTAGTGTCAAATTACCTAGAGTTTCAAATGGTTGATTAAAAACCTATCATGGAGCAAGTGCATGAACTCCAGGTCATGGTCAACAAGCTAAACTTGCTCTCCATCTCGATACCAGAACTCTTTCAGGTTGGTCTGATGATCGCAAAACTAACACCCTCATGGAAGGACTTCTTTAAGAGAATTATGCACAAATGTAAGGACTACTCCTCGGATGATCTGATGAAACACCTTCGCATTGAGAAGGAAACTCGCATTAGGGACAAGCGTGGTAAAGTCAGATCGAGTGTGCACCATGTATCATCTAGGGTTCTGGTCATAAGACCAAGTATGGGGGACAAAACAAAAGGGACATAGGACCTAAGAAACAAAGTTTCAAGAAACCGAGTCATCAGAATCCTAACTCATAGTCGAAGAGGAACAGACCTTTCCATGTATGTAGAGAGATTAGGCACTATGTGAGAGAATGCAAAGATCGTAAATCAAGATCGATAGCACATGCAGTCGAGCATGTAACTGACATGGTGGCAAGTGTGAACACTAGGAGATTTTCATGATCTCTTCGCTTACCCGAGCAACCTATGCTCGAAGATGGTTTGTAGACATTGGAGACATTATGCATGTTTGTTGGCATTAAGAGAGCTTCTGCACTTAACGTCTAATGCCACTAGGATCGGTAGTTGTCTATGCTAATGGTCACAGAGCTGAAGTTCAAGGGGGAGGTGATGTTCTTCTGAAGTTTATGCATGGTGAATGTGTTTCCCTTCGAGATGTTCTTGATGTTTGTATTATCTCTAAATGGTTGGTTTCTATGGACAAGTTTGACAATGGTGGATTCAAGATGGTGCTTGTGAATGGAAAAATTGCGATAACTAAGGGCAGAAGATATGTTGGGAGTACAAAAATTTGGTTTGGAATGTATCATTTGCGCCTTAATGATGAGGGTAGTGCGAGTAAGCCATGTGTTGAGAGTAATTGTAATATTGCGAGTGTTGCGAGTGTGTCTTGTGTTTCTAGTAATGATGTAATGGGTGGATTCGTTGCTAATGTGAATGAAGTTAACTTTTTTGATTATTTTGTTTGTTTAATTTCTTTATGGTATAAACCTTTAGCACACACTAATGTTAAAAACATTGAAACAAAATGAAATCTAAAGGAATGTCAACATATGACTCAAAAGATTTTGAAAAATGTGAAACTTGTGTGAAATCAAAGTTTACAAAGAAACCATTTCCATCAGTTAAGAGAAATACATCATTACTTGATTGGATTCATTTTTGATATATGTTAATTAAATGGAATACTTACTCGATGAGGAAAAAAGGTATTTCATTACATTATGTGATGAATCCAGTCGATATTTACATGTTTATTTTCTGAGATCAAAAGAGGAACCTTTTGATGCATTTAACTTGTATAAGCCTGAAGTCAAAAATCAACTCGAAAGACACACCGAAAATCTTTGCTTGGACAGAGATGGAGAATACTTCAACCAAGATTTTGACACATTCTGTGAAGAGAATGGAATCAAACATGAGAGAACTTCACCATATACTCCCCAACAGAATGGTTTGGCTAAAAAAAGAACAGAACCCTTTGTGAGATGGTCAACTGTATGTTTAACCAATCGGGTCAACCAAATAATCTGTTAGGGGAAGCACTATTGACTGTTTGTTATGTTTATAATAGGATCACTAGTCGTGTGATTCCTACAAGCCTTTATGAGTTGTGGAATGTTAGAAAGCCTAACCTAGACTATTTGAAAGTGTGGGGTGTGTTGCTTATTATCCGACTCTCGATCCTAAGCGAACAAAATTGGGCGTACGAGCTAATAAGAGTATATTTATTGGATATGCTCACAATACCAAGGCTTATCGATATTTAGATATATAATCAGGTGTTATTATGGAATCCAGAGCTGTGGAATTCTTTGAGGACAAGTTTTCTAGGGATAATGAAAACTCCAGTCATACAACACCTACAAGTACCTCTCGGGAAATACTCACACATCCTCTTATTGTAGAGGAACCAAGGAGAAGTACTTGGGATAAAATATAGAAAATTTTTGGAGATAATTTCTATTCTTATTTGGTCTAAGGAGCACAAAAGAAAGTGTTAAGAGAAGTCATCTTTTCCATTAACTTGGATGATGATCCTAAGACCTTTACTGAAGTCATTACGTCTAGAGATGCTCCTTTGTGGAAGGAATCCACAAACGAAGAAATCGGTACAATTATGGGTAATGGAACTTGGGAGTTAGCTGATCTACCAAAAAGGAAGAGACCCATAGAATCCAAATGGATATTCAAGAGAAAATACCATCCATATGGATCCAGATCTGCCTATAAAGCAAGATTAGTTGCTAAAGGCTATAGGCAACGAGAACGGATCGATTATTTTGATACCTATGCTCTAGTTGCAAGGATTAGTTCTATTAGAACTCTCATAGCAATATCAGCTTTGAAAGGATTGTACATTCATCAAATGGATATGAAGAAAACTTTTCTGAACGTTTATTTCAAGGTGGAGATTTACTTAGAGCAACCTGAAGGTTTTGTAATACCCAGAAAGGAAAACAAAGTTTGTAGACTTATTAAATCCTTGTACAGGTTGAAGCAAGCTCCCAAACAATGGCATGAGAGATTTGATACCACTATGACTGCTTTCAGATTTCAACACAACAGTGCTGATAGGTGTATTTATTCCAAATAGACATCTAATTAAATAGTAGTAACATGTCTTTATGTTAATGATATGTTGATCATTGGCACTCCCCTAGAAGGTATTCTTGAGACGAAGAAATACCTATCATGAACATTAAGATGAAAGACCTTGGTGAAGTTGATATAATTCTTGGAATCAAGGTGAAAAAGACAGGAAGTCATATTTCTCCGAGTCAATCTCATTATATAGAGAAAATTCTGACGAAGTTTCAACTTTTGAATATTAAGGAATTCAATAGTCATTTTGATTCAAGTGTGAAACTAAACATGAATTCTGGACGAGAAGTGGCTCAATTAGAATATGCAAATGCAATTGGGAGCATGATGTATGTTACACATTGCACTCAACCTGACATCGCATTTGCTATGAGCAAATTGAGTCAACATATTGTCAATCCAAGGATGGAGCACTGGAAGGCAGTGGGTAGAATTCTACGATACCTAAAAAGGACAAGTACTTTTGAGTTGACATATTCGACATCAAATGGAATACTAGAAGGGTACTCTGATGCCAGATGGATTGATCACACCTATGACTCGAAATCCAAAAGTGGTTGGATTTATACTCTAGCTAGCGGTGCTATTTCTTAGGCGAGCAAGAAACAGAAATGCATAGATCATTCAATGATGGAAGCAGAGCTAATTGCCTTAGCAGCAGTGAGCAAAGACGCAAAGTGGATTCAAGATCTAATTTTGTATATCCATCTGTAGGATATTCCAGCGCATTTAATACCCATGTACTGTGCCAATGAGGCCACATTGTCTGAAGTATATAATGCGGTATATAATCGGAATTCGAGATATAGTAGGTTTGAGATACAATTTTTGAGACAACTAATTAAAGGTGGTACCATCAAGGTTGTGTATGTCAAGACAAGTAGGAACTTGCCACATCCGTTTACCAAACCTTTGACGAGAGATTTTGGGTACATCTACCACGAGAGTCATGGGTCTAAAACGACAATAGGATCGCTTAGTGATGGAAACCCAATTGGCATTAGTGCTCCTAATTCTCGATTTTAAATGGTAACAACAAAGTTGCTAATGATAGAAGGTACTATCATTAATGATATATCCATGTGAGGTGGGATAGTATGTCATTGTCGAGAATGAGGTTGAGTTACGACTCTTAACAAAGTTTTGGAGACATCTAAGTAATGAAGATGCTGTAAAAGTTTTCCTATATGATCTCTAGATGTGGTGCTACCTCAAGTGTAGATTAGTGGTTAACTACTAAAGGGTCATGAAAAGGATTTATATAGCGCATGGTCATATTAGTGCTCAGGGAGAACGCAAAGGATTAATCTCATCCAATAATAGGACGCTCTCATCCTAAAGGGTCATGAAAAGGGTTTTACATTATTGTGTTGTCTTAATTTCGTCCAATAACATGACATTCTCCTTCTACCTTTCTTATAATCAGATCTAATCGAGAAGGATTAATCTGGTTTCACTACGAAACTTGGTAATCATATTAATAATAATTGGATCTATTATTTGCAATATTATTCTCAATATTATTTTTCGGTTTTCTTGCATGTCTATTGGTTCTGATTTACAACTATATATATATATATATATATATATATATATATATATATATATATATATATATATATATATATATATATATATATATATATATATATATATATATATATATATATATATATATATATATATATATAGGCGTGTTTGGCACAAACTATTTAAGAGTGTCTGGGAGCTTTCAGCGTTTAGTTTAAATAAAACGCTCTAAATCTAAAAACTATCTCACGTAGCTTTTAACAAAATGCTACCTACTATCAGCTAGTTTTTTCAAACACGTCCAACATATATATATATATATATATATATATATATATATATATATATATATATATATATATATATATATATATATATATATATATATATATATAGGTTTAGGTTCTATGAAAAACAAAAAACCCCTAAAAATCATAAAAATGCATAAAAAAAATACTTAGATATCATAAATTTTTTTTTTGAATTTTTTTTTATAAAAAATCGCTGGTTTTTGTTCAAATTCACCGATTTTGTATAAAAAGCTGCGATTTTTTCAAAAAAAAAAAAATTTTGTGATCTCTAAGTATTTTTTTTATGCATTTTTATGATTTTTAGGGTTTTTTTTAGGCTTTTTTTGTTTTCCAATATATATATATATATATATATATATATATATATATATATATATATATATATATATATATATATATATATATTCTAATAAGTGAAGTGTTTTTGTCATATGTCACACTCTCAATCAATTTGTCAAATGTTATTTGTGGTTATTTTGAATTAGTTTTTTTCATATGTCATTTTATGAGTTTTTTCTATGTATTATATTCAACATAATATTTTAATATAATAGTTGCAATAAATGTAGTGATAAGTTGATATCATTTTCATTAATGAGTTTTTCTAATTTATTATATTCAACATAATATTTTAATTTCAAAACACCCAAATTAAAGAGTTTCTTTTCATTATTTATTTAAATTATTTGTTTAAATTTAAAAGATAAAAAACATTTCAAATATAACAATTCTTTATTTTTCTTATTTTCTTATTAATTCAAAGTTATCAAATATTTTGACATTTATATTTAACTTTTTTTTTAAATTAACTACTGTATTACATAGGTCTCACAACTAGCATATATATAGACTTAGGATCATATATACACCACAATTATTGTGTGAATGTGTAACCAAATATGATCTAATCATTTGATAGGGATATTATAATAATTTAGTTTCTTCACCACCAATCGAACCACAATTCCTTTTCTTCACAACTAACACGTCGCCATCACCGCCATAATCGACACCACCAACAAGATTATGTTCTCTACATCATATCCGAATCACCATCTTCATCATACACATCCTTCTTTGACTACAAAATATACTACTGGTATTTCTAATTCATAATATGCTCTCTTTCTATTTGATGTCATAAATTGTTTTTATGTTTCCTCTTAAAACATTTTTTGCCTTTGTTAATTAGTTGTTTCTTATACCTGAAAGTGATAAACATAATGTTCGGATTTTTGCATTTTTTGTGTTAAACTAGATATTTGGGTCTATCTCTAGTGAATTGTATGTAGGTAAGTTTTATGGATTTTAACTTATTTGACAGAAAGTAACCCATCCATTTGTTCTCTCCATGATACGGACAATGCGATCTAAATCATTGTTGTTGTAGATGTTAAATCATATAATATTCCAATTAAATAATACCAATGAACTGAAAATCCTGTATTACAATATGTTTGATATTATTCAAATTTAATTAACAAATATCACTAGTAATAGCCACCAGTGAATATGGGTTGGAAGGAATGGTATCTAACGTAAGAATTGGTTTCTAAATTCGTATCTAATGTGTAATAATTTATAATACATTTTTAATTTATTTTTTTGTATAATCTGCTTTTTGATGATTCTTTTCTTGATTTCACTCATTTCTTCTTGTCTCTTTCTATTTTGTAGGCCTGATGAGTAGTACCTCAAGAATAATATGACGGCAAGAAGTAGATGACAACAGCAGAAGGAGTTAGATTTCATTGAAAATATTCTTTAAGAATGTGATTCTCATGCGATTTTGCGAGAATGATTTAGATTATAGTTTTGTTTTGTGAATTTTTTTTTGTTATTGGCGGCCTCTGTAGATTCTCAAATTTGATATATTTCATCTGCACGGAAGCCATTTTTATTTTTGTAATTAGAATAGACACATTCTTAGAAGAATTGCATTCTCTATTCTATTACTTTTTACATGATTCCTAAAAGAATATGTCGTAAGAATGGTTTTCTTATTACACAAACTATTATTCTTCATAAAATATGTTTTAGTATACTAGATTTAAGTAATTTTGCATGTTAACAAATTTACAAGAGAGATGTTAATTTTTATATCGATTTACATGTTTCTAATTTTTTTGTAGTGTATTGGTAGTATATATATATATATATATATATATATATATATATATATATATATATATATATATATATATATATATATATATATATATATATATATATATATATATATATATATATATATATATATAATTGCATTCTCTATTCTATTACTTTTTACATGATTCCAAAGAGAATATGTCGTAAGAATGTTTTTCTTATTACACAAACTATTATTCTTGATAAAATATGTTTTACTATATTAGATTCAAGTAATTTTACATGTTAATAAATTTACAAGAGAGATGTTAATTTTTATATCGATTTACATGTTTCTAATTTTTTTTGTAGTGTATTATATATATATATATATATATATATATATATATATATATATATATATATATATATATATATATATATATATATATATATATATATATATATATATATATATATATATATTAGCTTGAAAAGTATAAAAGTCAAAGTTAGATTTCATGGGTTAGATTTCTTCTTAGGGTGCCATCATTCTTCAAGAATGACATTCATAGAAAATGTAATTCTCACTCATTCACATATTCTCTTAAAATGATTAACGATGTAGGTTTGCTAGTTTAATAAATTTCATTCTTATGAGAATGTCAGAATTGGACTTGTAATTTGTGTTATTTTCATTTCTTACACTTTTAATTGTAATTAATGTTGTTTTTTTTTCTTGATCCAAATGGTTATTTTTGTTTGTGTAATTTGAAAAAATAATGTTTATTATTTGTATACAACATGTTATTCTTAAGGATATTAAGGATATATGTATTATGTGTTCTTTAAGAATGTTGATTGAGAAAAAAAAATATTGAATGTAATAGTGTTCTTTAAGAATAAAAGAATGAAAATATGTGTTAATATATTTTGAATGAGAGTGTATTATAAAAATAATGTGATATAATTTGATGTTATGAATAAAATAGAATATTTAAATTAATTTTGTATTAATTACTTTGATTTAGTTGGCTAAAATATAGGTAATTTCTATTTATCTTTCATAATAAAATGTAATATATTCTCTTATATTTAATTAAGTGTCAATATATAATATATTCTATTACATATTAATAACATGTACCCAATGATCACATCCATTCATTATATTTAATATAATAGTCAAAATTTAGTCATACATTCACATAATATTTGTGATTCACATTTGATTTTAGGGAAAATGACGTATACGCCCTATAATGTTTCTAGGGTTGACCCATTTAGCCACTTAACTTATTTTGTGGCTTAATAAGGGAACGAAGTATTTGTTACCTAACAATATAGTCCCTTTTACCTATTGTAGTTGGTTAACGTTGCCACATAAACCTAGCCTAACACGTAAGTGATGACATGGCATGAATTTAAAGCGTAGAACAACCGCAACAACATCGTATTGAAGGTGAATCGTAAGGAGCAAGGATCGACTGTTCATGCGCCTGCATATAAAATCAAGACTTCCTTGACCTAAAACGGCACATCTACAAACTTCATTACCCCAATCTCTTCTCTAAGTTTACCCCAAAATGGCTTCGATCGGACATGCAAAACACAGCTGGTCTCCAAACTACCGTCGTTACATGGATGAGAATCATTTGAATGGTGTAACCAACGAAGACATGGCCATCAATATACTACAAAGCCAGCTGGAACTATCTCTTATACGGGAGGAATTTCAAGACCAATTGCGTGAGCTCCGTCGGATAGTTGATCGAGACTTGGATGCCATGAACCGTGAGGTCGATGACGTTCGTGATGGTCAGATCTTAAAAATCATTTCGTTTCTCTGCAAGGAGCATATGTTAAGATGGTCTTCAAGCACAACAAACGTAAGAAGCTGATGTATTGTGTTGGGATTGTTGGTGTTGTTACTGCGTCTGTGGTGACGTATTTGGTGTTTCAATAAAAAAAAAGTTGCGTAGGTTGAAGCATTTCAGTCCTGGGTTTGTGTTTTGGTGTGTTATTTATGTTGTTTAGTGTCAATATTAGTAGTAGATTTTGTGTGGGTTGCTGGTATTAGTTTGTGATGTTGTTGTGTAGATTTGGTGGTAGTGTTGCCTGGACTGCCAATGGTCATCGTTTTTTGATGAAGTTTTTTGTCGATGATCTCTGTAATAGGTTATTGAATAGCAAAAAGCGATGTAAACAAACCCATGGCTTAAATGTGTTTTAATATGTTATTATTAACACTACTAGAAAAACAACCTTTTACGACGCTCATTGCACGTCGTAAAACGCTCAGACGACGCGCAAATGCGCGTCAAGGAAGGCCATGCCATAACGAGAGACGACGCGCATTTATGACGCGCATTTATGACACGCAATGTGTATCATTAAAGCCGCTGTCAAGAAAGGCCATGTCATAAATGAAGATGACACACATTTTTGCGTATCGTAATTTTTATTTTTATTTTTTTTAAATTGTTTATAGATTTACTAATTTTAAATTAAATTTGCATTTCATGTCTCATAATATAAAATAAAATACCATATACAAAAAATACAATCCATTTCACAAAAGTTAATGTCATACAAAATACAAAATAAAATACAATTAATAATAAGAAAGATAATTCTTTGCACTAACATCTCAAATACAAATAATCATCCCTAACTATATAACCTAATACTACATTGCTATTAAGGGACATCATCATAACTCACTGAAGGTCTTGGAACAATGTTCTCGTCATCAACTCTTACACCAACCTTGTTTTAGTAGATGGTCTTGGAACAATGTTTTTGTTATCAACTTGTATATCTGCCAAAAACTTGAAAAAACAAAAAAATATTTAATGTTTATATATATATATATATATATATATATATATATATATATATATATATATATATATATATATATATATATATATATATATATATATATATATATATATATAACAAGAACATATTTAATGCATAAAATAACAAGAGCTAATAGAAAGTCATAATATAAAAGGTCAAAATGCAACTTTCATGGTTTGATTGGGGAAAAAAGTATTAGTGGTTCTCTTGTAGAAACAGGTCATAAGCAAAGGGGCTGAAACCAAAGTTTAACATAAATTGATTGAGACAGAACACAACAAAGTTGATACCAGTGAGTTGTGGGTGCACCAGGGGCAGTCGTCAACCACCTTTGCACTCTGTTGTAATATAAGTCAACATACAAAATTATTATTATTTTTTTCTCTAAATAACTAGAAAAAAAATATGTACATAATTTATTACCTTCCATTGAAGAGAACATCAAACCAACATGCTAAACCATGTATCCTTGTGCCCGTAGTGAATTTTAGTGGAATGTCAATTTCATACACATCCTCCTCCTTTATATGAAATAAGAAGAAAAAAAATATATCTAGAATCCACATTCATTTAATAATATTATAAAATTTTATCCACAATGGAAATGTAATAAAAAAAGGAATACCTTGACAATAGTAAACTTGATGACATGGGAAACAGTAGAAGCCACTAATAATCTTGGATCAAAAGCATCAACCACTAGCTGAAAACATATCATCAAACACTCCCTCATCTTGCCTATCCACCTGTAAAAAATTCCTCAGCTACCCAAAAAAAAAGTAGAACCACGCCTTATTTATTCTCATATCTAGAAGAAATCTACCTTTTAACCCCAAAAACACACGACTCGAAACTGTTCAAGTTTGTTCTTTCAACCACCAATAATGAATGAATCAGTAAGAGCCCATTGGTGGCATTCCAAATGGTGGCATAGGCGGCATCCCCATTCCACCCATTAGTGGTGGTGGTGGTGGTGGAGCAAATCCTCCTCCACCCATACCTGATGTTTTGTATACTTACCATGTTGAAACAAAGGCATGAACAATCCACTCGAAGATCACATATAACACAGTGAACATGATAAAATATGATATTCTGAACCAAGGGAAATGCTGAAACAAGAGTGTTTCATTTCAATTTTTTAAGTTAGAATATAAGAAAAAAAAAAAGATATTGAAACAAATTAATGATGAAGAAATTTTACCAAGCTATTCATGGCAATGTCTCCTAGCACCAAAACAAGATTAAGGGAATGAACGACAATTGTCAACTGGTTTTAAGAAACAACAACAACAACAACAACAAATTAAATCTTTAAACCCCACAAAAAAACTCCCAAATCACGAAAAATGGTGTAAAGTAATTATAAAGACTTAAAAAACTCATTTCATAATCTGAAATGTTAAGAAATGGGAAGATTACAAGCCAATAAACACCATCAGTCAGCATCACTGCCCCAGCAGTAATCTGTGAAGGAAAAATTAAGTTTCAGATGAGATTAGATTGGTTTCCAAAGGGGTAATTATTTAATATTGGCATATTATGTTAAAGTTACAGCACCTAAAATACAATTTGAAAAATGTAGCCCCAAATGGCAGCAGTTTGTGAGAAATAACATTCATCTTGAAGATTTATTGGATTCTCCTTTCCTGCATGATTGAGAGGCATATAGATTCCAATTCCTTGCTCTGTATCTATTATGCTATGAGCATTATACATCTTCTTCTTGTCATTCTGGAAGCAGATACCACCGATCCAAACTAAACAAAAATAAAAAATGACAAAACCAAGTCAAAGAAAATGATGAAACTTGAATAATATTCATACTCAACCTACATGAATTGATTAACTGATAATTTAAATACCAGAAAATAGATTGTTGTCAACATCAAAGTCCACCTAAACACAAACAGAAGTTGTAAGTTAGAGAAATAATTATAAAAAAGCAACAACATACTCATTCTCATTGCATGTTTGTGGTAGTAGTAGATGACTTACTCGGTATAATAGTAAAATAAGTTGGTGCCATGAGTAGCAGCATCAGCAATGGAAGCAGCTAAAGTCAAGCAAAATTAAATCATTCTAAAACCCATTAACCAAAAAGGGCTTAGTCCTTTCAGACATGGCATCCATGACTCAATCTGCAACAATCCATATGCATCAATCAATATCATGACATCACAATTCACTTCATTTAATAACAATAATAATAGTACCACAAACAAAGTAACTTCTGTGCAAGGCCAATCCGGTCAAAGTAGTCATGCAAATCAATAGACTCACGTAACCTATCATAGTCTTCCTCCTCCACATATATTTCATTCAATGCCTCATTTACAGCAGATACATTGTTGCTCTGAACTGCAACCATATATGGTTTCACAAGAGGAAGCTGTCCTGCCTGCAAATGCAATTACCAAAAACAAAATCTCCATTATACATACTCCATGTGGGAACGTTCCAGACCTAATAATCTCGTAGCTGTTTGGCGTAAAGGACACCCAACTCAGTGAAGATGCCCATGTGGGAACGTTCCAACCCTAATAATCTAGTAAAATTAATGTTATCTATTTTCTTGAAATCCTTCAAAAACAAGAAATTTAGCAAACACATAAATATAAAAATCTGAGAAATATAGGATTTGTATTTTGTACCTCTATTTCAGAAGCGCTAATCGATTAGTATCATGTAGAAAGGAAACATCTCCAATAACACAAAAAACCTGAATCCAAAGTTGTAGAACCATTAAAAATATAAAACTGAATACAGAAAATATTTCTATCAAATACTCACTTTTTTGTTGTGGTCCATAGCAAAACCAATAGCATTACTAAAGGCTTGCAATATAGCCACCAGTAAATATATTCTAGTAGCTTTGACATTGTAGAGAAGCTTTAAGTTTCATCCCAAATTGTGTTAAATACCATAATTCCCTGGACCTTCATGCCTACAATTATACTCAATGCTTGCTTCCACCTGTACAAATATGAAGAACTCTTGAAGTCGATGAATATAAATTAAACTCCTTATAAGATAGAAACATGTGAAAAAGGAACAAATACATTAGGATTGATACTAATTTCATGGACTACCTCATTCTGGAGGAATTTGGTGAAGAACCTCTTGGCTTCAATGTTGTCACCATAGTTTTAACAGTTTCACCACTTTTTTTTCTCTCTTTGGCATTTCTACAAACACTTTATGTGCATATTTCTTAAGCATGTTCTGAACCTCTACAACCTAATTGTTAGCATCATTCCAGTCAATTCCTTTCTTAGCAACCTCTCTGACTTCCTCTCTTGGGGGATCCAACATTCCAACCTTAAAGTAAACAAATAGGAACCCAACATTTTTGCTTTCTGATACAAACCTGTTACAATCATACATCATACAGACTAAGCTTTTTCCAAGCAGGTCCGAACAATCATAATATAATCACAAAATATGTAAATAAAGAAACAAAGATATACAAATAGAAAAATAAGGATTATGGTACCTGTTCAGCCTTAATCAAATGTCAATCGGAGTTGAGGGCCTTGAGAAGTAGAATCAGACCATATTTGAGCTGGTTGACCATATTTCTTCTGGCATTTGTGTGCATAATACTTGAAATTCAGAAACCCTAGATGTATAAACCACGCTTCGTGAACCCCATAGGAAAAGATAAGGAACTCATAATTCATGTGTGTTTGTGAAGGAAAGGGGGGAGAACGAAAGAGTGTTAGAATCGAAGGAAATATCTTTAGAATTAAAGACAAAATTTAGTAAATAACCTACCTGAGTTGCTTTGTACGAGTATATGGTAGCATCTTCTAAGTCGTTTGCTTTGATTTTTATTAGAACAAGTTTTTCTCCAAACCCTATTAGTTGTTGGTACCGATTTTAGGGTTTCACATGGAATAAGAAAGAGGTGGTGATGGAGAAGATGGTAGGGCGGCGATGGATGGTAAGAATGGTGGTGATGGTCGATCGTGTTGAGGTTGCAGGTGGAGAGATGTAGGTGCGACGGCCATGGTGGTGGTACAAGATAGTGGTGGTTTGTACCATGGAGGGGATTTGTTGAGAGAGAGAGAGAGAGAGAGAGAGAGAGATGATGGTGAGTCTGATGAGGTGAGCGTTTCTGTGGAACGAGGTGAGGTGAACGTTCCTGTGGAAGGAGGAGATGCAACAGGCGGGGTTTTTAATTTTTTGGCTATTAAAAAACGAAAACACACACTCATAGTCTACAATTATAAAGCGACACAATTACACGTCACGCTTTTTAGGATAGGTGCCCTCCGTGTTTTTTTTTTTCTTTTTTTGTTGGACACTAACTTTAGGGCGCCCAAAAACTGCGTGTCCACTATCCTTCAAATTTTGCAAAACTCACATTATATTTTAGGGCACACACGAATGTGCGTCTTCTATCCGCGCGTGTCATTGTTTGCGCGTCATTAAAGGACTGTTTTCTAGTAGTGTAAAAAAAATTGTCTTACACCTTTATCTGTATGTGTGCATGAAAGAAAGAAACATTTGGGTATTATATATGTTTCATCAACTGGGACGGGACCACAAGCCAAAGCAAAATGAATACACCTTCTTTATGCGCATAGATAGGGACCAAAAATGGTGCAGTTTGAAAAAAGGGACAAAAAATACATTTGCACACGATTGAATATGTCTACTTGTCTGCAAACCTTTTTTGGAAAAAAAAAATGGAAACAAGTTTTCTAAAGATCGACTTTTTCATGTTGAATGGATTAAGTCACAAGTACCATGTTTTTTACAATGACTTAATTACCCCTGCATTGAAATGGTCAATTTACATTGTAATGACTTAATTACCCCCACATCCAAAATGGTCAATTTAATTTCTAATGACTAAAATGCCCTCACATCCAAAATGGTAAATTTAATTTGCAATTACTCAAATGCCCCTACATCCAAAAGTGGTCAATATAATTTGTAATGACTAAAATGCCCCCACATCCAAAAATGGTAAATTTAATTTCTAATGACTAAAATGCCCCCACATCCAAAATGGTAAATTTAATTTGTAATGACTCAACTGCCCCCACATCAAAAATGGTCAATTTACTTTGTAATGGCTAAAATGCCCATAATACCCCTAAATATTCATGGAACGGGACAACAATAACATACCATATAACAACTTACCACACAACAAAACAACATAATACACCATAAAAGAACATACAAAGATCATTTGTTTATTGCAACACACATTCACTACAAATAACAAACAATTATTTAATCCAACTCCATGGCCATTGCAACACTGCTACCTTCACCTCCTACATTTTTTACAAGCTTCAGTTTAATGATTCTTTCTGACTTCTTTCACATTTTAGGTGGTTTAACATGCTTAACTCCAGCATTGACATTCACCCCTTCATCCCATCCATTGACTCCCACCGTTCGCTCTTCATCTCCAGGCCTATCCAAAGCATCAGTAGCATCTACCATTACATCATCATCCCTAACTCATGTGGCAATGTTTACAGACTCTTGCGTAGTTATAATTTTTTGTTTCTTTGTTCCATTTTGTTTGGATGTCCCTACACCTTTACAACAAGTATCCTTATTGTGTCCTTTCTCCTTGCATATGCTATAAGAAACTTACTTCCCTGCCTTGGAGACAGTATGTTTTCCCATCCGTTCAGAAGCATCTCTTCTTCTCTTTATGGTTGGCCTGCCTGGCATACGTCTTTTCAATGGAGGCAAAGGGGGTATCAAGTCAGTAGAAGGCCACATATTTTTTTCCATTCATCCCATGGATTGGCTGTTTGTAAGTATTATGGTATAATGCAGCCAAGTACATTGGATCTACATATGGACCATCAGATGTCACACACCCGAACCAAACAGCGGAAACTTCCGAGGGCTCGCATAACTTAAATTGAATATCATCACAATGAATATACATGAATCATAACATAAACATCACCATGCATCAATATATTACAACAGACACTGTTCACATCAACTACATTGTTTTAACATTACAATTCCATACATAAATTGTTTGATAGTTTTTAAAAGCAAAAACACACTGATATACTTGGCACTTATTCCTCAGCTTACCTGTTACCTGAGAATACAAGTTATTTTGAAAACGGTCAACATATGGAATGTTGGTGAGTTCATATGCATGTTTGGCATGAAAATGTTTTGTGTAGTTTGAACGAAAACAACCCAGAAAATCCGATATTTTCTGAAAAGACCATTGTTTATAAAAAGGTGTGAAGATCCGTAAATATATGCATGACGATTTCAAAACATGTATAACTGAAAAACTTTGCATTAACATACAAGTGAAAATGTTGAACTTTCCTGGAAAACCCGATGTTTTCCAAAATAAAACATATCATATAACAGTTTCAATGGTTACTCATCAAGTGAATGACTTTGAATTACCTTGTTTACTTGGTTTACATTGGATTTATTTATGTGAGTCGTTATAACCATGCATGATAATGACTAGTTCGTATGTCTTGGCACTCTGGTGAATGCCGGAATTGATCTTAAGATTTTGTCACCCTAGACTGGCCAAGTCTAACTGTAGCGAACAGCTGAGGTGTGGGGGAGTCACCCCCGTATAGATCTATACACAAACTCTCGCTCTCCCTCCAGGAGACTTTGATTATAACTATAGACTACGACCGGCACACATTGGTGCCACCCGTTATTACTCACTAAATTCCAAATTGACTTTGATTACTATTTTTTATCGACATGTATCTGTTTACTTTGATTACGCATAAGCCTAACAAACGAGAAGAAGAGGAAATACAAAGCCCTGCTACTTTCGTGAGTTATTATGGACTATTGGGTATTCGAAGGACTCGTTAGCCCAATTCACATTTGATTGCTTGGACCTTACTAGCAATGCTAATGGCCACTAAGGCCCAATAGCACTTAGAAGCCATTGAGGGTCCCTTCAATATGAAATCGGGTCATAGAAGGCCCAATAACATTTATAATTACCCCTTTGGCCTAAAAATCATGTTAATGGGTCACAAAGACCCAATAAGCATGTTTGGAACTTTCAAGCCCAAAGAATTTATTGTTTACTTGTTTCGGGTATAGTATAGTTGTCGGAATGTTTAATTGAACAATTGTTAAATTTGTATCGATACGAGACCGATATTTAGAATTTATGTATATTCATCTTGCCATTTTTCATAATATGTGGTTTGGTATTTTTGACCCAAATATCTTAATAATAAAATAATTGACTCAAAATATTGGTTTGACCATTTCAGCCCTTCTTGGATAAAAATGACAATTTTAGCCCCTCATATATATAAAAAGACATTTTCGGCCCTAGAACCATTTTCTTGTCATTTTTGACCCATAGACTTTGTTTAAGTGGTGTTTTTAGCTCAAAATTTACTTTTATCAGTTCCAGCCCTTCCGAAAAAGCATTTTACGGATAAAGTCCAAACTTTTTGCAACTTTTACAATTTTGACCCAAAATCCAAAAACTTTACATTTTTGATCCTTTTTGGTAAAGAAAAGCATTTTAATCCCTAAAATGATTTTGTTTAGCCTTTTTATCTCCTGTTTTGAGAAAATTTTCATTTTAGCCCTTTGAAAATCAAATTTTTCGCAACCTTGGGCTTAATGGGCCGAAAAGCCCAAAAATGGCCCATTGAGCTATTATTTACATTTCAAGTCCTTTGAAGAGCATTATTGTCACCAAAACATTTATCTTAACTGTTTTGACTCTTTTGACCCTCAAGAAAACTGTGAATAGCAACTTTTCACCCAACTCTTGTTTATTTGACAATTTAAGCCCAAAAATGAGTTTTATGTTGCAATGTTTTTATAATAATCTTAGAGATTAATATTTTGACTTTTTTAGTGTAATATAACTTGGATCATGTTTGATTTTCTTCTTATAGCATAGATCTCAAGATTTCTCCCCCTATTGGTTACATATTTTCCACAAAAACACATACAATCACACATACATGCATAAAATCATACATGGCACAAACATACACATAGATCTAGACATTTTACTTGTATTTTCCCCCATGAAACTAGTAAAACCCGAAAAAGAGGGGTAAAAACTCATCTTGAGTTTGTGGTTTCGGTTTTGATGAAGAATAGAAGAAGTTTGATGCTATTCTCGGCCTAGCAAGCTTCTTGGAGGATTTTTGACTTAGATGTGTTCTAAGATGTAAGATCATGAGTTTGAATAGATTAGGAGGAGATTTTTGATGAAATGAAGTAGTTAGATCATGGATTTAAGCACCAACTTACCTTAGATGATGATTTTTGTGAAATAATCTCCTTGAAAAGCTTCTCAATCTCGAAAATTTGATGAAGAGTGAGGATATTCTTAAGAGTGTTAGTTTCAAAAAAATTGGATGAAATGTGTGTGTGGGTGTGTGTTTTCGGCCGAGAGAAAAAGAGAGAGAAGAGAGAGAGAGAGAGAGAGAGAGAGAGAGAGATTTTGTAGCACCTGGTTCTTGGTATGTATTTTGTTATTAAATCTTCATTATTTTTGCATTTTTGGCCTTGGACTCGGCGAGTCGAAGGACTAACTCGCCGAGTAAATGCGGGATGAGGCCCGGGGTTTAAGCTGCGGACTCGGCGAGTCAAGTCCCGGACTCGGCGAGTAGCCGCTGTTTGGACAAAAACCCTAATCCAGGGGTTTGCACCCTATTTAAACGACCTTATGCAGCCTCTTTTCCCCCTTTATGCTCCCAAACACTCCTCATAGCAAACCCTAGACGTTTTTGAGAAGATCTAAGGCTTTTTGAGTGATTCTTGTGAGTTTTGATCTCATGGAAGAAGGAAGAGCATAAAAGGATCAAGAGGGGACTGAAGGATTCAAGTTTGGTTCATCATTTGCAGTCTTTGGAAGGTATAAAGTCTGAAGCTTGCTCATTCATTTGTTAGATCTCTCTTTGAGGTGATTTAGGGCTTTTATAAGCCATTTTTGGTGGCCAACCATGTTTCCAAAACATGTTGGGGGTTTGGGCATCTATATCATGTCATTTTATGAGCCACAAGTCAGATCTAGGTTGCTTTTTGCACCAAGGAAGGCCCCATGCAACAAAAGAACCATTTTAGAGCCTTTTAAGCTCTAATGTCCCATGCATGCATGTAAACTTTGTAACTTTACGTGCTAGATCGAGTTTAGGGGCCTGGATCTATCATTTGCTTAAGTGTTGTACATAAGAAATAGAAGTTCTTAGTAAGGAATGTGATACACTCGGCGAGTCCATTTCCTGGGTTCGGCGAGTCCAATGGTTTTGGTCCCATATCAATGAGGGTCATAAGGACCAGTTGAGTGTGGAAGGGTTTTAGGAGTCCCGGGGAGTGACCCAACATTCTGGACTAAGCAAAGTGTTCTGGAAATTCATGGTACTCGACGAGTGCATGAACGGACTCGACGAGTCCAAGACAATCTTCATGGTACTCGACAGGTTGTTCATCAACTCGGCGAGTCGAGGACAGAACGTGTCCATAGGATGAAGAGTAACTCGACGAGTTGTTCATATAAATCGGTGAGTCAAGACAGGACATGAGTATTAGTTGATGATGAACTCGACGAGTTGTTCATACAACTCGGCGAGTCGGGTGTGGATTCAGTCGGTGTTTATGTAGAAGGAAAACTCGTCGAGTCATCGCCTAACTCGACGAGTAGAGACAGGTATGAGGTCTGATGGAAGGATAGGGACTCGGCGAGTTGGCGAGTCAACTCGGCGAGTCGGGTCAACTGGAAGTTGACTTTGACTTTGACTTTGACTTGGTCAAGGGGTAACATGGTCATTTTAACCTAAGGGTAGATGTCAGTTTCTGACTAAGTGTTTTGTGGGAATTATAATCGGAAGATTTTCGGAGCAGCAGTGGCAGCAGTCAGAGGATTCCCGCACTGTTCAGCAGCTACGAGGTGAGTTACCTTCCAGTAGGGGTGGGCCTAAGGCCACAATGCCGGCCCACCATTGAGGAGTATTTAGGAGATAATTGTCTTTGTGATAATTTATCTTGGTCTGGTATGCGTTTGGTGATGAGTTATATCTGTATGATATGTTACATGATAGGGATAGTTTCCCTGATAGTGGTCCTTAGGACCAAGGGGTAGGTCAGTACCCGGATATGTCTGAATGTGTGCTTATATCTTGCTATTGTATGCTAGTGGTAGGGGTGGAATAGTCCCCAGTTACCGGTTGATAGATACCGATGTCGATTACCAGTTGAAAGTTACCGATGACGATTACCGGTTGAAAGATACTGATGATGATTACCGGTTGAAAGATACCGATGGTTTTGTATGGTATGTGGTATGATGGGGGAACTCACTATGCTTCGTGCTTACGGTTTTAGTTTTTGGTTTCAGGTACCTCTTCATCTAAGGGGAAGGAGCCAGCGGCGTAGCATGGCATCACACACAAACATATGATTTTCCGCACGGTGTTTTCTGGGATTGTACTCTGATATGTCATTTGTTCATGGTTGTGGGTTTCAATTATGATACTTGGTTTTGAGATGACGTGTTTATACAATATTTTCTAATGAATGTTTCATGAATTAATTAATCTAAAATGAATTTTTGGGCTTGAATTTGGGACGTTACAAGTTGGTATCAGAGCCCTGGTTTGAGGGATTCGGACACGCCCTCGGGGGTGTCTGGACTCAAACGAAGGGGCTAAAAGATTTTTACAATAAAATGGTTTTCTAAAAATATAAGCGAAAGGATTTTACGAAAGACAAGGTGTGTGATGCATGCGACCGGCCGGGCTCAAGTAAGTTTTCCCCAAGATACCCATACATGTTATGTTATGCTAAATGGCTTGACTCAGAATTGCATGCTAGAATAGGACTAAGGATCTAGGAAGATGCCTTGTGTGCCTAATATATGATTCTGATAATCGCATGCTAGTTAGGGCTAAGGATCTAAGAGGATGCCTTATATTCCTATTGTATGAGCTGTATGTTAAGGCTGTTTAGTCAGCTGTAGGATGGCCTGAATAGGTTATGCCTGATTTGGTTACTCGATGCACGAATGTTGCTTGCTTAGTGTTGTGGGGGTTCTGGAAATTTCCAACTAACTAAGGAGCGGATATGTAACAATACCTGGAAGTTAGTTAGGGGGAAATGGTAGGGGTTCCTGTGCAGCTGATGGCGGAGAGTAGGTCGGAGAGTGACCTAGGGAAGCCTAGGATGAGGTTAGTGGAAAGGGGTATCGGTAAAGGGACCTGGTGAAGTCGAAGCAATCCTTGAGGAAAGCACGGGTAGATGTGGAAGGTAGTATGGGCCCGTACTACTGAAAGTAGAGGACCCGTACTCGAATCAAGGAGGGCCTAGATGAAATCAGGAACCTTGGAGAGTGTGTTAGATCTCTCGAGTATATGTATGATCCAGACTTTTATGCGTGTGTTTTCAGTATGGTGACCACACGACTTGGAGCAGGAGGTTCCGGATCCGGATTAGGATCAGGCTTGGGTTCGGGATCTGAGCAGGTTGATGACGGGCTACGCGAGTTCATCGCATCTGAAATCACGAGAGGCATCCTTGAGTCGACCCCTATCATCTTTGGGTGAATCAAGGAGGGGATTGTTGAGCTGATGGAGGATCGTCTCCGATCATTCAGAAATGATATGGCGTCTATCCAGGTGGGTACACGCACACTGTCCTTTAAGGACTTTCGGGGAAGTGGTGCGCCAGATTTCCATGGTGAAAGACCCCATTGCTGCTAGGAGACAGATCGCAGGCATTGAGTCTGCGTAGATGACGAGGTTCTTCCCAGAGGGGTCGAAGGTGAGATATGCAGCAGGATGCTTGCGAGACAGGGCTAGAGATTGGTGGGAGTCTGTTGGTGACTCATTGGGAGCCTCGGCTGTTGAGGCTATGACTTGGTCGGACTTTGTGACCAGATTCAGGGCAGAGTTTACGCCAGCTGTGGAGCTTCAGCGGCTGGCCAGGGAGTTTTTGGATATGAGGCAGACTATGTAGACTGTGGCGGAGATTACTGCCAAGTTCTGGGAGAGGGCATTGCTGGTGCCCCAGTATGCGGGTGATGAGGATTTGAGGAGGACCCGCTACCACGACATGCTATGAGCTGACATTTGGGAGCATGTTAGTTTTTCGGCTTTCCCTACCTTGGATTCCATGATTGCCAGGGCTAGGGAGAGGGAGATTGATGTGGAGCACGTCCAGAAGAGGAAGGTAGTGGAGGAGCTGACGACTGGGGCTTCGGGGAAGAAGCCCAAGGGATCTGATGGTAGGACGAAAGCCCAGGCAGGACGGGACCGCTGTGGGAAATGCGGTCGGTCACACGAGGGAGCTTGTCGCACTGGGCCGGGTTCGGGATGCTATAAGTGTGGCAAGGTGGGGCATTTTGGCAGGGATTGTACTGCCACCGCCCCTGCGGTACAGATGACAGACCTGATTTGCTTCCATTGCAATCAGAGAGGCCACAAAAGGGCAAATTGCCCGAGATTGACAGCAGCGTCAGCAGCAGTGCCAGCGGCAGCACCGGTCTCAGCGACGGTGCAGGTTATATATGGCTGGAAGGTCAAGACAGAGGTTCTAGTGGTGTGGAGCCGAGCATTTCAGCTAACAGCCGAGGTGGCACGCGCTGCACCTGATGTGGTGACGGGTATGATTCTTTCCCTCTGATCTTCTTTTTGTTGTGATTGTGTTATTGATATGCGTTCTGTTTAGGATCGTTCCATGTGAACGGCATCCCAGTTCTGGTGTTGTTTGACTCGGGCGCTACCCGATCATTTGTGTCTCTTGTGCTTAGTAAGAGATTTTCCGACTCTTCGGGCATGTTGGATTGCCCCCTAGAGGTAGAGATTGCAGACGACCGTTCGGCGCGGGCATCGACGGTATTTCGAGATTATGTGCTGAGGTTATTTGAGGAACGCTACTTGGTAGACTTGGTTCCCATTCCATTGCATGGGAATGAGGTGATTATACGCATGGATTGGCTCAGCCCTAATGGGGCAGTGATCGACTGCGCGCAGCAGTCGGTGCAGGTCAGGACCCCAAGCAGGGGAGAGCTGGTGATGCAGGGCGAGAGGCCACAGCGAGGACCAGCTTTATGTTCAGCAGCGAGAGCTAGGCACTACCTCCAGCAGGGTTGCGCAGGTTATGTCGTGTATGTTATGGATACCCAGGAAACGGGTAGGGCGACTGTGGACGATGTACCTGTGGTACGCGAGTTTGCGAACGTATTCCCCGAGGAGTTGCCTGAGATACTTCCAAAACGACAGGTGGAATTCAGGATCGACCTAGTTCCTGGTGCGGCTCCGATAGCCAAGGCACCGTATTGGTTGGCTCCTCCTGAGATGCAAGAGTTGTCTACACAGCTACAGGAGCTGTTAGACAAGGGTTTCATTAGACCGAGCAGTTCACCTTGGGGAGCCCCGATTCTGTTTGTAAGGAAGAAGGACAGGTCGCATCAGATGTGTATAGATTATCGGGAGCTGAACAAGGTAACGGTGAAGAACCGCTACTCACTTCCAAGGATTGATGACCTCATTGACCAGGTACAGGGAGCATCTTGGTTCTCCAAGATTGATTTGCGTTCAGGGTATCATCAGATGAGGTTCAGAGAGGAGGATGTGCAGAATACTGCGTTTCGGACACGTTATAGCCACTATGAGTTTGTGGTGATGCCTTTCGGGCTCACCAATGCTCCTTCCGCGTTCATGGATCTCATGAATCGCGTGTGTAATCGATGTTAGATCGGTATGTGATAGTATTTATTGATGACATCTTGGTTTATTCCAAGACGCGGGACCAGCATGAGGAGCATCTGCGGGAGGTTATGGAGACTTTGAGGAAGGAGAACTAGTATGTCACACCCCAAAACCAAGAACGGCGGAAACGTTCTGGGGCGGAGGACGTCATGTAGAGTATCACAACAAAGTAAAAGTAAACAAGCAAACAACATCATCCATTGCATTAAATATATAATTTTAATACAAGCGTGTTCTGAACAGTTATAGACACCACAAATATAATGTAAATCAAAATAATAAGATGAGTCTTGGATGCGCTCCATCTTCTCAAAAGCTGGCCTCGGTACCTGTCTACTGATGACCTGAGAATACAAGTTATTTTGAAAGAGTTTATCAGCATTAAGCCGGTGAGTTCATAAGTATTTTAGTGTCGGTGTTTGTTATCAAAACGTTTGAACATGTCACAAGTGTAAGTTTGTAAAATGTATGTAAATGTTTGAAAGTGTTTGTAAAAGTTTGAATCTCTCAGAAAAACCTATATTTTCTATTAAAGTAGCCTTCTACCAAGGCTTAACTGTTTTGTATGCTCGTTTGTTGTAAAAGTGTGTAATTTTCCCAAGTGTAACTATCATTTAACAAAATATAGTTTGTACATTAAATTTTAAGTGAAATAATCACTAAATATATGTAATGGGTAAATTATTGTAGTACTCTAGTGTTGTATTATAGGAACTACTGTTGTACTAACTACCTTAAACCGGATTTATATTAAGGTATCATGTGACTAATTGCACCATACTATCGACTGGTAACAACGACATACGAATGGTCGTAATAACGGAATGACGTTTGGCACCCGCAGACCTGCAGGTCCGACAGTAGCTAGCAGCAAGGTGTAGGATAGTCAATCCAGTATAGATCTATACGCAAACTCACGCTCTCCCTTCAAGAGGCTCTGGCTACAACTCGGGCCATGGCATTTAAGTCATGCTCCGATTCATATCACAATAATGAACGTATTCTTGTATATGTAATGTAATGAACTGTTCTAGTATAGTTGTATATGTTCTTCCTCTAGTATAGTTGTATATGTTCTCTGTCTAGTATAGTTGTATATGTTCTCTTTCTAGTATAGTTGTATATGTTCTCTTTCTAGTATAGTTGTTCTTTCTAGTATAGTTGTATATGTACTCGTAGTAATAAGTATTGACTCATGAATGAACTGACTCATTGATCTAGAAATTTTAGTAGTATGATCTTGTGTTACCCCGATGGTAACTTATTAATGATGTACTGATACGCATGAATAAAGGAGTACTTTTATGTCTATATATGTACATTTGATATATAATTAATATTGAAACGACCTTCGGAGGGCTACCCCAAAATCCCACCAGACCACATCTCAAGCGCGAAAAGGAAATAGGGCGGATGCCCTTCCTAAGCCCTTTAAACATTGCTTATATATCTATACATATATGGGCATGCAATTTATAAGAAGTATAACAAAGTTTAAATAAAAGTATTTGATAAGTAAAAGAGTTTGTAAAACAGTTTGAAGTAAAACAGTTTGATAAACAGTTTGAACAGTAATAAAATCATTGGTTTTCTAGTTATTAATCACATGTTATTGATGTAATAACTATAAGTATTTAACTTGTATCCCCCCCCCATAAAGTATTTAAAACATTTAAAAGTATTTCAAAGGTTAATTAAAGGGGTATGAACTCACTTGTGGTGAGTGGATTGGATTGAAGTGTCGAATACCGTGCTAGGTGGCAAATGGAGACTTGTTCACACGCACGAGCCTAGTTATCATATAATGAGCATATATATATAACTAATTAGCCAAATAATAACTAACGAAATTTAGTTGGGACACTTAGGAACATGTAAACACTTTGTATAAGTGTTATAGGTCCTAATGGTTGCATCTAAGTTGTTGTGGGATAAGGCTAAAGGGGTTTAATGTACCAAAGGGCCTTATATAAGTGTTTACTCCTCAATAAACACCACACAAGGAGTTTACGGTTGTAAACCCTTGAGTTTACGGACGTGAACTCCAATCTTGGTGGTAATTGATGTTTTGAAGCGCTATTTGATTTCTAGAATAAGCCTTGCTTGGTTGTTTAATCCTTTGGGTAGTTTAGGGCATAGAAATTCTCCTTTGAGGAGTTTACGGCCCCAAGGCCAAATCCCTTAGAGTTTACGGCCGTAAACTCTCATGGGATGGGTGTTTTTATTCTTTCAAGTCCCAAGCACAAGTAGGATAATTTCTAGGCATTTGTGTAAGGCTAATGAGGACCCTAGGCACACTTTGGTGCCCTTGTTTGGAGTTTACGCCCTATGAGTATTCCTTGGCCGTAAACTCACTTTTAGGGGTGTTCTTGATGTTTTAAAGTCCCCAAATTAGCTAGAAGTAAATGAGGGTTAATGTCTAAAGCCGTAGGAGTGATTTGGGCACATTTTGGCCGTTGAATTTGGAGTTCACGGTCCAAGAAGTTCTTGGGCCGTGAACACCCTAAGCTAGGTGTTTTTGATTGTTTTCTACTCTCAAATGCACATACATATAATCCTTATCTAGTTACTTAACAAGGAAATGGGACTAGATAGCCTTTAAGCTTCATTTTGGAGTTTACTCCCCGAGAACGTTCTTGGGCGGTAAACTCCCGAATCTCACGTATTCGACATGTAATCTATGTTATTAAGCATATAACAAGTATTATAAAACAACTAGAGAAGTGTACTCACGATTTGGGATGAAAACCCGAAGATCCGTGAGAGAGAAAATGGCTTTTCTCTAGTTGGAAATGTGAATAATGAATGAATTTGGTTCATAAATCTATTTATAGTCCTGAGATATTTTGGACAGAAAATATTTTTATTCCTGAAATGATTTCTAATATAACAGAGTGTTGGAATAACATTGTTGCATAAAACCATAATGCATCCACTCTCCTGATATTTACTGAAGTGTAAACCCTGGATTACTCCAACTTATACGAAAAGTCTGAAAATTGACTATGACTGTTATAACTTCTACTGAAGTGATATTGTTTGTACAGAATGGAAATTTCGGGTTGTCACATCATCCCCCTGTTAGAAGGAATTTTGTCCCAAAATTAGAATTTAAGCAATTAAGGAGTTACAAATAACTAAGCGAAAAGATGAGGGTATTTCAGTTTCATCTGATCCTCGCATGCCCAAGTGAATTCCGGTCCTCGCTTGGCGTTCCAGCGGACCTTCACGATCGGGATACGGCTTTGCTTTGTCTACTTGACCTCACGGTCCATGATCTTTACCAGTTCTTCCATGAAGTTGAGGCTCTCGTTGATCTCAATCTCTTCGAGTGGGATTACAAGAGTCTCGTCGGACAGACACTTTTTCAAGTTAGATACGTGGAATGTAGAATGTACGTTACGAAGTGCGTCGGGTAGGTCGAGTTTGTAAGTTACGGGGCCGACTCTTGCAAGAATCTAGAAAGGCCCTATATAACTCGGATTAAGCTTCCCACGCTTTCCGAAGCGTATCAAGCCCTTCCAGGATGAGACTTTGAGAAGGACTCGGGTCTCCCACCTGAAATTCCAAAGGTTTTCTTCGCTTATCAGCGTAGCACTTCTGTCGGTCTCTAGAGGCTTTCAATCGTTCACGGATCTGAACGATTTTCTCTGTCGTTTCCCAAATGATCTCCGGACCGGTGAGAGTACTGTCGGAAGCTTTCCCCTAGCTAATTGGGTATCACCCACCTCAGCCCAGCACATAGGGGATCTGCACTTTCGGTCGTAGAGGGCCTCGAATGGTGCTGCCTTTATGCTCGTGTGATAACTGTTGTTGTAGGAAAATTCAATGAGGGGTAAATGGGTATCCCAAGCTCTTCCAAAGTCGATTACACAAGCTCGCAACATATCTTCTAAGGTCTGGATTGTTCTCTCACTTTGTCCGTCGGTCTGTGGATGGTAGGTTGTGCTCATGTCCAGCCTTGTTCCTAGGGAATGCTGTAGTGATTGCCAAAATCTTGAGGTGAACCTACTATCTCTATCGGAGATAATGGACATAGGTACACCATGCAGCCGTACGATTTCCCTAATGTATGTTCTCGAAAGTTTCTCCATCTTGTCAGTTTCTTTGATAGGTAGGAAGTGTGCAGACTTGGTCAATTTATCGACGATGTCCCATATGGTATCAAGTCCACCCATTGTCTTGGGCAACTTGGTTATGAAATCCATAGTGATCCGCTCCCACTTCCATTCTGGGATCTCTGGTTGTTGTAGTAGACCGGAGGGCTTCTGGTACTCGACCTTAACCTTTGCGCAAGTAAGGCATTTACTTACGAAGGTAGCAATCTCTGCTTTCATATTAGGCTACCAGTATAGCTTTTTAACATCCAGATACATCTTATCTGAACCTGGGTGGATGGAATACCGAGTGTAGTGCGCCTCGGTCATGACCAAGTCTCGGAAACCACCGTGTTTCAGTGTCCAGATCCGGTTCATGAAATATAAGGCTCCGCCACCCTTGACTTCTAGGTTTTTATCCATTCCTCTAAGGGATTCACTCGTCACATTTTCAGGTTTCATGGCTTCAAGTTGGGCCGACTGAATTTGTTTAGACAAGTGTGAATGGATGGTTATTGACAATGACTTGACCCTGCGACCAGAATATTCCTTTCGACTTAGGGCGTCTGCTACTACATTGGCTTTACCCAGATGATAATGAATATCGTATTCGTAGTCACTGAGTAGCTCGACCCACCGTCGTTGTCTCATGTTGAGCTCCTTCTGATCGAAAATGTGTTGTAAACTCTTGTGGTCGGTAAAGATAGTGCTTTTCGTTTTGTTCAAGAAATGTCTCCAGATCTTCAGAGCAAACACCACTGCTCCTAGTTCAAGATCGTGGGTCGTGTAGTTAACTTCGTGCGTTTTCAGCTGTCTCGAGGCGTAGGCGATGACCTTACCTCGCTGCATCAGAACACATCCGAGCCGTTGATTCGATGCATCGCAATAGACTACGAAGTCTTCTATTCCTTCGGGAAGGGATAGTATTGGTGCGGTGCACAAGGATCGCTTGAGCGTTTGGAACGCTCTCTCCTGTCTCTCTTCCCAGTCAAAGGCCACGCCTTTCTGGGTCAGGGTTGTCAGAGGTTTTGCTATTCGGGAGAAGTTCTGTATGAACCTGCGGTAGTAGCCAGCGAGGCCTAGAAATTGACGAATTTTTGTAGGCGTCTTCGGTGCTGACCAGTTCTCAATGGCTTTAATTTTGGATGGGTCCACATGGATTCCCTCTTCGCTTACCACGTGTCCCAATAATTCGACTCTTCGGATCCTGTTGGGCTGAAGATAGTTTTGATGTTGCGTCTTTTGGGCTCGTTAGTTTAGCCATGTACACTCCGGTTTGGGCCTGTCCAACCGAGAGCCTTTTATGTATTGTATTTAAGTTAATGCTTGCATGCATATTAGGTTAACGTTTTAGAGATTATCGATATAGCGATTCATACAAAGTAAAATATCTCTCTTTAATTGTTCTTGTAACCTACCAATCCTCTACAGTTGATGTTCTTAATCGAGCTCTTCTGAGGATTTTATTTTAATCATTCGACTCGTTTGATTCAATCTTGTCTTGTTCTTTTTATTGCGTTCTTTCAGTTTTATATTTATATACTTGTTCAAGATCTAATCGATCTTCATAGATTAAAGGTTGCTTTTTAATCTCACCAATTGGTATCAGAGCAGGAGGTTGTGTAATCGATACACATCTTTTCTGTGAAAAAGATTTCCATTAGGGTTTTCCGCAATCATCGATATTTATTGAGCCGTCATCTTAATTGACGTATCTTAATATTTATTGTTTTGCCCTAATCTGCTTTATTACAAGTCTGATCTTTGAACAGGTTTTTACGATCATAATGGACGCGACGCAATCAAACCCTATTAATATTTCCAACAGCATCGGTTCGACGACAAAGATTCCAATCTTATACACCCATGACTATGAAGTATGGGCGCATCATTTTGAAGATTACGTGATTGGATCGGAGGACAATGGTTATCTCATTTGGGAAGCCATCATCAATGGACCGTTTTCTCATTCTGCTACATCCAGAATCATCAAGACACAAAAGGAGTACAACGATCTGCTTAAGGACGTGAAGGATATTGCACAAGACGAGAAAGACAAATTCCAGTGTAATATTAAGGCGTTAAGGTTGATCAGATTCGCACTTCAGTTAGACACATTCAGACTGGTCATCTCATGTACTACGGCGAAGGAAGTATGGGATAGACTTCACGAACTGTATTCAACGGACGAAGATCTTGAACATTCTATCCAAACCTTGCTTCTATCTGAGTTTGGAGAATTCAGGCAAGGGGCCGAAGAAACGGTGACCCAGACGTTTGATCGCTTCAATCATCTTCTCAGCAAGATGATCAAACACGACATTGAAAGAAAGCTTATCGAACAGAAGGTTACTTTCTTGAATGGACTAACGTCTGAGTGGAGAGCAGTGGTTTCCACAGTCAAAGCCCATGAGCAGTTTAAATCATACTCTTTGGCGAAACTGGTGGGTATTCTAAAGTCTCAAGAGAAGATAGTGGTACAAGAGAAGAACGTTGTTTCTGGTCTTGGTTCGTTGGCCCTCCTATCTAAAAGCAAAGCTGTGATGGAGGATGAAGAGCTTAACTTGGAGGAATATGACCTCACGTCTGAGGATTATGCCATGATGGTGTCCAATCCTAAGAGGTTCATAAATAAGAGATTCCCCAGCAATAAAAACCGAAACTGGCAGGGGAGTTATAGCTCTGAAAAAGTGAACAATGAACCGAAGGCTGAGGAGCCCAAGAAGGAACTGAAGGCAGATGGCGATTCCGGAGTAAGCTGTTTCTACTGTGGTGGCAAGAACCACTATGCTAAGGACTGTGTTCTTAAGAAGATGGCTGAAAAGGACGATGGAAATGATGAGGAAGCCGTACTGCAGAAGAGATTGGATGAGTTGAGAAAGAAGAAGTCTACAGCTAACCCTTCTGTTAATGCTCTCATTGTGCAGGGTTCGGTTAATGACGATGAGTTCGGTAGCACAGAAGTTTGGTCTACTGACTCAGAAGATGAAGAAGTGAGGAGGCCTACCCATGGAAAGGCGTATGTGGCTAAGGAGGAAAGCAGTGGAGGAAAATGCTTCATGGTGACTGACGTATCACAAATGAGGGGATACAACACCGACGGAGGAAGCGATGGACCGAAGGTACAGGAGGATATGTGCTTTACGGCCAAACCACTCAGCCAGCAGTTCAATGAGCTCGATGAACTGATAAAGAAAGTACAATCTGTTTTTATTTCATCTAAAGTACCACCATCCTCATATGAGAAAGAACTAAAAACTGTTAATACAAGAATTTCTCATTTAGATAGTAGCTTAACTTAAACTCGAGTCACCAATTCTAACCTGACTGATCAACTAAGCAGGGTGGCGTCGAAGAGTGAGGAGCGGCGAATGTGGATTGAGTTAAAAGAGTCGGAATTAGTTAAAGTTAAAGACGAAAACATCTATTTGCAGAGAGACAATTTGAAATTGTTAAAACAACGAAATGTCTTTTTTTTAATAGCTAAACGTTTATATTCCAATATTACTCAACTTCACTTGGATTGTGAGATAGGCCAAAAGATCCATCGCATGATTTTACCCTTCCTAGAGTTTAAGGAGGATGAAATCGATGCCGAAGCCTATAATTGTGAGAGTGTGATATCGTCTGATGATGTCAATCCGACCTACATGTATGGACTGGACAAAATTGAGTCCTTCATTAAATCCAAAGACCACAAGGACATGCTCAAAAATCTTTTGGATGAAAATGATAAACTTAAACTGAGAACCGAAACTATACAAAAATTTGACTCTTTAAACGCCAATGTTAGCTCAGAAAATAAAATCGATGTTGAAAATTCATCTAAGCTTAACGAGGACGAAAACATGAGTGAAATTTCTGTAGAGGACACGGTTGACTGCTCAGAATTTGTTAAAAGCGAAACTGAAAACCACAAAAATCTTATTTCTGAAAATTCTGTGGAATTCGCAAGATTGTCCCATCAAAAGTCCCCGAAATTAGTAGAAAAAGTTGTTGTGTATCAAAAGGTCAGGACCACTCCGAATCAGGTATACAAGGTGACTGGAGTAACCGAACATCAAACAGCTGAACTCACAGCTATTGTTAACGAAGACAATGTTGATGGCTGTGATGAGTTCTTCTGGGAAGCTCCTATTGATAATGCAAACGAAACCGTTGGCTTGTCTGAAAGAACATCCTGGATGAGTAAAGGAAGATACATCCCTGAACCATTAAATAAGCCGGATAACTTCAATGAGCCAAGTACCAGTGGTACAAAAGATATTCCTCAAAAGGATGATTGTTCAGCAAAAGAAGACGTTCCCTCTACTCCAACAGCTCAAAGTGAAACTTCTTCAGAGATTCCTTCTGCTTCCTCAGTGCAAACTGAATCTTCTTCGGATATTCCCTCTGCTCCCACGGCTCAAAGTAAGACTTCTGAAGTTCAAAAGGAACCAGCCAAGGTGACAACAAAAACGAAAGCGAACGTTCATCATCAACCTAAGCAGATGAGGGATAAGAAGATAGAAAGGAACCAAAGATACAGGAAAAACCTTTCAGAAAGGAAACAATTCTGGCACTCCCAGAATGCATACTATTCACACAAAGACAAGAATCTGAAGTATGAAAACGATCCTGTAAGAAAGCCTGAGAGTTCCAACAACCGAAAGTCAAGGTTCGGTTCACAGGAAAATACCAACCGAAAGCAAAGGTTCGATTCTGTAGAAGACTTCAACCGAAACCAAAGGTTCGGTTCCAAGAACAACTCCAACCAAACACAGAGGTTCGGCTCTGAAGTCAAAAGAGAACAAGACTCGAAGGTCAGCCCTTCCAATGATCAAAAGCAAAAGGTTCACCTAGAGTCATCAACCCGGAAATCCTCTCCATCCAAAACCTCTCATTCTAACTCTCTTCGTTCTTCTAATTCTTCTACTTCCACCAATTCATCTCCATCTCAAAAAGCTCATCCATCCGCTGAACAGAAGGGAAAGCAGAAGGTCGATGAATCCAAACCAGAGTCCAAAACGAACTCACCCAATCCTACCAAAATAAAAGTCTTTACCATTAAAAAGAAAGATGAAACAACTCTAATAAAACGAACATATCTAGTTGACATCTCTATTACTATTCCCGTTCCCATGAAAAGCTCACATGGACCCAAGAAACTTTGGGTTCCTAAATCTGCTTAATTTTTGCAGGTTATAAGTGACGAGCAGTTTGACGAAGAATGGTACATCGATAGTGGCTGCCCGCGTCACATGACAGGGAGGAAAGAGGAGCTCAGGGAATACAGATCTCTTGCAAATGGTGGCAATGTTAAGTTTGGAAACAACTCTTTCGGCACCATAAAGGGATACGGGATGATAACGAATGGTGACTTTACAATAAGGAAGGTGACTTATGTGGAAGGACTTCAACACAACCTCATCAGTGTATCTCAGCTTGTTGGAAGTACAGGTCTCAAAGTCTCATTCGATGATGAAGGTTCTGAAATCATAGAGAAAAAGACAAAGAAAGTGATTCTGAAGTCAGAGCGAAAGGGTGAAATGTTTGCTCTAAACATGCAACCCATCAAAGGAAACCCAGCCATATGTCTGTTATCAAAAGCTCAATCTGACGAAAGCTGGTTGTGGCACCGAAGACTCTCACATCTCAATTTCAAAGATATCAACCGCCTTGTCACTGGAGGTCATGTCAGGGGTCTTCCATTGCTCATGTTTGACAGAGAGCATTTGTGTGCTGCATGCGAAATGGGAAAGCAGAGTCGTCAAAGTCACCCATCTGTAATCAACACAAAAGTTGTTGAACCACTCGAATTGCTTCATATCGATTTGTGTGGTCCTTCATCTATCGAAAGCATCGGTGGTAGCAAGTATATTCTTGTTATTGTTGATGACTTTTCAAGATTTACATGGGTGTTCTTTCTGAAGCTCAAATCTGAAGCGACTCAAAAGCTGAAAGTGTTTATCAAGCAAATTGAAGTTCAGCTCAAGAAGGTCGTTCGCAACATCAGGAGCGACAATGGTCTTGAATTCAAGAATAGGGAGTTTGAAGAATTTCTTGCAGAAAAGGGAATTAGTCATAATTTCTCAGCTCCATACACACCACAACAGAACGGAATAGTCGAAAGACGAAACCGATCCTTGTGTGAAGCTGCCCGAACTATGCTAAGTTTCGCTTCCTTACCTCTTTATTTTTGGGCTGACGCTATTTCTGCTGCATGTTATACACAGAACAGGTCCTATCTCAACAAGCGATTCACGCTCACACCATATGAGATATTAAACAACAGAAAGCCCAATGTGAAATTTTTCCACGTGTTTGGCTCAAGGTGTTTCATCTTTAACTCGAAAGAACACCGCAACAAGTTTGATGTCAAAGCCGATGAGGGAATCTTTCTGGGTTACTCACTCACATCCAAGGCGTACAGGGTTCTAAACAAACATTCAAGAAATATTGAAGAGACATACTATGTGACCTTTGACGATAGCTATGTCAAGAAGCTACAGGCCATAGAAGACACTGCCGGGGAAATCTTTCCTCAAACTGGCCATGTCACAGTCCCAATCGCCAATTTATACGAGAAATTTGTGGAACTCTTTCACGAACCGGAAAAAGCTTCTCTCTCAGAAGCAAATGCAGCTGACAACAAAGTCGATCATATGAAGCAGATTGTCGAAGATGCTGCAAGAAGAATGCATGAAGGAGAATCGCCCACTGATGAATCTCCATCCATTAATGCTTCAGTCGAGGGGGAGCCAAGCTCACAAGTCCAGGGGGAGCCAAACTCTACATCTTCAACTGAAGGTCCTTCACCAACCGAAGGTGCCTCTCCAACCGAAGATGCCCCTCCAAACGAAGGTGTTTCAACGTCTGGAAGTCCAGCACCACAAGAAACCCCTGAACCTCATGTTTCTCAAGACTCATCAATTGAGGGGGAGCATGATGATATGACACTTGATTACGATAGCCAATCTGAGCCAGAAGAGATGATCAACGCTGAACTAGATCCGACCTTTAATCCGAATTACCCTCCTCTTATCAAATGGACCAGAGATCATCCTATCTCTCAAGTAGTTGGTGATGTATCTGAAAAGGTTCTAACCCGATCTCAACTGAAGGCAAAACAGACATCCTTATTTTCAAAGGTTGAGTTTTGTATGTTTAACTCTTTCGTATCAAAAGTGGAACCGAAGACAGTAAACACTGCTCTCGATCACTCTGATTGGGTTCAAGCAATGCAAGATGAACTGAACGAGTTTGAAAGGAATAAAGTCTGGCGCCTCATTCCAACTCCTCCAGATGCTTCGGTTGTTGGTCTCAAATGGGTTTTTAGGAACAAAATGGATAAGGAAGGTAATGTCATAAGGAACAAGGCTCGTCTGGTGGTCAAGGGATACTGTCAGGAGGAAGGGATAGATTACGAAGAGACGTTCGCTCCAGTAGCTAGGCTAGAATCTGTTAGAATATTTCTGGCCTATGCTGCTCACAAAAACTTTGAAGTTTTCCAAATGGACGTCAAATGCGCATTTCTCAATGGAGAACTCGAAGAAACTGTGTATGTGGAACAACCTCTTGGGTTCGTGAACGAAAAGTATCCAAATCATTGCTATATTCTGGATAAAGCTGTGTACGGCCTCAAACAAGCTCCGAGAGCCTGGTATGAAACGCTTTCAAAATTTTTAAAGATGTCTAAATTCAAACAAGGTTCGGTTGACCCAACCTTCTTTCGCAAAAAGGAAGGTAACCACCTTATGATAGTTCAAATTTACGTCGATGACATCATCTTTGGCTCCACGAATCCCAGCTTAACAGCTGAATTCAGAAAGTTGATGGAGACTAAGTTTGAAATGAGCTCAATGGGTCCTATTAATTTTTTCCTTGGTTTAAATATAAGACAGGGACCCGAAGGCATCTTTATCAATCAGGAAGCTTACACGAAGACTCTCCTAGCGAAGTTTGGAATGATGGGTGACTCAAAGGTCAAAGTCCCAATGGCATTCGGCACCAAGCTTACCCCTTCACTAGATAAACCGGTTGTCGATATCACGCTCTATCGCCAAATGATAGGCTCACTGATGTATTTAACTGCTAGCAGGCTTGACATCATGTTCTTTGTGTGCTATTGTGCTCGATTTTAGGCTAACCCACGCGAACCTCACATGATGGCCGTGAAGAACATCCTACGTTATCTCAAGCGAACCACCTCATTAGGTCTATGGTATCCATCCAATTCAGGCTTCTTCGTTCAAGCCTATTCTGATGCTGACCTTGGAGGATGTGGACTCGACCGTAAAAGCACAACTGGTGGCTGTCAATTTCTTGATGGGAAGTTGGTCAACTGGCAATCCAAGAAACAAACGTGTGTGTCGCTGTCTACTGCCGAAGCGGAATACATTGTCGCTGCATCATGCACATCCCAAGTGATTTGGATCCAGAGTCAACTTCGAGACTATGGACTCAATATGAAGAAGATCCCACTATATTGTGACTCTGAAAGTGCAATTAGGATCTGTCATAACCCAGTGCAACATTCTAAAACCAAACACATAGCACTGAGGTATCACTTCATCAAAGATCATGTGGAAGATGGAAATGTCGAAGTTCACTTCGTAAGAACCACTGATCAACTGGCTGATGTCTTTACCAAAGCTCTTCCTGAAGCATCATTCAATAAAATATTGCAAGGGCTAGGTATGATGGAATCACAGTCAGTACCTCACACTACCACTCAAACTCAAACATAAGAAGCGAAACCAACCGAACGTTCGGGTTCGGTTCCATCATCTGACTCGCTCATTACTTCAAAGGTAGTTTTTCTGAGTTGTATATTTTCTTTGTACAAAATTTGTTTTTCTTTGTGTAAAAACTTTTCCTAATTGCATATCTAAACTCCCTGGTTTCTTAAAAATTTTCCAAAACCGAAACCTCCAGAAGGTTCGGGTTCGGTTTTTCAAAATTTTCTAGAACCGAAACCAACCGAAGGTTCGGGTTCGGTTTTTCAAAATTTTCTTTAACCGAAACCAACCGAACGCTTGGGTTCGGTTTTTCAAAATTTTCTTGAACCGAAACCAACCGAACGCTCGGGTTCGGTTTTTCAAAATTTTCTTGAACCGAAACCAACCGAACGCTCGGGTTCGGTTTTTCAAAATTTTCTAGAACCGAAACCAACCGAAGGTTCGGGTTCGGTTTTTCAAAATTCTCTCGAATTTTTTTTCTTTTAACTCTTTTATAATTTTTTTTCTTTTATTATTTTTTCAAAAACTCCAAAAACATTTTTCTCTTTTATTTTTGTTTATGTTCGTTCGATTAATGGGGATTTAATTGATGGATTACTTAAGTGTCCCTAGAAGCATGCTGCTGTATGTGTCCCAAGCCTCATAAGATTTTGAATAATAGCCTTCATGACCTGGTATACACAAACCTTGTCTTCCCAATAAGGCTAAGATATTTATTCTAATCGTGAGCTACCTCACTCTTTCCTCACATGAGTTAAGAGTTTCCTGCTTGGTCCTTATGTTCGCAGCAGAGGTACTATGTTTTTCTTACACCATCCCCATTACCCTTCTCCATTACATTCGTTTCATCAACGTAACCCTTGAGACTCTCAGAAACTACCACTGAGGTTTATGGTTACACAACATCTGTGTTCATGATCTTAGTTTCGTGCCACTCCGAACTAAGTGAAACCCAAAACTCAACACCAATGAATTGACGGTGACCAATTCATTTGTTCAAGATTTCACCAATGTATTGACGAATGTACCCTCATGAAATCTCAATTTCTCTTTTGAGTGATTCCCATGAAATTGTTACACACCATAACATTTCTTCCCAAGGGATCCAGTTTTAAATTTTCATATGAGATTTCATATTAATCAAAGCCATAACAAAATCAACTCCAACCTACTTGTTCAACAAACTACACTGGTCTCACAAGTACTTTGTTCACTTTCTTTCTTATATCAAGAATAGAATTGTTGAATCAAAGCGAAACCACCTTTAATTAGCCTTATTAAAAGAAGCCTTTCAACATTTATTAATAAATGCTTGATCGTAATTCAACGGGATTACACACTAACATTTTGAGGTCTCTCTTGACCTTGAAAGAAGAGATTCGTGCCCGGGATCATCAGTTTCGTGTCATTATTGACATCACAGAATATCCTAAAAAGAGTTGCTTTATTCCTTTTCTTTTACACTCTTTGCACGAAAATCCTTGATTTTCCAAAATTCCGTTACTAATTAATTACAGGCTGGATTCTTACTGGATGGTTAATAATGAGGCTGTGGTCAAAAACTATCCACGTGGGTCATTAATTCTACAATGCCGTTTAAAAGGGGATAAGACGAAAAGGTTGCTGACTCGGCGGAAGTTCAAAGGATAAAAATTCAAACGACGGTAAAAAGGAGCGCGTGTGAATTTGAAACGGCCGCGCTTTTACTGACACTTATGGACGCGTGTGCGAAATCAAAGCGACATCAATCTGGCAATTAATGGCGCGTGCGGATTTGAAGCAATTTTCTTCTGAAACGGCGCTTGTTGGGTAGCGTCATCCTAGGATTCTGACAATCTCTCTCCTACGTGATCATCGCATAAGAAGATATGAAACGATTTTTCTCTCTCCAATCCCTCACTATAAAAGGCAGTCCACAAACCCTTTTACCTCTTTATTGCCTCCGAAATTTCTCAAGAGCAAAAACTCAAAAACCGTATACTGTTCATCATCTTCTCCAACCTGCAACAATGGCTGAATCCTCTTCCGTTCATGCTACTTCTCAGATTCTCCCAATCCGTCCTCAGCAATGCCTGGTCATTGATCTCAACCCACTGGCGTATGATTCCTACATGTCGCCGGTCATAGAATGCCTCAAGTACTCTCAGCTTGCTCCAGCACTGTCCCAGATCGAAACGGTGCCAATGGCGGCCTTATCACAGGTCTATGCGACGGCTTACTACGACAAGGCTGTCGACAGGGTATTTTTTCAAGTCGCAGAACACAAGACCTCTATTTCTCGCCCCCGTTTCTGCACTATGTTAGGGTTTGCTGCTGACCCTTCACGAGTTCACCCGGAGACCATTCCAGTTGGGATGCTGTTCAACATGTTTTACAACATGGGCTACACAGAGGTTCTCACCTCCGTCCCCAAGTTTAAGAAGTCCTGCCTACCGCCGCAGTGGAATGGGTTATTTATTGTTCTCTTCAAGGGATTGTCAGAGAGGAGCTCAGGATCTGACGGTGCAAGTCGTCTTTTCCTTTCAATAATGTATGGGGTGTACAATGGGATCAACCTGGACTATGGGTTTGTCCTTTGGCAACAACTGATTCAGAGCCTCTCTTCTTCTTTTCGACACTCTGAGGTGTCATTGGCCCAGTTCTGGATATTGATCACAAAATGGGCTATGGACAAGTTCGATATTCCAACAGCCGATGGTTCACCGATGTCTTCTATTGGTACGTTTCATACCAAGAAGATCATTGTATCCGATGCATCAAAATTCTCCTTCATTGGCTCTATCCCGGAGTCAATGTACGCCGATGTGCCCGCTGATAGCAGATTGATCAGAACGATCAAGGAGTTTAGGCCAACTGGTCCGAGGGAACTAACACCGGACATGCTGCGATCCATTCATGATGCCGATAAACCGGTGGCCAGGGGCAAAAAGGGTGAGAAAGGGAAGCAAGTGTCCAAAGCTCCAAAGGGACCTTCTCCCAAGAAGCGAAAACAAACGAAGGCTGCTCCGTCCCCACAGCCGAAGAGGAGGAAGACACAACCGAAGCGCAAGCTTACAATTCCCTCTTCTTCAAGTGAATCCGAAGGTGGGAGTTCGGACTCTGAAGGATCACAGGGAGACGAATCTCCTCAACGAGGCATTACACCACCTCGGTCCCCAACCCCCGACATGGAACTTCATCAATCACCAGTTCCTTCACCCCCACCAACTATTCCTATTTCCATTCCCACCATAACCCCTACTATTCCACCAACCTCATTCCCTATACCACCACCCATTTTCACAACATCAACCGAAACACCACCAGTTACTGAAACCCCTCCAGTAACCGAACCACCACAAACCGAAACCCATACAACCGACCCTACCCATACACAACCACCACCCGAAACTAATCCCACACCCACTCAACCTGCACCCACTAAACCAATAACACCCCCAGCTTCACCACCACCTCCATCTCCAGAAGACGCCTCCGATGGCGAAAACGAATACCTTGGTGGTGATCACATGAACTTTGATTTGGTCTACTATAGTCCGTTTCAAGTTCAGAGTGATGAGGAGGATGATGCTCCAGTGACAAAGAAGCATCTCAAGGAACTTAACGAGAAGGTTGATCAACTTCTCGCCTCCTCTTCCAACCAGCAGTCATCTCTGTCTGAAGCTGCCATTCAGAAAATCGTTGACGCCTTTTCCAGGGCTCAACATTATTCGGTGGCCTCAGCAACTGCTGCGATTGATGCCTCCACCCGAGCCTGTGAGGCTACGACCGAAAAAGTCGATAAACTATTCTCTGACGCTTCTGACCTGCTGAAGTCATTGCAGGAAAGCGCCGACGCCACTAAGACAACTTTGGAACCGATTGTCCAGCAATTGGCCAAGTTCGTCTCAGCGGAGTTGACTTCATTCGCTACCCTCAGACAACATATCAGCGACGACAACTCGGCACTCCGTGCCTCCATCGATGCCCGCCTGGCAAAGCTACAAGAGGATCTTGCAGCGGAAAACTCTCTAATGGACGTATTGGCGAGTAAGACTACTGCCCTTAAGGTCAAGAGCACGCAGCTTTCCAACTCTCAAGAACAATTGGAAGCTCTTCGATCTGAACGGGAGGTTATCAAATCGTGTGTTTCGGATGTTCACGCAGCATTATCAAACATCCTGGAAGCACATGATCCCATCCTAAACCATTCGGTGAGGCGTACCCTCGCTGAAAAGCTCTCTCCAGCCATGGACCTTTTAAGCAAGATTGAAGGCCTACCGAGTTTCGTGTCCATTCCGAAACAAGGGGGAGATGAGAAGAAAGGATCGAAACCTCCTTCCTCCAAAGCTACTCACACAACCGAACCAACCTCAACTGGTCAACCCTCGGGTTCGGGTGTGAAGAACAAAGGCAAAAACATAGCTGAGGGAGATGAAGATGACAATGAAGATGAAGATGAAGACAAGGAGACCATTGCTGACTTGTTAAAAAGAAAGAACAGTCGCAATGCTGAAGGCGATGCTAGTCGTGTGGCGCGTGAGGCTGAAGAAGCCGAACGAAAGCAAAAAGAAACCCACGATCTCCTTGAGAGCCGAAAGTTGCTCTTCCCTGACTGGACCAGGGATCGTATGATAAAAGAGGCCATAGAGACTCCAAGCATACTATGGCTCGAGCCGGTGATATCTTTCGACTGCAACAACACTATCGATTCGCAGTTTGATATGTCGCTGACTCGAAAGGCGCTCATCTTCCACGCCTTCTCTAATATTTTTGAAGTTCCGCATCCGAACGATGAGCTTGACAGGGAGCTCATTGACTTCTACCTGGAAGCCGCTCGCCCTCAATATCTTACATGGAGCGCCCAGAAGATTGTAAATGTTCGGGTGATGAAGCCTTATGCCGTGGGGAGATTCACAAATGTTAAGTTCAAGCTGATTCGTGGATCTGCAAGAACTGCTCACATTATCACCCTGGCGGATCTGCCGAATCTGAATCCTCATGACTGGATACTCTTGTACAATATCCTGCTGACAAACGAAACTGAATATGGTCCCATCATAGACCATGTCAAAAGGATGTTGGCTTGCTACATCATGGAGGTTGCCCAAATGGATCAGGAGGTCGCCACTGTTTTCAAAAAGAAACCGAAAGTAGCACCAGTGGGATCGGCCAGTGATCTAAACACAATGCAAATGGGTAAGATAGATCCGAGGCGAAACTCAGTGATGTTCACTAGAGCCGAAGGACAGAAATGTCTCTTCGCTTTAGCTGACAAGAACCTCTACACCACAGCTTGCTTGGAACACGTCTTATCAATCATCAAGCAGTGTAAGGAGAATTCGGCTGATGACATCAAGTACTTCAATGATATGATCAATTGGTACATTCAGTTTAGACAGACCATCCTTTCCATAACCAAGTGTCTGTTTAATACCGTGAAAAAGAAGGTACCAGCTTCAGCCGCCGGCCCAAGTAAAAAATGAAGGTCTCGCTCCAAATTGACGCAAAGGGGGAGATTGTTGGGCTGAAGATAGTTTTGATGTTGCGTCTTTTGGGCTCGTTAGTTTAGCCATGTACACTCCGGTTTGGGCCTGTCCAACCGAGAGCCTTTTATGTATTGTATTTAAGTTAATGCTTGCATGCATATTAGGTTAACGTTTTAGAGATTATCGATATAGCGATTCATACAAAGTAAAATATCTCTCTTTAATTGTTCTTGTAACCTACCAATCCTCTACAGTTGATGTTCTTAATCGAGCTCTTCTGAGGATTTTATTTTAATCATTCGACTCGTTTGATTCAATCTTGTCTTGTTCTTTTTATTGCGTTCTTTTAGTTTTATATTTATATACTTGTTCAAGATCTAATCGATCTTCATAGATTAAAGGTTGCTTTTTAATCTCATCAGATCCAAAATTCACATTTTGAGAACTTCGCATAAAGTTTCTCCTTTCATAATGTCCCTAGAACTTGTCGTAGGTGATCGCCATGCTCTTCCTTACTTCGGGAGTAGATCAGGATGTCGTCAATGAAAACGATGACGAACTGATCTAGGTAAGGTCGGCATACTCTATTCATCAGATCCATGAAAACTGCGGGCGCATTGGTCAATCCGAATGGCATCACCACGAACTCGTACTGTCCGTAACGAGTTAAGAAGGCTGTCTTCGGCACATCCTCTTCTAGTACTCGTAACTGGTGATATCTGGATCTCATATCAATTTTGGAAAAATAGTTCGCCCCTTGCAGTTGGTCAAATAGATCGTCTATGCGAGGCAGAGGGTAACGATTTTTGACCGTCAGTTTGTTGATTTCTCTGTAGTCGATACACATACGAAATGATCCGTCTTTCTTCTTAACGAACAAGACCAGTGCTCCCCAAGGTGAGAAACTTGGTCTTATAAAGCCCTTGCTGAGCAGTTCGTTAAGTTGACCAGAGAGTTCCTGCATCTCTGCTGGTGCTAATCGGAAGGGCGACTTGGCTACTGGGGTAGCTCCTGGGACTAAGTCGATTCTGAATTCGACCTGTCGTTGCAGAGGTAATCCTGGTAGCTCTTCTGGGAAAATGTTGGGGAAGTCGCTCACTACTGGGATGTTCTTTAGTTCTTTCGTTTCGAGTCTCGTATCGACGGCGTGAGCAAGGAATGCATGGTATTCTTTATGCAGATACTTCTGTGCTTGAATACTTGAGATAATACGAAGACTCGCATCGGGTTTATCGTTGTAGACTATAAGAGTTTCGTTAGACGGAAGGTTTAGACGGACTGCTTTCTCGAAGCACATGATGTCGGCGCGATGAATACTTAACCAATCCATGCCGATGATAACGTCGAAGCTTTTAATTGAGACCGGCATAAGGTCGACTGGGAATGAATGGTTATCTAGAGTTAGGGTACAGCCTAAGTATATGTTATTCGTACTTTCTGTTTTTCCATTAGCCATTTCTACTGTGAATTGTTCTTTGAGTGCGTGTGGTGGTTGTTTAAGCATGCGAGCAAATTTATGATTCACGAAGCTTCGCTCCGCTCCACTATCAAACAGAATGCATGCATAGGAGTTATCGAGGAGGAACGTACCAGTCACCACTATCGAGTCAGCAACTGCTTCCCTGTGGCCTATAGCTAGTACCCTTCCTGCTCCACCAGCATTCTTTGCTTTGGGACAGTCCCTCTTATAGTGGCCTGCTTCGCCATATCCATAGCAGGTCGGGCTCGCGCCAGAGCTGGGGACTTGGGTGATCGGCTTTGCCGGGAATTTACAGAAAAGGACGGTGTGTCCTTTCCTGTTGCAGTTAGAGCACTGCATTTCACGGCAGGGGCCGTTGTGGTGGAAGTTGCATTTGTTGCACTTGGGCAAACTTCCAGCATACTGTCCCACCGGAGCAGTAGCAGCAGCAGGGGTTATCGCGGCATGCACAGCCACAACTTGCTGATTTTAGCAGCTCGCTGTGTCTTCTTATCTTCCCAGAACTTCCGCTTAGTGTCAGCAGGTTTGGAGGGTTCCGGGATGGTTAGGGTGGTTGTTGTTGCAGAGGTTTTGACTCCATGGTCAATGAGTCGTAGTGCCAGTCGCTTGGCACTGTCAAAGGTAGCGGGGTTTGATGATAGGACATTCCCATGGTACGGAGGCACCAGCCCCCATACATACCTTTCAATCTTTTTCCCTTCAGTGGGAACCATATTGGGGCAGAGGGTCACCAGTTCGCTGAATCTGGTGCTATAAGCAACCACGTTGGTGCCCTTCATGGTCAGGCTCCAAAGCTCCTGCTCCAATTTCTGGACTTCGCCCCTTGGGCAGTATTCCTCAATCATGAGGTCTTTCATCGTTTCCCAGCCCATGTCATTGGCTACGACGAGGGTTAGAGCTTTAACGTGGTCGTTCCACCACGTCAGGGCCTTTCCTTCAAATGTGCATGCGGCATATTTGACTTTGCTCGCAGCAGGGCATGAACAGATTTCGAAGACTGATTCAGTCTTCTCGAACCATTGCGAGAGGGCAATGACTCCGCCGGTGCCAAGGAAGGGCATCGGCTTACAGTTGGTGAAATCCTTATAGGAGCACTCTCTCGAGTGCACAGGGGTTTCAACCGAAATGGAGTTAATAGGGGTCCCACCTCTGCTGGCATCAGTAGAGTGATACCGAGCCATGGCAGTTGCCACTGCTGTGGCTACGACAGCATTCAGGGCTGCAGTATCGATGACCGGAGGCGGAGGAGGCGCAGGGTTATTCCGGGTAGATTTGCGAGGAGGCATCTTTCAGCTATAAGTTTATAAAGATAAGAAAAAGTGGTAAGAATCAATTTGTAAGCAAGGTGAGAGTGACACATGGACTAACTGACCATAGTCCAACAGTTGAATGAGTGTTTGAGATCACAACAAAGAATATTAGTAGGAAAACACAAGTGTACAAATTTTTCCCATAGATTAGATAGACGTCAATAAGACTGGTATTACCGATGTAATAAGTTCAGGGAAAATCGACCTAACAGTAGGTCTTACATCATACCATACAGAAAAACTTGACAGTTCTTAGATTCCTAATTAGAGTACTGAAAGTTAGGAATATTTTACAGACAAGTGCTACTTAGAGCACAGATGTTAAAGGCTATTCCTTAACTAAAAGACAGAGATGTACTAGACATCATCTAACGGTGATGGGAATTCCTCGGGCGAGTCCTAAGGTCTGACACTTGACGAAACACCTCTTGAAGGTGTCGCTCCAGAGCCCTCTAGCGGGCTCGAAGTTCCAAGACTTCAGCTCGGGAGGCAGCTAGCTGTTGTTGCAGGGTTTCATTGGTTCTCCGGGTCCATTCCATGTCTTCTTCAAGACAGCGGATGCGGACTGTGTTGACACCAGATTTGGCATCAATCTCCATGACCCGGTCGATGGCTGCTCGACCTTGCTCAACATTATGAGCTATTCTGCGGATAATAACGGGTAGAGCTCGATCCGCAGAGCCACCATTGCTAACGTGGTAAAAGGTTCGGTCCCCAAAGTAAGGTAAGGGTTGACCCTGTTCATCACTCCAGCGATTCAAGTTGGTTGCCCACAAGGGAGTAGGACCTGGAAAAGCTGGTTGGGGGTTGTTGTTCGGGGCTTGACCTACTTGCGATAGGTTGTTGACTTCAGGCTCGGAGTCGGATCCATCAGAAAAGCCTTCTGCGAGGTGATCATCCAAAGGGATTGGATGCTCATCTTCGGGCTCTTCTTCGATCCACCCTACATTGCCTTCATTTGGAAAGTACGGGTCGCCGTGATGGAATCCAGCCATTTAAATCTACGCGAGAAAAGAGGTATAAGAATATAGTATATATGTAGCTAGTAGTACAAAATACACCTATAGTATTTTAAGTTTAGGTTCTACTGATCTTCTTGTGGTATTGTTGGTAAGTTTTTAGACTTGTTAACATATCACAACCATTCTAGGGCATATGCTAATGACTCCTCGGACCAGCATAGTTGATCAGGCTATGCCATTCCCAGGACTGACCATACATCCCCGAGCTCACTTGTGATATTTAACAATCATAATACTTTTGTTCTTGTCATTGTGACACCGATTTTAGTATGAATGCAGACTAGTATACTTAATTAAATATCTTAATATTTAAAGTATAGACTCCGGGTCAGAGTGTTTTAATCCCTAAAGGGTTTATAGTTTAGTATATCTTTTATGGGTTGATATACTCAATTCACTATAAACAATGCTCTGATACCAATCTGTCACACCCCAAAACCAAGAACAGCGGAAACGTTCTGGGGCGGAGGACATCATGTAGAGTATCACAACACAGTAAAAGTAAACAAGCAAACAACATCATCCATTGCATTAAATATATAATTTTAATACAAGCGTGTTCTGAACAGTTATAGACACCACAAATATAATGTAAATCAAAATAATAAGATGAGTCTTGGATGCGCTCCATCTTCTCAAAAGCTGGCCTCGGTACCTGTCTACTGATGACCTGAGAATACAAGTTATTTTGAAAGATTTTATCAGCATTAAGCTGGTAAGTTCATAAGTATTTTAGTGTCGGTGTTTGTTATCAAAACGTTTGAACATGTCGCAAGTGTAAGTTTGTAAAATGTATGTAAATGTTTGAAAGTGTTTGTAAAAGTTTGAATCTCTCAGAAAAACCTATATTTTCTATTAAAGTAGCCTTCTACCAAGGCTTAACTGTTTTGTATGCTCGTTTGTTGTAAAAGTGTGTAATTTTCCCAAGTGTAACTATCATTTAACAAAATATAGTTTGTACATTAAAGTTTAAGTCAAATAATCACTAAATATATGTAATGGGTAAACTATTGTAGTACTGTAGTGTTGTATTATAGGAACTAATGCTGTACTAACTACCTTAAACCGGATTTATATTAAGGTATCATGTGACTAATTGCACCATATACTATCGTTTGGTAACAACGACATACGAATGGTCGTAATAATAGAATGACGTTTGGCATCCGCAGACCTGCAGGTTCGGCTGTAGCTAGCAGCAAGGTGTAGGATAGTCAATCCAGTATAGATCTATACGCAAACTCACGCTCTCCCTTCAAGAGACTCTGGCTACAACTCGGGCCATGGCATTTAAGTCATGCTCCGATTCATATCACAATAATGAACGTATTCTTGTATATGTAATGTAATGAACTATTCTAGTATAGTTGTATATGTTCTTCCTCTAGTATAGTTGTATATGTTCTCTGTCTAGTATAGTTGTATATGTTCTCTCTCTAGTATAGTTGTATATGTTCTCTTTCTAGTATAGTTGTATATGTTCTATTTCTATTATAGTTGTATATGTTCTCTTTCTAGTATAGTTGTATATGTTCTCTTTCTAGTATAGTTGTATATGTACTCGTAGTAATAAGTATTGACTCATGAATGAACTGACTCATTGATCTAGAAATTGTAGTAGCATGATCCTGTGTTACCCCGATGGTAACTTATTAATGATGTACTGATACGCATGAATAAAGGAGTACTTTTATGTCTATATATGTACATTTGATATATAATTAATATTGAAACGACCTTCGGAGGGCTACCCGAAATCCCACCAAACCACATCTCAAGCGCGAAAAGGAAATAGGGCGGATGGCCTTCCTAAGCCCTTTAAACATTGCTTATATATCTATACATATATGGGCATGCAATTTATAAGAAGTATAACAAAGTTTAAATAAAAGTATTTGATAAGTAAAAGAGTTTGTAAAACAGTTTGAAGTATAACAGTTTGATAAACAGTTTGAACAGTTATAAAATCATTGGTTTTCTAGTTATTAATCACATGTGATTGGTGTAATAACTATAAGTATTTAACTTGTATCCCCCCCCCCCCATAAACTATTTAAAACATTTAAAAGTATTTCAAAAGTTAATTAAAGGGGTATGAACTCACTTGTGGTGAGTGGATTGGATTGAAGTGTCGGATACCGTGCTAGGTGGCAAATGGAGACTTGTTCACACGCACGAGCCTACTTATCATATAATGAGCATATATATAACTAATTAGCCAAATAATAACTAATGAAATTTAGTTGAGACACTCAAGAACATGTAAACACTTTGTATAAGTGTTATAGGTCCTAAAGGTTGCATCTAAGTTGTTCTGGGACAAGGCTAAAAGGGTTTAATGTACCAAAGGGCCTTATATAAGTGTTTACTCCTCAATAAACCCCACACAAGGAGTTTATGGTCGTAAACCCTTGAGTTTACGGCCGTGAACTCCAATCTTGGTGGTAATTGATGTTTTGAAGCGCTATTTGATTTCTAGAATAAGCCTTGCTTGGTTGTTTAATCCTTTGGGTAGTTTAGGGCATAGAAATACTCCTTTGAGGAGTTTACGGCCCCAAGGCCAAATCCCTTAGAGTTTACAACCATAAACTCTCATGGGATGGGTGTTTTTATTCTTTCAAGTCCCAAGCACAAGTAGGATAATTTCTAGGCATTTGTTTAAGGCTAATGAGGACCCTAGGCACACTTTGGTGCCCTTGTTTGGAGTTTACGGCCTATGAGTATTCCTTGGCCGTAAACTCACTTTGAGGGGTGTTCTTGATGTTTTAAAGTCCCCAAATTAGCTAGAAGTAAATGAGGGTTAATGTCTAAAGCCTTAGGAGTGATTTGGGCACATTTTGGCCCTTGAATTTGGAGTTCACAGTCCAAGAAGTTCTTGGGCCGTGAACACCCTAAGCTAGGTGTTTTTGATTGTTTTCTAGTCTCAACTGCACATACATATAATCCTTAGCTAGTTACTTAAAAAGGAAATGGGACTAGATAACCTTTAAGCTTCATTTTTGAGTTTAATCCCCAAGAACGTTCTTGGGCGGTAAACTCCCGAATCTCACGTATTCGACATGTAATCTATGTTATTAAGCATATAACAAGTATTATAAAACAACTAGAGAAGTGTACTCACGATTTGGGATGAAAACCCGAAGATCCGTGAGAGAGAAAATGGCTTTTCTCTAGTTGGAAATGTGAATAATGAATGAATTTGGTTCAGAAATCTATTTATAGTCCTGAGATATTTTGGATAGAAAATATTTTTATTCCTGAAATGATTTCTAATATAACAGTGTGTTGGAATAACAGTGTTGCACAAAACCAGAGTGCATCCACTCTCCTGATATTTACTGAAGTGTAAACCCTGGATTACTCCAACTTATACGAAAAGTCTGAAAAATGACTATGACTGTTATAACTTCTATTGAAGTGATATTGTTTGTACAAAATGGAAATTTCAGGTTGTCACATTGTATGCTAAGTTCTCTAAGTGTGAGTTTTGGTTTCGCGAGGTGCAGTTTCTTGGGCACCTTGTTAACCAGAACGGGATTTCGGTAGATCCGGCCAAGGTAGAGGACGTGATGAATTGGGAGGTTCTGAGGTCTCCATCTAAGATTCGGAGCTTTCTAGGTTTGGTAGGCTACTATCGGAGATTCATTCAGAACTTCTCCAAGATTGCAGTTCCGCTCACCTGACTGACTAAGAAGTCGGTGGTGTATCGCTGGGGGCCTGAGCAGAAGGCCGTGTTCAAGACGTTAAGACAGAGATTGTGCGAGGCGCCAATCTTAGCCCTGCCCGAGGGCATGGAGGATTTTGTTGTGTACTACGATGCATCCATCGTAGGTTTGGGAGCGGTATTGATGCAGAGAGGGCATGTCATCGCCTACGCGTCGAGGCCGTTGAAGCCTCACGAGGCGAACTACCCGACGCATGATTTAGAGTTGGGGGCTATTGTGTTCGCCCTCAAGATTTGGCGGCATTACCTCTATGGGGTTCATTGTACGATTTACACGGACCACAAGAGTTTGAGGTATCTCATGGACCAGCCAAATCTGAATATGAGGCAGCGTCGGTGGCTTGACGTGGTGAAGGATTATGATTGTGAGATCCTCTACCATCCAGGGAAGGCCAATGCCGTGGCCGATGCGCTTAGCTGCAAGGCAGCGCTGATCAGGGATATTTGTCTCAGGATGACAGTGGTGACTCCGCTTCTGGAGCGGATCCGGGAGGCTCAGCAGGAGGCTATGAAGGAGGAACATTGGAAGAGTGAGCGGATTGTGGGGTAGGTTTCCTCCTTCGACTATGACAGCCGAGGGTTATTGACTCTTCACCGTAGGGTGTGGGTCCGTTATCATGGAGGTGTGCGCCAGGTCCTGATGGAGGAGGCTCACAAATCTCGATTCTCCATTCATCCCGGGGCGACGAAGATGTATAGGGATCTTCGTCTGGACTATTGGTGGCCCTGCATGAAGCGGGATGTGGCATGGTACGTGGAGCGGTGCTTGACCTGCAGGAAGGTCAAGGCCGAGCATCAGAGACCTCATGGCAAGATGCATCCGTTGGATATTCCGCTGTGGAAATGGGAGGATATTACGATGGATTTTATCACGAAGCTTCCCAGGACCGCGCGGGGGATGGATTCGATATGGGTCATCGTGGATCAATTGACCAAGAGCGACTACTTTATTCCGATTCCGGAGAGCATCTCGGCCGAGAAATTGGCCGATATCTATATCAGGCTTTGGAGGAAGTTTCATGGTGAGTTGGGTACTCGTCTGCACTTTAGCACTGATTTTCACCCGCAGACAGATGGCCAGAGAGAGCGGACCATCCAGACTCTGGAGGATATGCTGCGGGCATGTGTTTTAGATTTCGGAGGTAGCTGGGATACCTACCTCCCGTTGCCGGAGTTCTCGTATAATAACAGTTATCATGCGAGTATCGACCGTCCTCCCTTCGAGATGTTACATGGGAGGAGGTGCAGGACCCCGATATGTTGGAGCGAGCTTGGCCAGAGAGTCATGGGGAGCACTGAACTAGTGCTCAAGACGACAGAGAAGATTCAGCAGCTCCAGAGTAGGCTTCAGACTGCTCAGAGTCGGCAGAAAAGTTACGCCGATAAGAGTCGATCAGACCTAGAATTCCAGGTCGGGGATATGGTTCTCCTGAAGGTGTCGCCATGGAAGGGCGTCATCTGATTCAGGAAGCAGGGCAAGTTGAGCCCAAGGCATATCGGACCGTTCTGGGTTGTAGCCCGGGTGGGCAAGGTGGCGTACCGGCTGGATCTGTCAACCGAACTCAGTCAGATCCACAGCACTTTCCACGTCTCTCAGCTGCAGAAGTGCCTAGTGGACGATACGGCTGTGGTACCCTTGGAGGACATTCAGGTTGATGGAAGCCTAAATTACATCGAGCAGCCTATAGCGATCCTTGACCAGAAGTCGAAGGATCTGAGAAACAAAAGAGTAGAACTCGTGAAGGTGCAATGGCAGCACCGGAAGGGGTCGGAGTAGACTTGGGAGCCGATGAGTGAGATGATGGAGCACTACCCCGAGCTGTTTCAGGATCGAGCGGCAGACTTCGAGGACGAAGTCGAAAGTAAGTGGGGGAGATTTGTAGTACCTGGTTCTTGGTATGTATTCTGTTATTAAATCTTGATTATTTTTGCATGTTTGGCATTGGACTCGGCGAGTCGAAGGACTGACTCGCCGATTAGAAGCGGGATCAGGCGCGGGGTTTAAGCTGCGGATTTGGCGAGTCGAGTCTCGGACTCGGCGAGTAGCCGCTGTTTGGACAAAAACCCTAATCCAGGGGTTTGCACCCTATTTAAACGACCTTATGCAACCTCATTTCCCCCTTTATGCTCCCAAACAATCCTCATAGCAAACCCTAGCCGTTTTTTGAGAAGATCTAAGTCTTTTTGAGTGATTCTTGTGAGTTTTGATCTCAAGGAAGAAGGAAGAGCATAGAAGGATCAAGAGGGGATTGAAGGATTCGAGTTTGGTTCATCATTTGCAGTCTTTGGAAGGTATAAAGTCTGAAGCTTGCTCATTCATTTGTTAGATCCCTCTTTGAGGTGATTTAGGGCTTTTATAAGCCATTTTTGGTGGCCAACCATGTTTCCAAAACATGTTTGGGGGTTTGGGCATCTGTATCATGTCATTTTATGAGCCACAAGTCAGATCTAGGTTGTTTTTTGCACCAAGGAAGGCCCCATGCAACAAAAGAACCATTTTAGAGCCTTTTAAGCTCTAATGTCCCACGCATGCACGTAAACTTTGTAACTTTACGTGCTAGATCGAGTTTAGGGGCCTGGATCTATCATTTGGTTAAGTGTTGTACATCATAAATCGAAGTTCTTAGTAAGGAATGTGATAGACTCGGCGAGTCCATTTCCTGGACTGGGCGAGTCCAAGGGTTTTGGTCCCATATCAGTGAGGGTCATAAGGACCAGTTGAGTGTGGAAGGGTTTTAGGAGTCCAGGGGAGTTACCCAACGTTCTGGACTAAGCAAAGTGTTCTAGGAATTTATGGTACTCGGTGAGTGCATGAATGGACTCGGTGAGTCCAAGACAATCTTCATGGTACTAGGCGAGTTGTTCATCAACCCAGCGAGTCGAGAACAGAACGTGTTCATAGGATGAAGAGTAACTCGACGAGTTGTTCATACAACTCGACGAGTCAAGACAGGACATGAGTATTAGTTGATGATGAACTCGACGAGTTGTTCATACAACTCGGCGAGTCGGGTGTGGATTCAGTCGATGTTCATTTAGAAGGAAAACTCGTCGAGTCATCGCCTAACTCGACGAGTAGAGACGGGTATGAGTTCTGATGGAAGGATAGGGACTCGGCGAGTTGGCGAGTCAACTCGGCGAGTCGGGTCAACTGGAAGTTGACTTTGACTTTGACTTTGACTTGGTCAAAGGGTAACATGGTCATTTTAACCTAAGGGTAGATGTCAGTTTCTGACTAAGTGTTTTGTGGGAATTATAACCGGAGGATTTCTGGAGCAGCAGCGGCAGCAGTCAGAGGATTCTCGCACAGTTCAGCAGCTACGAGGTGAGTTACCTTCCAGTAGGGGTGGGCCTAAGGCCACAATGCCGGCCCACCATTGAGGAGTATTTAGGAGATAATTGTCTTTGTGATAATTTATCTTGGTCTGGTATGCGTTTGGTGATGAGTTATATCAGTATGATATGTTACATGATAGGGATAGTTTCCCTGATAGTGGTCCTTAGGACCAAGGGGTAGGTCAGTACCCGGATATGTCTGAATGTGTGCTTATATCTTGCTATTGTATGCTAGTGGTAGGGGTGGAATAGTTCCCAGTTACCGGTTGAAAGATACCGAGGACGATTACCAGTTGAAAGATACCGGTGATGATTACCAGTTGAAAGATACCAATGATGATTACCGGTTGAAAGATACCGATGATGATTACCGGTTGAAAGATACCGATGGTTTTGTATGGTATGTGGTATGATGGGGGAACTCATTAAGCTTCGTGCTTACGGTTTCAGTTTTAGGTTTCAGGTACCTCTTCATCTAAGGGGAAGGAGTCGGCGGCGTAGCATGGCATCACACACAAACATATGATTTTCCGCACGGTGTTTTCTTGGATTCTACTCTATTATGACATTTGTTCATGGTTGTGGGTTTCAATTATGATACTTGGTTTTGAGATGATGTGTTTATACAATATTTTCTAATGAATGTTTCATGAATTAACTAAACAAAAATGAAATTTTTGGGCTTGAATTTTGGGACGTTACAGATTTGAAAGGATGTGCATGGGAACATGAGATGAGTGCATGGAAGTCCAAAAGGTAATAAAGAGGTGGCAAGTAGAAGTCAACTCTTCCTCCTTTTGAGTGGTTGGGCCGAGAATGGGCTAAGGAGAAGAATGTGTTGGGCCTTTTTGAGTTTAAGTCCATAATATGGGCCTAATTTAATGGTTTTCGGCCCATTGTCCCTTTTAGAAAAATTCACAGCCCAAAATTCATCAAGTATGAGTTTTATGGCCCATTAGGGATAATTAGGTTAGTTGTGGCCCAATAAGGTCCATTGGGGTATTTTATTTCATTCTAGGCCCATTATGGCCCAAAATGTTAAAATAAATGGAAGTGAGTCCAATTAGAGCCCATTTAAGAGTTCTAAGCCCCAAAATAGTCAAATTGGAAGCTTATTGGCCCATTAGGCCCAATAAGAAAATCCTAGTCCATAATGGACTTAAACTTGGATTTCTAGCGTTTCTAATTCTTTGTTGACTGTTTGAAGAGCTTGCATAGAGTGTTTGATGGAAAAATCGTTCTTATTGAATAAGCATCATACATATTTTCACATTTTTGGTTCACAAAGGTTGTCCTTGTTGTTGTTACAGGCATCCAAATTCCTAGTTGTGACATCATCCCCCCGTTAGAGGGAATTTCGTCCCGAAATTCTTTCTAAAGGTAGGTTCAAGAATGCAAGAATAGGTGAGGGTACTTCTACTTCATTTGGTCTTCGCGATCCCATGTGAATTCTGGCCCACGCTTCGCGTTCCACCATACCTTCACAATCGGTATGCGACTTTGCTTAGTATGCTTCACCTCCCTGTCCATGATTTCGACTAGTTCTTCGACTAACAGGAGATTCTCGTTGATTTCTATTTCTTCAAGGGGAATGATGAGGGTTTCATTGGATAAGCACTTTTTCAAGTTTGAAACATGGAATACAGGGTGCACACTGTTGAGCTCAGCAAGCAGCTGCAATCTATACGCCCCTAGACCGATTCGGGCAAGAATCTCGAAAGGTCCAATGTATCGAGGATTCAGCTTTCCCCGTTTTCCAAAACAAATAACCCCTTTCCACGGAGAGACTTTTAACAACATCCGATCCCCGACTTGAAACTCCAAGGGCTTTCACCGTTTATCAACGTAGCTCTTCTGTCAGTCACGTGATGCTTGTAGTCGAGCCCTGATTTGAACTATTTTCTCTACTGTTTCGCGTATGATCTTCGCCTGGTGTCTGTCCTCTTGCTATCTGGGTGTCACCTACCTCATCCCAACACAACGGTGATCCACATTTACATCCATACAACGCCTCGAAAGGAGCAACTTTGATGCTCGTGTAGTAACTGATGTTGTACGAGAATTCGATTACGGGTAAGTGGGTATCCCATGACTTCCCAAAGTCTATCACACATGCACGAAGCATGTCTTCAAGTTTCTGAATGGTTCGTTCGCTTTGACCATTCGTTTGTGGATAATAAGCAGTGCTCATGTCGAGATATGTTCCTAGTGCTTTCTGAAGTGATTGCAAAAAACGTGAAGTGAATCTACTATCTCTATCTGAGATGATAGACAATGGCACTCCGTGGAGTCTCACAATTTCCTTGATGTATATCCTCGTCAACCTCTCCATCTTGTAGGATTCTTTTATTGGCAGGAACTGAGCAGATTTCGTCAATCTGTCGACTATTACCCATATGGTGTCCAATCCATCTGTTGACTTGGGTAGTTTGGTCACAAAGTCCATAGTAATCTTTTCCCATTTCCACTCGGAATTACTGGTTGTTGTAATAATCCCGAGGGCTTCTGATATTCCACCTTTACTTTAGCGCAAGTAAGGCATTTGCTAACATAGGTGGCAATCTCTGCCTTCATGTTGGGCCACCAATAGTGTTGCTTAATATCCAAGTACATTTTGTCTGAACCCGGATAGATAGACTATCGTGTCTTGTGGGCTTCATTCATGACTACTTCTTTGAATCCCCCAAGTTTAGGGACCTAAATGCGGTTCTTGAAATAACATGCTCTGCCCTCTTTCACTTCGAGATTCTTTTCCATTCCACGTAACGCTTCGCTCATTCTGTTTTCCGCCTTCATGGCATCTGACTAGGTTGTTCTGATTTGCGAGGTCAGGTGGGATTGGATGGTTATCAAGAGAGTTTTCACACGACGATTCGAGTATTCTTTCCGACTCAAGGCATCAGCTACCATGTTAGCCTTGCCTAGGTGGTACTTGATTTCACACTCATAATCGTTTAGTAACTCAACCCATCTTCGTTGCCTCATGTTCAAGTCTTTTTGATTTAAGATATATTGGAGGCTCTTGTGGTCCGTGAAAATGGTGCACTTTGTACCATAAAGGTAGTGCCTCCAGATTTTTAAGGCGAAGACCACATCTCCCAATTCCAAATCGTGGGTTGTATAATTCACTTCATGTGTCTTTAGTTGTCGGGATGCATAAGCTATCACCTTCCCATGCTGCATGAGTAAATAACCTAAACCCTGATTCGACGCATCGCAGTAAACTACGAAGTCTTCTGTTCCCTCTGGTAGCGATAGTACCGGTGCACTGTAGAGTGCTTGCTTCAGAGTTCGGAATGCAGCTTCTTGCTTATCTGTCCATTTGAAGAGTACGCCTTTTTGTATAAGCATGGTGAGTGGCTTGGCTGTCTTAGAGAAGTTCTGGATCAACCTTCTGTAATAGCCTGCGAGACCTAAAAGTTGGCGAACTTCTGTGGGTGTTGTTGGGACTGCCCATCCTTCGGTGGCTTTGACCTTAGATGGATCAACATGTATCTATTCTTGACTAATAACATGACCTAAAAAGTTCACACTACAGAGCCAGAACTCACACATAGAGAGTTTTGTGTATAGCTTCTCAGTTCGTAGGGTTTCCAGGATTTGTCGGAGATGTTGGCCATGCTCTTCTTCGCTCCGAGAGTAAACTAAAATGTCGTCAATGAAAACGATGACAAAGTTGTCGAGGAATGGTTGGCAGATTCGATTCATTAGGTCCATGAATGCGGCAGGGGCATTCGTTAGAACGAAGGGCATTACGACAAATTCATAATGTCCATAACAAGTTCGGAAAGCGGTTTTGGAGAGACCTTGAGTTGATGGTAACCAGATCGCAGATCTATCTTAGAGAAGTAGCTTGCGCCCTGAAGTTGGTCAAATAGATCGTCGATTCGCGGGAGTGGAAAGCGATTTTTTATAGTAAGCTTATTTAGTTCCCTGTAGTCAATACACATCCTAAAAGATCCGTCTTTCTTCTTAACAAAGAGAACTGGAGCTCCCCATGGTGAGAAACTGGGTTGGATGAATCCTTTGTCCAAAACTTCGCTGAGTTGGCTAGACAATTCTTGCATCTCCACAGGAGCCAATCTGTAAGGAGATTTGGCGATGGGAGTAGCTCCTGGCACAAGGTCAATTTGAAACTCGACTTGTCTTTCTGGGGGTATCCCCGGAAGATCTTCAGGAAAGACATCTGGGAATTCACAAGCTACTAGAATTGCTTGCGTGTTGACCTCTTCCTTGGATTTATCCACTATATGAGCCAGAAACGTCAAGTCCTTCTTTCGCAGATACTTCTGTGCCTTAATGAACGAGATAAGGTGAAGGTTCGCGTTGGGTTTGTCTCCTTATATAATTAGGGTTTCGTGATTTGGAAGGTGAAAGCGAACGGCCTTCTCGTGACACATAATTTCAGCATGGTGGGGGCTTAACCAATCCATGCCAATAATCACATCAAAACTCCTAATGGAAACAGGCATTAAGTTTATTCGAAAGACGTGTTGGTTCAAGGTTAGGGTGCATCCGATATAAATTTCCCCAGTGGATTCTGTTTTCCCATTGGCCATTTCCACCGTAAAGGTTTCATTGAGCTTCTGGGGTTGTTGTTGTAACAAGTGCTTAAATTTATTGCTCACAAAACTTCGTTCTGCTCCGGTATCAAATAGGATGCATGCATAAGTGTGGTTTAGGAGAAACGTGCTGGTGACAACAGTGGGATCCTGAACCACTTCTCCCAGACCCATGGTCAGCACTCTTCCTATTCCTCCATTCCCGTGGTTGTTGTTGTTGGGGCAGTTTCGACGGTAATGCCCAATCTTTCCACATCCATAGCAGGTAGGGCTTGGTCCTGCATTGTTGCCACTGTTGTTGGTGTTGTTGTTGCTACGGTTGTTGCTGTTGTTGCTTCCTTACTGCTGATTTTGGGGAGGATAGGTCCTGCAATATTTTTCTGTGTCACCCTTTCGATTGCAGCTGGTGCAATGCATCTCTCTGCATTCCCCATTATGATGGAGACTGCACTTGTTGCACTTTGGAAGAGTTCCAGCATACTGCCTAGGAACATCTAGGGCAGCTGAGACTGGAGCATGTGGTGTGGACGGAACTTGGGTGGTTACAGCATTGACTGTCACTGTTTTTGCTTCTTGGACGATTCCGAGCCCTGACGTCCTTTCCTCTTGTTGTTCTTTCATTTCTTGTTGTCACTTTCCTTCTTGCCTTCAGCCTCCACCAGCTTCTCACCCTTCTTGCTGTTGTGGTCGTACATTTTTATGGCCAATCTCTTGGCATTGTCGAAGGTTTCGGGATTTACAGCTATCACATTTCCTTGGATTGGGGAGGTTAGTCCCCAGATGAATCGTTTGATTTTCTTTCCTTCCGAAGTAATCATGCCAGGGCACAACAGAGACTGTTCGCCAAACCTCGATATGTATGCGTCAATCTCGGAATTTCGGACGGTGAGATTCCACAACTCTTGTTCCATCTTCTGGATTTCGCCTCCCAGGCAGTACTCGGCCATCAGCATTTCTTTCATCTCTTCCCATGGCATAGAGTTTGCTACGGGAAGAGTCATGGCTTTTACTTGTCCGTTCCACCAAGTGAGAGCTTGATCAACGAAAGTGCATGCGGCAAACTTCACCTTAATTTGCTCAGGGCATTCGCATATCTCGAACACCGATTCCATCTTCTCAATCCATCTTTTCAGATTTAACATTCTCCCAGTGCCATTAAAGGTTCGTGGCTTGGCGTTGGTGAAGTCTTTGTAGGAGCATGCCTTGGTAGGTCCTTGATTCATCCCGTTGTTTGAACTTCCAGCCCCTTGTCCATTGACTCCTCCATTGTTCTCTTGGTGAATTTGTACCATTTCTGCGGTGACTGCAGCAGATACAGCTGCCTAGAACGCGACTGAGTTAACTTCGGGTGGGATTGGCCCAGGGTTTCCTCGGGTTGGTTGTTGAGGCATCTTTCTGTCATGGAACGGAAAGATGTTGAGTGCCTGTGGTTTTTGTGAGATCGAGGTCCTATAAACTAGGTGTGTGGCACGAACTTAAGTAATTTCACAAATTAGCATACAATCATGGATATATAACACATAGCAAATTACAACATCACAGTAGGAACACATAAAATTTTCCATTAATATTATCCGCACTTTGATACATCAAAATTTTGCTCGAAAGAGCATACATAAGTGGTACAAGTTCGGCAGCATAACGACTCTATGAGTAGTGTAATCACTTAAACATAGAGCCGATAGTACATAGCACAGATCATAGTAGCATAATACTAAAGATGGATACGACTAGTCCTAGTCATGGTGGGATATGCCAGGGGGTGGTGCTAAAGAAAGTGAACGCTCCCTGAAGGCGAGCCACCTATCGTTTTGCATCTCGGAGTCGAGCCTCCCACCTTACCTGCCTCATGTGGAACTCTCGGATAACCTCTCGTGTCTCCTGCTCTGCACACTCGACCCTAGTCCACATCTGGTGCATCTGATCGGCGGTGATCTGAGCTAGGTCGCCAGTGTTTCACAATCGTCTCACCATGACCGGGAGTGCGCGATCGGCCGGTCCTCCTTCCCTCAAGTCATAGAACTCACGTGACATGCCGAATAGGGGTCGTTGTCCCTGCTGTCTGCTCCACCTCCAAAGGTCAATACCCCAGGGGGTGTAGGATCAGTGGGACCCATCCGATAAGCGGTTACCCTAATCGGATAAGGGGGTTGATGACTTTGGACTCCACGTCCGAATCACCATCTTCGTCTTCGCTGGGTTCCTCCTCGAGACCTCCTTCAGCTTCCTCTTCTTCCTGGTCCACCACTGGCTCGGTAGGTCCGACCTCGACTTCCACCTCGGGTTCCCCTTCGAATTCCTCCTTGGGGTCTTCCTCGGGTTCCTCTTCAGACTCCTCCTCGGGGTCCTCTTCAGGTTCCTCTTTGGATTCTTCCAACCATCTGTTATTCCCCTGATTAGGGAAATAAGGATATCCGGGGTGATGGAAACCAGCCATGCTGTCTGCGAGAGTGTATAAATATGCTAATATTATTCCTAAGACGTTTTAATTATTGTATAAATTGAGTTGATGTTCTCTTCTTGGTGATAAACGGGTATGTTTTTAGGTTTAACTACCATCGCGATTTCCTCGGGGCATGTGATAGTTCTACCTCAGAGGAAATGTATTGGATCAGGCTATATTCACTCCTTACTATGACTATGAACAGTCGCGGCTTAACTGAGATTCTAGCATTATCTTATTTTGATTTGGTATTATGTTATTTTTCCTGTGTCTTAGGAGTAGGAGTGTTTTTATCGTTGTGTTTTATTTGTTTTGTTTTGTTCAGAGTTGTTTTGTCCCTTTTTGGTTTGTAGTTGCATATCAATGTGTGGTTAGATATGCTAGTTCACTATAAAGAAAGCTCTGATACCAACCTGTCACACCCCCGAACCAGACGGCGGAAACATTCGAGGGCTCGCGTGACTTAAACTAAATATCATCACAATGAATAGACATGAATCATAATGTAAACATCACCGAGCATCAATATATTACAACTGGCACTATTCACATCAAGTACATTGTTTTAACATTACAATTCCATACATAAATTGTTTGATAGTTTTTAAAAGCAAAAACACACTAATATACTTGGCACTTATTCCTCAGCTTACCTGTTACCTGAGAATACAAGTTATTTTGAAAACGGTCAACATATGGAATGTTGGTGGTTCATAAGCATGTTTGGTATGAAAATGTTTTGCGTAGTTTGAACAAAAACAACCCAGAAAATCGATATTTTCTGAAAAGACCATTGTTTATAAAAATGTGTGAAGATCCGTAAATATATGCATGATGATTTTAAAACATGTATAACTGAAAAACTTTGCATTAACGTACAAGTGAAAATGTTGAACTTTCCCGGAAAACCCGATGTTTTCCAAAATAAAACATATCATATAACAATTTGAATGGTGACTCATCACATGAATGACATTGAATTACCTTGTTTACTTGGTTTACATTGGATTTATTTATGTGAGTCGTTATAACCATGCATGATAATGACTAGTTCGTCTGTCTTGGCACTCTGGTGAATGCCAAAATTGATCTTAAGATTTTGTCACCCTAGACTGGCCGAGTCTAACTGTAGCGAACAGCTGAGGTGTGGGGGAGTCACCCCCGTATAGATCTATACACGAACTCTCGCTCTCCCTCCAGGAGACTTCAATTATAACTACAGACTATGACCGGCACACGTTGGTGCCACCCGTTATTACTCACTAAATTACAAATTGACTTTGATTACTATTGTTTATCGACCTGTATTTGTTTACTTTGATTACGCATAAGCCTAACAAACGCGAAGAAGAGGAAATACAAACCCTGCTATTTTCGTGAGTTATTATGGACTATTGCGTATTCGAAGGACATGTTGGCCCAATTCGCATTTGATTACTTGGACCTTACTAGCAATGCTAATGGGCCACTAAGGCCCAATAGCACTTAGAAGCCATTGAGGGTCCCTTCAATATGAAATCGGGTCATAGAAGGCCCAATAACATTTATAATTACCCCTTGGGCCCAAAAATCATGTTAATGGGTCACAAAGGCCCAATAAGCATGTTTGGAACTTTCAAGCCCAAAGAATTTATTGTTTACTTGTTTTGGGTATAGTATAGTCGTCGGAATGTTTAATTGAACAATTGTTAAATTTGTATCGATACGAGACCGATATTCGGAATTTATGTATATTCATCTTGCCATTTTTCATAATTTGTGGTTTGGTATTTTTGACCCAAATATCTTAATAATAAAATAATTGACTCAAAATATTGGTTTGACCATCTCAGCCCTTCTAGGATAAAAATGACAATTTTAGCCCCTCATATATTAAAAAAAGACATTTTAGGCCCTAAAACCATTTTCTTGTCATTTTTGACCCATAGACTTTGTTTAAGTGGTGGTTTTAGCTCAAAATTTACTTTTATCAGTTTCAGCCCTTCCGGAAAATCATTTTACGGCTAAAGTCTAAAACTTTTTGCAACTTTTACAATTTTGACCCAAAATCCAAAAACATTACATTTTTTTATCCTTCTTGGTAAAGAAAAGCATTTTAACCCTTGAAATGATTTTGTTTACCCTTTTTATCCCCTGTTTTGAGAAAATTTTCATTTTAGCCCTTTGAATATCAGATTTTTCGCAACCTTGGGCTTAATGGGCCGAAAAGCCCAAAAATTGGCCCATTGAACTATTATTTACATTTCAAGTCCTTTGAAGAGCATTATTGTCACAAAAACATTTATCTTAACTGTTTTGACTCTTTTGACCCTCAAGAAAACCGTGAATAGCAACTTTTCTCCCAACTTTTGTTTATTTGACAATTTAAGCCCAAAAATGAGTTTTATGTTGCAATGTTTTTATAATAATCTTAGAGATTAATATTTTGACTTGTTTAGTGTAATATAACTTGGATCATGTTTGATTTTCTTCTTATAGCATAGATCTCAAGATTTCTCCCCCTATTGGTTACATATTTTCCACAAAAACACATATAATCACACATACATGCATAAAATCATACATGGCACACACATACACATAGATCTACACATTTTACTTGTATTCTCCCCCATGAAACTAGTAAAAACCGAAAAAGAGGGGTATGAACTCACCTTTTGTTTGTGGTTTCAGTTTTGATGAAGAATAGAAGAAGTCTGATGTTATTCTCCGCCTAACAAGCTTCTTGGAGGATTTTTGACTTAGATGTGTTCTAAGATGTAAGATCACAATTTTGAATAGATTACGAGGAGATTTTTGATGAAATGAAGTAGTTGTATCATGGATTTAAGCACCAACTTACCTTAAATGATGATTTTTGTGAAATAATCTCCTTGAAAAGCTCCTAAATCTCGAAAATTTGATGAAGAAGAGTGGGGATATTATTGCGAGTGTTTGTTTCAAAAAAATTGGATGAAATGTGTGTGTGTGTGTGTGTCTTTAGCCGAGAGAAAAAGATAGAGGAGAAAGAGAGAGGGTTGAAAGGATGTGCATGGGAACATGAGATGAGTGCATGGAAGTCCAAAAGGTAATAAAGAGGTGGCCAGTGGAAGTCAACTCTTCCTCCTTTTGAGTGGTTGGGCCGAGAATGGGCTAAGGAGAAGAATGTGTTGGGCCTTTTTGAGTTTGAGTCCATAATATGGGCCTAATTTGATGGTTTTTGGCCCATTGGCCCTTTTAGAGAAATTCACGGACCAAAATTCATCAAGTGTGAGTTTTATGGCCCATTAGGGCTAATTAGGTTAGTTATGGCCCAATAAGGTCCATTAGGGTATTTTATTTCATTCTAGGCCCATTATGGCCCAAAATGTTAAAATAAATGGAAGTGAGTCCAATTAGAGCCCATTTAAGAGTTCTAAGCCCCAAAATAGTCAAATTGGAAGCTTATTGGCCCATTAAGCCCAATAAGGAAATCCTAGTCTATAATGGACTTAAATTGGGATTTCTAGGGTTTCCAATTCTTTGTTTACTATTTGAAGAGCTTGCATAGAGCGTTTGATGGAAAAATCGTTGTTATTGAAAAAGCATCATACATGCTTTCACATTTTTGGTTCACAAAGGTTGCCATTAATGTTCTTACAGACATCCAAATTCCTAGTTGTGACATCAGGTGTCATATTTAAGTAGGCTAAGATGGCAACTGAGTGTACGCAACCATATCCATTAAGTTGCCATAGCCTGCACCTGCATTCCTTTTTTTCAACATCCACAGTAAACTCCCCGTCCATTTTCCTTGCCTCAAACTTCATCCCCCCATAAGAAATGGCATGCTAATGCCTACATATATAGATGAACACCGCAAATATCATGAGATGTGAAGAGTAAAGTACTAATGTAATTGGATAAATATACAAACCTTTGCTCAGTTTGGAGCATATTCGACCGTATTCTGATATTTGGACAAACAGAATAACGATTCCATCCTTGTTCAGTTAGTTTCATAGTCACCATCCTTTGCATCACATATATACGAATGTCCTCTAACATGCTTATTATTGGTTTCTTCCAGGCATCCAAAATCACACAACTCTCTGAAAAACCATTCTCTACTGACTCACAAGAATTATGAACTCTGAAAAAATCCAAAGACCAAGTCTTTGGATCTCTATCCATAAGATGCACAACTGTTTCCCGATTTAATTTTACAATCTCTTTCATAACTACATTAAATTGTGCTTCAGTTGTTGCCTTGCTCGCTTTCCAAAACATATTTTCAAACTTTGATCCACTAAATCTCTTTCTAAAATTGGCATAGATATGTCTAGCACACTGCCTGTGTTCAGCTGCTGGAAATAATTCCTTTACTGCCTCAATCAAACCCTACATAAGTCACATTAATGTTTGAAATTAGAATAGCAATAACTAAACTTAGAACATGCAGTAGTTTTGAACCATACCATGTGTTGATCCGAAATTAGAACCAAACCATTACCATCATTCCAACATTGCAAATCTTCTGAAAGAGTTTCTAAGAACCATTTCCAATTCTCTTTGTTTTCCATAGAAACAACTGCCCAAGCAATCGGGTTCCATTGTTAGCATCTTTACCCACAGCACAAAGCAACTCCCCTTGATAAAAACTTTTCAGAAAACAACCATCTAGGTTAATGATCCTCCTACATCCTCCCCTCCATCCCTCTTTTACTGAAGCAAAACGTATGTATATTTCGCTGAAATAATTCTTACCATCAGGCATTGAATCAACACAAATTTTAACTATGGATCCAGGATCTGATCTTCTAATCTCCTCACCATATGACCATAATCTTTCGTAATTCTCAGTTATTGTGCCTTCAACTAGACTCAATGCATACTTCTTGGCTCTCCTACACTGACTCATACTCACATTAATCCCAAAATCGGTTTTTACCTCCTCTCTAAGCATTCAGAGGCTCATCTTTTTATTATTATAAAATTGGTGCTTAAAGTGGGTCCTTATCCATTTGTAAGTCACAATTGATCCGAATTTGAAATTCTTTGCACAATTATGCTCACCGATAAGAGATTTTATCTGGAGAGACTTATATTCACTCATCCAAGAACCCCAAAGCCTAAAAGTACATTTGCCATCATAGCATTTGACAAGTAATCGTCTAGAATCATTCTTAACAAAACATAATTGATAACCATTCGCGACAGCATAGTTACAAAGCATGTGTTTCAATTGCTTAGGACTCTCAAACCTCATACCTAAAACATGTTCCTGCTCCTTCCAATTGAGCTTCTCATTGAAAATGTTTGGCAATTCGGGATAAACATCTTCATTGTCACCCATGTCTTCTTCGAAAAACTCACCTGCACCTGCTTTCTCACCCATCTCTACTTGAATCTCATTACCCTTTATAAAAAAAAATGAGGCTTCTGATGGTCATCCTCAGCGTCATCGACATCCTCATCCTCGTCGTCATCATCGTCACCATTTTCTTCCTCATCATTTGTGTCACCCACATCCTGATGCTCCGGTGCAACTTCCTTAACCAGTCATGCACCATCAAGTACTTCTTCCTCAACGTTACTGTCACACCCCGGCCGTCGGCGGAAACACCGGTAGTGTAACGTCATTTTTCGTATCACAGTTATATAACATACATTGAACAATACTTAAAGAAAATACATACCTTTATTGATGATTGAAAGTTACATTATTGTTTTCCTAGTATTTATTACCTAATATCCGACCATGACATACTTCTTAATAAACAGAAAGATAATAGTAAAACTTCTCCTGTTCGAATACATACCAGCTTTTCAAGTTCCTAAAAACACATGCATTTTAAAATATGTCAACATAAAGTTGATGAGTCCACAGGTTTTGACTCCATAAAATAATACATTTTTACACATTCAAAAGTATAGTTTTGAAAGTATCATTTTGACTCTCCAACATTAGGTATAATAGTATACTTATCAATTAAGTGTTATACCTAAACATTTCTTAATCTTAAGATATAAGTAGGGGAAAACTTATACTTAACATTAATACTTGTATACGACAAGGTATAATGTTTCTAACAATTTGCTACCATGAGCCTACAACCGCTGCTATGACATAATACCTTTGATAGAATACACTCATGATTTACCATGAGAAACAAACACAGTCATGATTTACCATGAGAAACAAACACAGTCATGATTTACCATGAGAAGCAACACCGTACGCTTCATCGACGCCGGAATAATAACAAATAAAAGGTTAGTTCATCAGTTGTTTTTGGTTGACTGTAGCTAACAGTCACAAGTGGGGTGGTCATCCCGTATACTAATTATACACGACTTCCTCGCTCACACGGGATTAACGGTTACAGTTCAGAGGATTTCCGCTAAGATCCCTAATCTTAGTTGATGAATACAATTACTCATGTAGACTTTGACAGCTTCCTATAGCTCTAACAACAAAAGCATCTTCATGTCTAAAACCTTAAGTTACTAGACTATACTTTTAAACATTACTCCTAACTTCATAACATTTAGGCAGTATAACAGCTATATCTTGAAGTAAAAACCAGGTTTTATCTTGACCTAAAACCAATAATAACAACATATAACGTTTCTAGTTTTATCTTGACATAAAACTATCAATAACAATACCAAGTTTTATCTTGACATAAAACTAACAATAACAACATATAACATATCCGGTTTTATCTTCACATAAAACTAACAATAGCAACATATAGCATATCCAATTTTATCTTGACATAAAACTAATAATAACAACATATAACATATCCAGTTTTATCGTGACATAAAACTATTAATAGCAACATACTATATAACTTAACATTTAGAACTTTCGAATATTACTTCGGTATTATATCGCACACAACATATATGTAGAATGCTAAGTATAACTCAAGATCTACATTATTAAATTAACATACTGATAAGTTAATAATAGTTCTGTGTATTCAAAATGTTATATTTAGAACAATCATATCTCGATTATCATAACTATATACCATCACATAGACATAATAATAACATATATACAATAACTAGCATGCGTTTTCCCCCGAAATATTAGAAAGTGGGGCCATGAAACTCACCCTAGTAGCGTGATTTTATGTTATCTAAGCAAAACGGTCAGCGTACGAAATCGTCGGGGCTCGGGATACAAGATGGCTTCAACAAGGGAGAGAGGAGATAAGGAAATGGTGTAAGGAATAGCTGAAGTCGGACCTGCTATTTATAGTAAGGATTTTGGATTCTCACGTCGTGAGTTTCATAAGGCTCACGTCGTGAGTCTTGCATGATCACCCCCATAGACTTGCCATTTGTGTCCCTAGCTTCGGAAGGTGGCCATGTGACTCTTCACGTCGTGAAAAACTCCTTGTTCACATCGTGAGTTTGGATCCTATCCCCTCACAGCCTCATTACACCTTCTAGATTCCGAAATGTGGCAAAATGACTCCTCACGTCATGAATAAACCCTTGTTCACGTCGTGAGTTTAGTTAGCTTAGGGTTTCTGAAAGCTGAATCTTCGGAAGGCCATAACTTTTGTATACGAACTCTGTTTTTGACGTTCTTTATATGCACGCGTAGGTATTTACGAGTACTACAACTCTCTTTTAGAATTAAGTAGCTAATTCTAAGTCTATTTTAAATTCCTTTTATTATAGAGATTTATAGTGTTCGATTTATCATAACTTCTTCATGCGAAGTCAAATTCAGACGTTCTCTATATTTTTGGAATCGCATGGACGTATACTTTGAGTTGTATCATAAAGAAAGTTCATATTCGTATTAGAATTTGTCATGAACTACATAACACTCTTACCACATTACTAGGTTAACATAGTCACATTACATGATTGGCATAATCGCATGTGATTGTCTATTGACCTATTTTGACTAGTGTTACAGTTACTAACAAACTCGTCTTTGTGTTCATCCAACCATTCCTGTATGTTACTATTCCGAAAATGTTCTACATGCATAGGGAGTATAACACCACATTCATATGCAATTGCTATGAAGTCGTAATAATCGGGGTCATTGCAAATTAGAATCAAACCTTTTGGAAAATCAATATCAGGTTGGCAGTAATAGAGCTTCTCACACTTTTCCGCAGTGAACCTTTCAATGAACGCAACACACCCATCCTTGTCCATTCCTGCGAAATCAATGTCCGAAAACCTCTGAGTATTTCCATCGGTGTAGTGTATGGGGTTTCTGGCGAATATTCCTTGGAAGTGGACATCTACTTGTACGAATACGGGTTCCATGCTTGCGGATTCAGAAGCAGCTCACAAAAAAAGGGTTTACCGATGAAATGTTGAACAGTGGATGTAAAAGGGTTCTTTTATGAAGCATATACCGACATTAAGAAGGATGCGGCTAATTAATGACATGGCATAAGACGAAAGTCACAGTCAGCATCCTATGTGATGTTAGTAGAAGGAGGTGGACTTAAAATGACCGGCTAACCCTTTCAAAAATTGAAATAATGACTTAATCGACCCGACAAAGAGTAATTTGTTCCCTTATTAAGCCACAAAATAAGTTAAATGGCTAAATGGGTCAACCCTATAAACATTATAGGGCCTATACGTCATTTTCCCTTGATTATATATATATATATATATATATATATATATATATATATATATATACATACTTATAAACCTAGCATTTTTTCTTGAATCTCATGCATTTGAAACCCCCATTCTTTTTTTTCTTTCACCACATTCATTTGAAACTCCCATGACTTTTCAATTTCTTTATAATAATAATAATAATAATTTGGTAATTAGGTTAAATAAATATCAAATCTAAAGTGTATTCATATATAAACTAAATTTCAATATTAAAATAATATCTTTAATTCTACTTATAAAATTATGCTTTTTAACTTTTAACATATTATACTTAATTTATTAGTTTTAATATATTGTTGTATGTAAATCATTTTCATTTTAAAGGTATAATTTTTGAACAATTTGTATAAAATACTTCAATTATTAATTAAAATATAACATTATAGGCTCAACTTAAATATAAATTTTATTTAACTTAAACAACCCAAAGATTATTTTATAAATAGTTAAAAGTGATAAATTGTAGTGTATTTTTAATAATGATTGTAAGTTGGTTAATAATGTTAAATAAATATCAAACCTAAAGTGTAATCATAAATAGACTAAATTTCAATTTTAAAATAATATCTTTACTTCTATTTATAAAGTTATGTCTTTAAATTTTAACATATTATACTTAATTTATTAGGATTAAATGTTGTTGCATGTAAACCATTATCAGTTTAAAGCTGCAATTTTTGAACAGTTTGGACAAAATACTTAAATTGTTAATTTAAATATAACATTACAGTGTCAACTTAAATATAATGTTCAGTTCCACTAAAAAACCAAATAATATTTTGTAAATAGTTAAAAGTGAAAAATTATAGTCATAAATGCAAAAACTAAATTGTAATATTAGTTTAGCTAAAATATTTTCTAAATATATTTATATAATCGTTAAAACTTTTCAAATAAGTAGCTTAAAATAACTTATAATAACAATAGTTAAAAATAACTCTATATAAATGATTATATTGTTACCTTTAAATCAAAAAATAATGTTTGATCTTTTAAATAATTATAATAATAGAAATTAAAACATTAAGCAAATAAATTTTAAAAAATTAGTTAAAAATAACAACTATAAATAATATTAAACCATATATAATATTTAATTTTATTGATGTGTAACTCGCGAGTAGAAGTCATTCAAACGATTGAGATTATAACGTTATAATAGATTTATATATTATCATATAATTCAAAATAATCAATATATTATATTAAATTAATATACGAATTATTATATCAAATTTAACAACAACGTTAGTGTTATATTTTAAAAAATATATATTTGTAAAGACTTCAACTATATAGATGTTTCTGCGCGTTATAATGTCAACTCAAATATAAATTTCAGTTCCATTTAAAAAAATTAAAGAATATTTTGTAAATAGTTGAAAGTGATATATTGTAGTGATAAAAGCAAAAACTAAATTGTAATTTCAATTTAACTAAAATATTTCTTAAATATATTTTTATAATCGTTAAAAGTTTCCAAATAAGTAGCTTAAAATAACTTATAATAACAATAGTTAAAAACAATTTTATATAAATGATTATATTGTTAGCTTTAAAATAAAAAACAATGTTTGATGTTTTAAATAATTATAATGATAGAAATTAAAACATTAAAAAATAAGTTTTAAAAAATTAATTAACAATAAAAATAACTATAAATAACATCAAATCATATATTATATTTAATTTTATTCATTTGTAACTCGCGAGTAGAAGTCATTCAAACGATTGAGATTATGAAGTTATAATAAATGTATATATTATCATATAATTCAAAATAATCAATATATTATATCAATTTAGTATATACAAATTATTATATCAAATTTAAAAACAACGTTATTGTTATATTTAAAAAATCATATATTTGTAAAGACTTCATTTATATAAGTATTTCTGCGCAACGCGCGGGCATTCGCCTAATATATATATATATATATATATATATATATATATATATATATATATATATATATATATATATATATATATATATATATATATATATATATATATATATATATATATATATATATATATATATATATATATATATATATATATATATATATATATATATATCTTATTTTTTTTCTATAATTAACATATCAGTTTGGTAAGACTTTTAGGATCTTTAATTCATAAAGTCAAGTTCTTTAAACAAATAAACATAAATGCTTGTGTTCACACCGTGAAGACTTTTCGACAAAATATGACTTTTAGTGCTGATAGTGTAGACTATTACATGTCAATATCTCCTTCCCTGCTCCATACGCAGACATGCATTTATCTTTCAATTTAAAGATAACGACACAAGAAAAACTCCCACTCACGTCATCTCCGACCCATCATTATTTTTTTTCCCTATAAATTGAATAAAAAATAAAGTAAATATTGTTTTATCTCCAACCTTATTTTATTTTCTATCCTATTTTTTACCCCAAAAAATATATTCCTAGAATATATATATATATATATATATATATATATATATATATATATATATATATATATATAGTCAAATGCAACCCTCTACTAATCAAACTCTATATTTATGATCAATTAATATAAATTAGTATATAACATGATATTATAAATATTAAATATTGCATTTAAATTATAATTAGTACATAAAATAAACTAGAAATGTATAAAATAAAAATGAGAGGGACTAAAATTTACAACCAAACTTTACCTTCATTTTTGGAGATATGAATAGTATTCCCCCATATATACGGGAATACTATTCATATCTTCAAAAATGGAGGTGAAAATGTTGTAGGGTTGGAGAAGAATAGAGGAAGAAATGGGAGAAAAATTGAGTTTGGGGGTGGGTTGGAGATGCCCTCAGACACATATTTTTGTCGGCAATTTTCAAAAATTAAGAATCGAAAACCATAGATAAGAAATAAATACTGAAAATTATATATTATTAAACAATATTTGATGGAAATATGATTTAAGAACATAGGAAAACATCATCAACCCACATACTTGAAATCGACATAATCGACCACCAAAAAACAACGGAAACCGAAAGGGTAACCCAAAGACGTCAACTGTCCCGATAGGCAGCAACCTCTGTCCATACCACAATCTCCAACGTAAATCAACACACAAAAAGGGTCGACTTTGAAGAAGAAAGTGTCACATGAACTGAGTCGAAAACTGCTAGCAATGGTGTGTTGGTGATTTTAATGTCACCATGTCATTTTATGTAATTGGATTAACATGTGAGCTAAGGGGCTTCATAATTTGTATTTTAATATATGGTCGGGTTTGTGCGGAGTGCATGCACGTATAAGATCAGATTAGATGTCGGTTCGACCACAAGTCGGGGTTCGGGGGCAATGCCCCTGGGTCGGGGGTTTTCAAAGGGGCAACGCCCCTTTGGCGGGGTCTAGGGGCAGAGCCCCTGACTGGGGTGATTATGGTAAAACTAACAAAACTCGTTAGTTTTGGTAACCCTAAATCATCAGTCAAATCCGTATTACCCTAACTTGCTTCCAAAGCAACTTATGATGACTCAACCCTAATGAAACCCTAATCTCGTTTATTATATAAACGGTTCTTCCTTCTCAGAAGGGACACACAAAATTTAGCTCTCGTTTTCTTCAAACTTTCACAGAATCCTTCTAGCAATAGAGTTGGACTCCAAGCTTTGAAGAGAATAGAGTTAGCGTCCAGGCTTTGGATTTGCCATGTGCTTGGTGCATCATTTGAAGGTATCAAGCTCAAAGTTTTCTCATTCTTTTTATTTGTGCATATTATGGTTCATTTTATGGTTTTTGTCCTAAAGTTTAAAGCTTTATGAGTTTGTTGAACTCCAGAGCCAAATACATGTCCCTTTAAGCGTCTCTAGTGGAGTGGACCCATAAAAATGGGATCTTGGATGTCAAAATCACCCCATGCATGAGATATGAGCACGTTTGTGAGTAAAAGAGTGAGAGTTTTTGGGTTTTAGACTTTCTCAGCTATGCAAAGGCTTAAAGTCAGGATCTTTATGGAGTATGAGCCTTTAGTGAGTATAATTATGGTCTTAACGGATTAAGACCAAGAGAGTGGGAAAAAAAAGTTTGAGACATACATCGAGCGTAATCCCAAGTACATGCAGCGTAGCCTCGAAGATCCCCGATGCATGCATGGCGAAGTAGTACACCCAGTGCACACGCTGCTGTTGACTTTTGTCGACTTTTAGGGTTTGGTCAAATTATGGACTATAGAGGCCATGGAAGGATAAAATGGTCTTTTATCCTTCTAAAAATTGGTAGTGGGTTTAGACTAGCATCTTTAAGGGTCGTTTATTAACTAGATTAAATTACAGTATGTGTTAGGCGGACGATGGAGCGCGGTGGTTCGAGTACGAGACATATTTGTTTTACTTATGTAATGCCCGTAGATCCGGGCTAGTCAATTTACAGATAATACAAAAGATTATTTAGAATAAATAATCTTAACCAAGTAGTAGAATATGTCTCAAGGGTTTGGTACGTATAAAGAACGCTGAAATCCGAGTTATAACGAAGAAGTTATGGCTCGTCGAAGTTTTACGGCAAAACCGGCACGACACCGGGAGACGTAAATAGTGAATTTTTGATAAAGGACTTTTTAGCCTTAGTGATATAAATAAGAGTTGAAGTATACATTAAACCGAGAATATACAAAAAAAAGAACGCTCAAATATGACTTCGTATGAGGAAGTTATGAATTTTCTAAGATTTGGCATAGCAGTTCACGACCCGAAACTCGAATTTTAGTTCGAGCAGTTTTTGGCCTACGCGACCTAAATGAGAATTGAAGATATCATTAATAGGAACTTAATGGTAAAAAGACAGACGAAAACAAAGTCTGTATGTAGAACTTATGAATTTTACGCGAACATTTAACAATATAATCTCCTCGTACTGTTAAATTTAAGATCGGTCGAGAATTAGTCGACAAAGTCAAAATGAAAGTTGTAGATCTTATTTTTACCTACGTGTGGATATAAAGAACGTAAAAACGGAGGTCGTATGTGAATGTTACGGATTTTAGAAGTCGGAAGTGTGCTGTGCGAAAATGGGTGATGTGGCACAATCTTGGCCATTGCTTTCTCCCCAAGTCTTGCCACTAGATGGTGACATCTGGAACTAAGTTCAACCATTTTTCACCCTATAAATAGAACCTCTCCCACCCTCATTTTCTTCACACATTTCCCATTCTTTCTTCTCTTTACTCTCTCTCTAGAACCTCACTCTAGCCCCGAAACCCCCCGAAAAGCCTAAGGAACCTCCCTATCACGAGGCGAAAGCCCCGGAGTGCTCGACGGCTCCGAGAAGAAGAGCTTTTCGGCTCGGGAACGCTGTTCCAAGCAAAGCCCGGTTTTCTATAAAATCCGTTGTAAGTGAGCTACGCCTACGCTATTTTTAATATATCGTTTATTTAATTATAGGAATGTTATTTGGAACTTATAATAAGTACTTGGGCTATTGTTATGGGTTATATAAGTATTGTTTAATGCTTATATAGTAATAATAATAGCTAGACTATTAATTAGTCTCGGCGAATAATAGATTAAACTCTAGTGGTAATAATACTAGGTTTCGTCGAAGGAAATTATTTTTAAGAAGCGAAGCGCTGTCTGAGTTCGGATTCTCCACCTTTTCAAGTGAATGCATGGTCCCTTTCATCTTACACATAGATATTAAGTATTTTATATAAACTACGTGCTATGTGTGCATATTATCTGAATACTTGCTATCTATGATGGATGAATGATTTTATACATGTTTTAAATGATTTAAATATATATATATATATATATATATATATATATATATATATATATATTATATCTACGAATATGTTGGGATAAAACATGGGTAGATGAAATAGTCGGTGTGTGATGAAATAAAATGATGAGAGATAGGTGATGATAACTAGGTGATGGATAGGTGATGATGAATCGGTGATGTAGGATGAAAGATACTATAACCTTGTCCGGTAATTTGGAGATGTAGTCATCTACTAGAGTATAGATGGCGACCACGGACTATTCTAGACAACCCGTGGAAACACCAGCAGAGTTATAACCTGTAGGTGATGAATTACGAGTCCAGGTGATGTTGTGACTGTATATTCATGTCATGATACTCTAACCCTTACTATGAATTACGAGTTCAGGCGACGTTGTAACTACATATTCATGCCTTAGGAACGAGCATATAAGGAAATGTGAGGTAAAAAGATGAGAGGTAAATATGATATAGGAGATGACCCTTAAGATAATTCTTTAAGGAATATTAAAGAAGATAACGGGGATGGGTAATCGGGTTGATTGTTTGATGTTTAAATATAATAATTATATTATTGTGGGTTGAAAACCCTATTTACTCACCAGGTTTCCCAACCTGGCCCACTCCAGCTTATTTGTATCATAGGTGTCGATACGAAGCTACTTTGCGCTGAGAGATTTAAAAGAGATGTAGATCACTAGAGTAAATGAATGTAAGTTCTGTTTATGCTTATGTTTTTTGTATTGACAATGACATCCCAAATGTTTTAAATGAATAAAAATACATTTCTTCGGAAATGCTTTGATAACGTATTTATCATGTTTTTCTAGGAACAATTTCCGCAACATTTTTATTAAAAGAAGTACTTTGATTTTTATAAAGCATAAACAAAATCGGTCTTTTCTGGCCGTGAAAATGGGGATGTCACAGTTGGTATCAGAGCATTAGTGTAAGTGAACTAGGAATATGGATTTATTTCTAGACTTAAACTTAGAATGCTAAGCAATGATTGTGAGGAGTGTGTCTTAGGTAATACACCTGAATAGACACAAGCACTAGCTTATTTAGTGAAAATGCCTAACATGCTTTTATGTGCTAAATGATTTATGATGCTAAATGTCTGAACGGATCTATGGTCTGTTGCCGACCGGATATGGAAATTTTGTGTGTTTAGATTTCTAAACGTTTAGATACGGTATTAGAACTGGCATGTAAATTTTCGGAATAATAGGAAGATTTACACGTCGATCGTAAATAAAATCTTTCCTATCTTGATTCTCGTCATTATACACCAAACGTCTATAGATAAAATGGTTAGAACCCGATGCAGAGTCGGGAACGCAAACGGAAATGCGAATCAACAGCCCCCGGTGATTAAGCAAATACCTGTTGTAATGGGAGCTGCACCTGAGGCAGTCACCATGGCTGGAGTACAAGCCATGATTCAGGCTATGTTAGTTGAACAAAGGGAGGAAATGAGACAGATGTTGCATGAATATAGGGACGAACCTACCATGCCCATCGAGCAAACCGAGCCGATTCTTGAGCAGTCGGAAGAAGGGAACTACAACCGCCAAGTGAGTCAAGTAGGGACTCAAGGTGAACGAAGGGATGACCTGGAGAGGGGAAACGACAAGGATGCGAGAAGGTATCAGAACTTCTTGAGTGCAAAACCATCAAGTCTTTCCGAAAGCCCAAAGCCGGTTGAGATTATGGACTGGATCTCCGAGATGAAGATGGTGTTTGAGAGTTGCGACTGTAGCAACAAGCAGAAAACCGCCTTTGCGGTCAGGCAACTGAAGAGTGAAGTCTTGAGCTGGTGGAAGATATTGGCAGATACGATGCCCAAGGGAGAAGCAAGTAAGATGTCTTGGGAAGATTTCCTGGTGCAACTGAAAATGCAGTACTGCTCTGAGCACGATCTACTAGAGATCACCAACGATTTTCAGAACCTAAAGAAAGGAAAAATGAGCGTCACCGAGTACGCTGCAACTTTTACGGAGAAGATGAAGCTTGTTCCCTATATAGTTCCAACGGAAATTTCCAAGGTCAACAGGTTTGTCAATGGATTACCAGCAGACTTTGGTCCAATGGTCAAACAAGCAACCACTTTGAAAGCCGCCATCTGGGCAGCCAAGAATGTTGAGACCCAAATAAGAGAAAAGGGTCTGGAGAAAGTTGAAGTTGGCAAGAAGAGGAAGCCGGAAGGATCCTCAAGGCCTTATAATAAAGGAAAGTTCTCAAAGTCTAACAAGGACGACCGAAGGAATGGAGCCAAGTGGTATGAGAACTACAAGAAGAAGCACTTCGGAAGATGCGATGGAGAAGTGACGTGCTATAAGTGTGGTAGGACCGGTCACTATTCCAGAGATTGTACATTCGACAACAAGAAGTGCTACGAATGTGGAAATGATGGGCATATTTCAAAGAGCTGTCCAAAGAAAAACGAAGCTGCAAGACCAAATGCACCGCCGAAACCAAGGGCATCCCACATGATCCTCGATGAAGCAGACAGCAACGCGAGGAATCAAGAATGAGGACTTCTTACCTGAATATCAGATTATGCAGTAGCCATAGTTTTGTATGATGTAGCCTAGTAGAGGCATAGTCTAGGGTGAACTTGAACACCTATGTAATCATTTCAAGAAATAATATAAAACTTTCGTTTTGTTATTTGATGTGTTAAGTTGTTGTGTAGTTTTCTTGTATGGTGACTTGGAAAAACTGCGAGACAATACTTAGGACGAGTATGAGTAGGTGTGAATGGTAGTAGAGGCCTATACTACCGAAAGCAGATTACTCACGCTTGGATCAGGGAAAGTCACAAGGTTACCAAGAAGCTAGTAATTAATATCGTTTTATTCAAATATGCCGTTACCATCATTTTGGTAATGACTAAGAGGTTGATTGTTATTCCAACCCTAGTGGTCATATCGAATTGAGTCCGACTACGATAAGTATGTTACGTGGTTTAGAGAACCAAGTTTGATGTAGCATCTGACTTAAGTCGGAAGATTGAAATAAAAGATAATCAAAGCGATCGGTAGAGGTATCATGATAGTTGCTTGTAGCTAGAAATGCTACCTTTTAAGATGTAATTAGAACCTGAAGGAAGGTATAGTATGTTCCGAAATTTGACTCTAAAAGACCTGAGTCCAGTCAATGCATCATATGATGAGAGGTCATTAGTGTTGGATAAGGTGTCTAAGTCCATAACTATTTCTGGTAAATACTTGACCCGACCCAGCATGGTCCATTTGGGTTGCATGGCACCATGCAAATGGATAAACTAAATGAGAGAAATAACACATATGGTTTATTAATATATTATAAGTTCTAATATATTAATAATATTATTTAATTAGTTTTGATCAAGAATTAATTTAGAATTAATTAAGTTATCAAAAGAATAACTAATTAAATATATGGGTAGATTATGTAAATCTTCCATATCTTATATAGTGGGCTAAAAGGCTCCATGGATTATCAAGTTGGGTTCCACCCATAGGATGCTCCATGGAGTTAACCCATGGATTGAGAAATGAAGAGTCATGTTACATTAGGGTTTTACCTAATGCAACACATTATATAAGGACCATGTCTCTCCCCAAAATCGGTTACACTAGAGAAACAAGAGGGCTTGGCCGATTTTGAGTGTGCTAGAGTATTCTCTCAAGTTTATACTTTGCATTTGGTGTTGTGTGAAGCATTTGAGGCATCACACTTGAGGTGCTAGGCTCACAAGGTTTCAAGGAACACTTACAACAACAAGGTATGTAGTTCTATCTATTATTCAAGTTAAAATTGTTCCCCGTGTATGCTAGATAGGATCATAACCTTGGAAATCAACTTTGCATGATAATTAGACAAACATAGATCCAAGGTTATTAGGGTTGCATGTACACTTAGGAAGTGTTAGAATGCTCAAAACCCAACAGTGGTATCAGAGCCTAGGCTTATTTGTTTGTTATTTGTGCTAAATAGTTGAAAAATTCGATATTTTTGCAATCTGACTGATGAACTCGCCAAGTCCATGGGGGGACTCGCCGAGTTCAGGTGAATCTTCAACATACTCGCCGAGTAGGTTCATGCACTCGGCGAGTAGGAGCCTCAGAATGCAGATTTTCAACTTTAGTTGCTGGAAATGGACTAGAAACAATAACCTAAACTGTTTTGGTACTTGAAAACATGTTTAAGATGGTGTAATGGATTTGCTAATCCATTTACAACAACAAGTTATCAAAATTACAAAGTTTTAAATGTAATTTTTGATTCATGAAAGTGTTCATATTCATGTTCTTGATCTTATGATGTTTAGATGATCATAGGAATTATTTGTAACCTATGTGGTCGATTAATTCATGATCATTATGTGTTTTAATGGAGTCCATAACTTGTCCTCAAGTTATGGAAAACCAAAAGTCACTTTGTTTAAAAACCATTAAAAGAACACATGGGTTATAAAATGAAGAGTCTTCATTTTTAATACCCTAATAAAATCATAAGTTACAAGAAATGAAAAGTTTTGAACGTTTACAAAACTTGCCCTCAAGTTTTGTAACAAGTAAAGTCTTGATTAAAACTTTAGTTCCAACCCTTAGAATTTTAAAAGTTAAAATTCAACCCTTATACTTATAATATTATAAGTTAATAATAATAATAATAATAATATATATATATATATATATATATATATATATATGTATAAGATTAAAGTCGTCTTACCGCTAGTACGCCTCATCCACGAAGCCGATCTATAAGTTGGATACAAGGTTGTTGCCTATAAAATGGCAACTTAATTGGTGTCCACTCTCACCCACCGCTTGCTTGACTGGTGGAGGGTCGTTAGCCGAACGGGTAAGACAAGGACTTATAAATTCTCATTAAAAGTATGATGAATATTATAAAGTAACTACATGTTTTATTAAATTCCCAATCTTAGTTACTTTAGGAAAAATGTGAATAAGGTGCTAATCCATGAAATTACACTTTACACTTTGTCTAAGTCGTTAGTGGAGCGTGGGTGGTTAACCGGCACACTAACTTGAACAAGGTAGGTAAAGGGTGACTTAATATTTATCATAGTATCGATGGAGCGTGTGTGGTTAACCGGCACATCGATTGAGAGGTAATTTATTAAGGGTACCAAGTAATTTGCATGGTTACTTCACACCTCGTTTTGTGATCCTCGGCATCCCAGTCACAAAACTTGGAGGGCACACTCGAGATTGAAACATGCCTTTGAAAAGTTCATTGAATCTCAAAAGAATCTAGGAGTTTCTAAGAACCAAATTAAATATTTTAATATTTCGACTTTGTTGGAAATTGGAGAATCGTCATTCACCTACCTTTCAAATATGTTATTACTTAGATTATGGCATACCTCTTCTAAGTATAATATATTGTGATTGGGTCCTAGCCTTAATACTACATTTGGGTGTTTTATTAAGGACTATCTCTATGTCTAAACTAAACTTTTCTTCTTTTCAGATGTCTGCAAACACTGCTGCTTCTGGCTCTAATCCTAATGGCTCCTTTTCTCTTATGAACTTGTGTAGGAAAGTCACTTTTGATGGATCCAACTTTAATGAATGGATCAGAAACATCCGAATGATTACCCGCTATGAGGACAAAGAATATGTCCTCAATAAGGAGCTTAAGGAGATTGATGAGACAGTTGCTACTCCTCAAGAGATCGCTGACTTTAGGGCACATGAAAAGGATGCCACCAAGGTGGCATGCATCATGATGGCCACTATGACAGCCGATCTCCAAAAGTCCTACGAGGACTACTACCCTTTTGAAATGCACCAAGATTTGATGGAAAGATACCATCAAAGTGCACGACAAGAGAGGTATTAAATCATCTCCTCCATGATAACAACCTGGATGAAGGATGGAGAACCCATCACGGGCCAAATGCAGAAAATGCAAAGATTTGTGGATCGCTTGCTGAAGCTTAATGTGAACTTCCCCGAGGAGCTAGCAATAGATATTATTTTACACTCCTTACCTTCATGTTATGATCAATTCCGCATGACATATCACATGAACAAGGAAGAGGTCACTCTCAGCAAACTTCAAGGACTCTTATAGACCGCAGAAAGTGGTCTTAAGGGTAAGGCGGTTGTTACTACTCCTACTCCTACCAACTCCGCCCCTGTCTTGGCAATCGGGAAAGGACGAGGGAAGAAGAGAAAGAGTTCTTCAAAGGGTACCAAGGTTTGGACCCTTGATGGCTCTTCTTCAAGTGGAACCAAGAAAGGTTTCATCACTCCTTCTTCTGACCCAAAAGAGGCTGAATTCTTCTATTGCCATGAAAAGGCACATTGGAAGCGGAATTGCCCAAAGTACCAGCAAGATGTGAAGGATGGGAAAGTTAAACCCAACCATGCAGGTATTTACACTATCTTATCTAATAACTCACCCCATTCTAACTCATGGGTCCTTGATACCGGTTATGGTATTCATATCTGTTCTAATTTGCATGGACTAAGAAGAAGTGAGAATGTGGAGCAAGGAAGGATAAACTTGATCGTGGGAAACAGGAAAGCTTCGCCTGTCACCAAGATTGGAGTTTATACTTTATCGCTAAGTAGTGGGTTTAGTTTAGATTTGAATAAATATTGTTATTCGCCAGAAATGGCAAGAAATATTATTTCCTTTAACGCATTGTATAAACAAGGTTTCACCTTTTCATTTGATAATGAAGTTGGTTCGATTAATGCTTTCTTTAATAATGTTCTTTATTTTAAAGCAGTACCTTGTGATGGCGTGTATGAAACTGTATCTGTGGTTGATAACTTAGGAAATAATGTATTGGGTGTTGATTCTGTTAATAATAATAACTTGGATAAAGCATCACTATGGCATTGTCGTCTTGGACATATAAGCAAGAAACGCATAGGCCAACTCCAAAAGGATGGAGTCTTGGAGTCATTTGACCTAAAGTCTGATGATAGTTTCGAATCATGCTTACTTGGAAAAATGACAAAGTCACCCTTCACAGGTTCTTGTGAGAGGGGTGAAGGTTTGTTGGACCTTGTACACACGGATGTGTGTGGACCATTCAAACATGCCACAAGGGATGCTAATCGTTATTATTTGACTTTTACTGATGATTACAGTAGATATGGATATGTCTAATTAATCAAGCATAAGTCAGAGACTTTCGAAAGGTTTAAGGAATTTAAACAGGAAGTCGAGAATCAATTGTGCAGGAACATTAAGATGCTTCGATCCGATCGAGGTGGTGAGTATCTTAGTTCAGATTTCCTCGACTATCTTAGGGAATGTGGGATTGTCGCACAATTGACACCTCCCAGGACATCGCAGTTGAATGGTGTGGCTGAGAGGCGTAATCGAACCTTGTTGGATATGGTTTGTTCCATGATGAGTCGATATTTGCTACCAATCTCATTCTGGGGGTATGCCTTAGAGACTGTCGCCCATATTCTTAATCTAGTCCCTACAAAGAAAGTTGCCAAAACTCCTCATGAAATGTGGACTGGTAAAGTACCTAAACTAGACCACATCAAGATTTGGGGTTGTGAGGCTTTTGTGAGGCGCGAGTCTCATGATAAACTAGAACCCCGAAGCGAGAGGTGTATTTTCATCGGCTACCCACAAAGATCCTTTGGTTACCTCTTCTACAGACCTAGTGATAATGTGGTCTTTGTAGCAAGAAGAGGAGTCTTTCGAGAGAGAGAATTTATAAGCCAAGGAGACAGTGGGAGGCAAATTGACCTTGAAGAACTTCAAGAGTCAAGTGGTGAAGGAACTTCAAACCCTAGCCCTCAACTTGAGGAGGAAACTCCGGTTGAGCCAATTGACGAGTCTGTACCTATGAGGCGTTCCACGAGAGTTAGTAATTCACCTGAGCATTACTATGGTTTCCATATTACTGAGGAAGGTGAGACACTTATTAGTGATGAGACACTAGTAGGTCTGGATGAACCTAACAGCTACACGGAAGCCATGGCAGGCCCTGAGTCTGCTAAATGGAAAGAGGCTATGGATAGCAAGATACAATCCATGTATGACAATCAAGTTTGGAACTTGGTTGAGAATGTACCAGGTCGTAAGACTGTAGGGTGCAAATAGATCTTCAAGAAGAAGACCGACATGGATGGTAATGTACACTCTTATAAGGATCGACTGGTTGCAAAGGGCTTCTCTCAAATTCCTGGAGTGGACTATGATGAGACCTTTTCTCCAGTAGCCAAGATTAAGTCTATTAGGGTTATGTTAGTCATAGCTGCATTTCATGACTATGAAATTTGGCAAATGGATGTCAAAACCGCTTTCCTTAATGGAAAGTTGACTGAAGATGTTTACATGAGTCAGCCAGAAGGTTTTGTCAGCACCGAGTACCCTAATAGAGTGTGTAAGCTTGAGAAATCCATTTATGGATTAAAGCAAGCACCTCGTAAATGGAATCTTTGCTTTGATGAAAAGGTCAAGGAATTTGGCTTTTCTAGGAGTGAAGATGAATCTTGTGTGTATGTCAAGGCTAGTGGGAGTATAGTTAGCTTTTTCGTATTGTATGTGGATGACATACTACTCATAGGAAATGACATCCCAACTCTGTAGGAAGTTAAGTCCTGGCTTGGGAAGTGTTTCTCTATGAAGGACCTAGGAGAAGCTGCCTATATTCTAGGGATAAGGATTTTGAGAAACCAGAGTAAGAGACTGATTGGACTTAGTCAAAGTACATACTTGGACAAGGTGTTGAAGAGATTCAGCATGCAGAAGTCCAAGAAAGGAGAGTCACCCATCCAGAGTAACGCCAAATTGAGTAAGACACAAAGCCCAAGTACCGAGGCTGAGATAGCAGAAATGAGTCAAGTACCTTATGCTTCAGCAGTAGGCTCGATCATGTATGATATGACGTGTACTCGACCTGATGTAGCCTTTCCCTTGAGCATGGTTAGCAGGTATCATGGGAACCCTGGCAAGGCTCACTGGACTATGGTAAAGAATATCCTCAAGTACCTACGGAGGACTAAAGACTGGGTCCTTACCCTCGGTGGGAGTGATGACTTGAGAGTTGTAGGGTATAGTGATGCTAGCTTCCAGACTAATAGGGATAATTTCCACTCTCAGTCAGGCTGGGTCTTTACCTTAAACGGAGGAGCAATCACTTGGAAGAGTTCCAAGCAGGAGACAGTGGCTGATTCCACTTGTGAATCAGAGTATATAGCAGCAAGCAAGGCAGCAAAGGAGGCAATATGGCTAAAGAACTTCATTGGATACCTTGGAGTTGTACCAGCTATAAAGGAGCCCATGGAAATTTTCTGTGATAGTGAAAGTGTTGTTGCCTTAGCCAAGGAACCAAGGGATCACGGGAGATCCCAGACACATCGACAGAAAATATCATTTTATCAGACATCGCATAGAAGAAGGAATCCTCGTGGTAAAGAGGGTATCATCGGATGAGAACCCAGCAGATCCCCTCACGAAGGGACTGAGTAGGGTTAAGCATCTCCAGCATGCTCGGAGCATAGGGCTGAAGGATGATATAAGTTTTAGTAGTTAGATAAGTTATGAAATTTGTAAAGTGTAATTAACATTTGATGATGAATAAAAGTTGTGTTTATTTATGAGTAAAGTGTTACTATCTTTTGTCAATCGTTTACTATAATTTCTTTTGCATGTTTTGACTTCCAGAATAGTATGTGTGGTTTCACATATTATTCAAACTTTCCACAGTCAGTCATATGTTGGAAGTAGATATGAAGTAAGACTGTCATGAAGTTGGTTGTAGGTGTCAGGATATAAGACAACACTTCATGAGTGCTCATAAGTTCTGAGTATTGGAACCAACCCACGCTCACTGGAATCACTTCATGGAATTTTATCTCGAGTGATCGTGAGACGGTAATATCATATATGTCTTCAAACCTAGAGATATGATTTGTTACTTACGAGTTGGTTATGCATTGATTGTACAAAAACGCATTGGTAACTCGATGTTATAAAACGTGCTTTTGTGTATAATTCAATGAGTGGTAGAACAAACATATGAGTCGAAGTTTATCTGTTCCTTCTTGGATTAGAAGCTGATATTTGGGCCCCTCGATGATTTTGTTTTGACCTATGTACCGGGCCCGGTCAGAACTAAGTTGATGTGTTCAATTAAGTTCTTTGTCAGACAAATCGGAAATCGGAAAACAAACTGCTGGACAATAAGTAAGACATTGTTCCATGTATTTGTCCGGCTGATATCTACAACAGAGGATTATATGATCACTTATCTTAAGTGGCGTATCAACATCTTCTCAGTTCCGAGAGACCTTGAAAGAGCTACGATTGTCGATCGGTTCCTGAAGTATTGCAGTTATAGTTATTAGACTTATCCAAGTGGGAGACTGTTGGATAAGGTGTCTATGTCCATAACTATTTCTGGTAAATACTTGACCCGACCCGGCATGGTCCATTTGGGTTGCATGGCACCATGCAATTGGATAAACTAAATGAGAGAAATAACACATATGGTTTATTAATATATTATAAGTTCTAATATATTAATAATATTATTTAATTAGTTTTGATCAAGAACTAATTTAGAATTAATTAAGTGATCAAAAGAATAACTAATTAAATATATGGGTAGATTATGTAAATCTTCCATATCTTATATAGTGGGCTAAAAGGCTCCATGGATTATCAAGTTGGGCTCCACCCATAGGATGCTCCATGGAGTTAACCCATGGATTGAGAAATGAAGAGTCATGTCACATTAGGGTTTTACCTAATGCAACACACTATATAAGGACCATGTCTCTCCCCAAAATCGGTTACACTAGAGAAACAAGAGGGCTTGGCCGATTTTGAGTGTGTTAGAGTATTCTCTCAAGTTTATACTTTGCATTTGGTGTTGTGTGAAGCATTTGAGGCATCACACTTGAGGTGCTAGGCTCATAAGGTTTCAAGGAACACTTACAACAACAAGGTATGTAGTTCTATCTATTATTCAAGTTAAAATTGTTCCCCATGTATGCTAAGATAGGATCATAGCCTTGGAAATCAACTTTGCATGATAATTAGACAAACATAGATCCAAGGTTATTAGGGTTGCATGTACACTTAGGAAGTGTTAGAATGCTCAAAACCCAACAATTAGAACATGACCCATCGGTCTATTATGATAATCGAAGGAAGAAGCTTATCTCAAGTTTGTTAAAGAAGAAGTCTCCAACAAAGATCGAGACCGTGACATGAAGATCATGATTGGAAGTCTAACATGAGATAGAGAGCGGGTCCAAGATCGGGCACCGCCTGCAGTCAAGAAGTCTTAGAGTTAGATATTTGTTAGAACAAACATCAAAGTTACGGTTACTACTTAGGATAAAGAGATAATGTATGGAGTCATCATGTGAGCCCTGTTTCGTTGATGATTTCAGGACGTAATCATCCTAAGGGGGAGATAATTGTAACGCCTGTAGATTCGAGCTAGTCAATTTAGAGATAATACAAAAGATTATTTAGAATAAATATTCTTAACCAAGTAGTAGAATATGTCTTAAGGGTTTCGTACATATAAATAACGCTGAAATCCGATTTATAACGAAGAAGTTATGGTTCGTCGAAGTTTTATGGCAAAACCGGCACGACACCGGGAGACGTAAATAGTGAATTTTTGATAAAAGACTTTTTAGCCTTAGTGATATAAATAAAAGTTTTAGTATACATTAAATCGAGAACATACAAAAAAAGAACGCCCAAATCTGACTTTGTATGAGAAAGTTATGAATTTTCTAAGATTTGGCATAACAGTGCACGACCCGAAACTCGTATTTTAGTTCGAGCGGTTTTTGGCTTACGCGACCTAAATGAGAATTGAAGATATCATTATTAGGAACTCAACGGTAAAAATACAGACGAAAACAGACTCCGTATGTAGAAATTATGAATTTTACGCGGACATTTAACAGTATAATCTCCTCGTACTGTTAAATTTAAGATCGGTCGAGAATTAGCCAACAGAGTCAAAATGAAAGTTGTAGATCTTATTTTTACCTACGCGTGGATATAAATAACGTCAAAAACAGAGATCTTATGTGAAAGTAACGGATTTTAGAAGTCGGAAGTGTGTTGTGCGAAAATGGGTGATGTGGCACAATCTTGGTCATTGCTTTCTCCCCGAGTCTTGCCACTAGATGGTGACATGTGGCACCAAGTTCAGCCATTTTTCACCCTATAAATAGAACCTCTCCCACCCTCATTTTCTTCACACATTTCCCATTCTTTCTTCTCTTTACTCTCTCTCTCTCTCTAGAACCTCTCTCTAGCCCCGAAACCCCCTGAAAGGCCTAGGGAACCTTCCTAGCACGAAGCGAAAGCCCCTGAGTGCTCGATGGCTCCGAGAATAAGAGCTTTTCGGCTCGGGAACGCTGCTCCAAGCAAAGCCCGGTTTTCTATAAAACCCGCTGTAAGTGAGCTACGCCTATGCTATTTTTAATATATCGTTTATTTAATTATAGTAACATTATTAGGAACTTATAATAAGTACTTGGGCTATTGTTATGGGTTATATAAGTATTGTTTAACGCTTATATAATAGTAATAATAGCTAGACTATTAATTAGTCTCGGTGAATAATAGACTAAACTCTAGTGGTAATAGTACTAGGTTTCGTCGAAGGAAATTATTTTTAAGAAGCGAAACGCTGTCTAAGTTCGGATTCACCACCTTTTCAAGTGAGTGCATGGTCTCTTTCATCTTACACATAGATATGAAGTATTTTACATAAATTACGTGTTATGTGTGCATATTATCTGAATACTTGCTGTCTATGATGGATGAACGATTTTATACATGTTTTAAATGATTTAAATATATATATTTATTTTATATCTACGAATATGTTGGGATAAAACATGGGTAGATGAAATAGTTAGTGTGTGATGAAATAAAATGATGAGAGATAGGTGATGATATGAAGGTGATGATAATTAGGTGATGATGAATCGGTGATGTAGGATGAAAGATACTATAACCTTGTCCGGCAATTTGGAGATGTAGTCATCTACTAGAGTATAGATGGCGACCACGGACTGTTCTAGATAACCCGTGGAAACACCAGCAGATTTATAACCTGTAGGTGAAGAATTGCGAGTCCAGGTGATGTTGTGACTGTATATTCATGTCATGATACTCTAACCCTTATTATAAATTTCGAGTTCAGGCGACGTTGTAACTACGTATTCATGCCATAGGAATGAGCATATAAGGAAGTGTGAGGTAAAAAGATGAGAGGTAAATATGATATAGGAGATAACCCTTAACATAATTCTTTAAGGAATATTAAAAAAGATAACGGGGATGGGTAATCGGGTTGATTGTTTGATGTTTAAATATAATAATTATATTATTGTGGGTTGAAAACCCTAGGTACTCATCAGGTTTCCCAACCTGACCCACTCCAGCTTATTTGTATCACAGGTGTCAATACGAAGCTACTTTGCACTGAGAGATTTAAAAGAGATGTAGATCACTAGTGTAAATGAATGTAAGTTCTGTTTATGCTTATGTTTCTGTATTGACAATTACATCCCAAATGTTTAAATGAATAAAAATACATTTCTTCGGAAATGCTTTGATAGCGTATTTATCATGTTTTTCTAGGAACAAATTCCGCAATATTTTTATTAAAATAAGTACTCTGATTTTTATAAAGCATAAACAAAATCGGTCTTTTCTGGCCATGAAAATGGGGATGTCATAACTTACGAGGTGAGTCTTCTCACTATACTTACCATGAGTGGTATCATTGTGTGACCGAAGGGTCTTGTATTCTTATATTGAGAATTGTAATATCCTGCATTATGTCTTTGTGATTTATGTTGTGTATTATCCCGAGCTTTATTGAGTTAGGACTGGAGGGTCCAACCCGAGTTGTGGGACCGGAGAGTTCCCACTAAGACATTGACCGGAGGGTCTCTATCGAGATATAGCCATGAGAGGCTAATGTGATGTGTTTGGTATTTTGAGGAACTTACTAAGCTTTGTGCTTACCGTGTTATGTGTTTCAGGTACTTCTCAAGATCACGAGAAGGCGTCGGCTTAAGTGTACACACGGGAGGGGTTTTATGTTTTAAAGGATCCTGGATTATTATCAAACAATTATTGATTTGTGTTTTGTGACAATTTAAACAAATGTGGTTTTTGAAAAGTGATAATTTGAAATTATGGGATTTTGGAAATGAAAATTTTAGCTGAAAATTTATAATGTTACAGGAACCCTTCTAAGTGATTGCTCCTCCATTCAGCACAAACACCCATCCCGACTAAAAACATGTTTTATCACTATTATTATGGAAACTTGCATTCGTGTAACCTGTTACTCTAAAAATCATCTTTGCCTCCATATACAAAGACCATGTACTTTGTTCTTCTTATGTATTTTAAAATGTTTTTTTTACCGTTGTCCAATGACCGTCACCTAGGTTTTCCTGAAAATGACTCACCATGCTAAGAGCATACGAGATGTCAAGTAGAGTACATGTCATGGAATACCTGATTGATCCAATAGCGTAAGCATATAGGATTCAACTCATTTTGTCATGTTCATCCTTAGAACTAGGGCATTGATTTTTACTCACTTTTGTGCCATATTGCATAGGTAGAAAACCTTTCTTGGAGTCTTGCTTCATGAAAATCTTCAAGATCGTATCCAAGTATGTACTCTGGCTTAGTCCTATTAGATGTTTCGATCTATCACTATAGATTCTTATACCAAGTATGTATGCAACCTCTCCTAGATCCTTCATAGCGAAACAACTCCCAAACCACATCTTAACACCTTGCAACATTGGTGTATCATTTCCTATAATGAGTATACCATCCACATACAACACTAGGAAGATTACAATATTCCTACTAGCTTTAATATATACACATGACTCATCTTTACTTCTAGAAAATCCAAACTCTTTGACCTTTTTATGAAGGAAAAGATTACAATTGCTAGACGCTTGTTTTAGTCCATATTTTTTAAATTATGAAAATAAATTTTATATGAGGATATTGTTTGGTTTATGAAATGTGTCTTTTTTCGTATATCCACATCAATACCTATAAAATTATTAATAAAAAAGTATGCAATTTTTCCTTGAATATAATTTTTTCAAATAAAAAACGTTTTTAAAGATTATTTAGTGCATGATTGAATATTTGCTTTTGAAGTTGGACAATTTATAATTATAAATTCCTTATATTTGAATTTATGATTGAGGATTTATAAATTTTAATTGTCAACTTTTGTATTTAGTATGTATATTATGATTGTATTTGAAAGATATTAATTGCAACTACGTTGTGTTGGATGTATTATATAGAATACTAGTTTATAACCCGTAGAAACTACGGTTACTAAATTAATTAAACTTTCATAGTAAAAATTCATATGTATTAATCAATTATTTTAAACAAATTATTAATTAAGAGATATACCAAAATTTTATTGTTATTTATAACTTCAAATTTAACATATAATTAAAAAAAGTAAATGTTTCTATAAAAAGTTTAAATTCTATTATTTAAAAACCTTATCGTTATTAATTATGATAGTGATTTGTCTAATATATCTTCATAACTTGTGATTGTGACATAATATTAATAAGAAGTTATATTAGAATAACACATGTCAAAAGAATATTAAAACGATTCTTTTATTAGTATAGAGATATGTTTTATTATATGTTATATAATATATAGAAAATAACTTAACTCGCGTTAATAAAGATAGTAACAATCATTACTGGATAACATTTAAAATATTACTCTGTTGATGTATTTTCATTTGGTTATGTATACATTGAACCACATTAAGGTGATCAAAATTAGTTAATTGCATTGATGTTTTAATTTAATATTACAACTAGTCATATTTCAAGTAAAATATATTTGACATTAAACAGTACAACTTAAAAGTTTTTTTTTATACTTATGACACTTAAATGATGGTTCTGAGTTTTAATTAAATATAATTTGGATAGTTAAGTTGTATTGAGTCAATTAAATATATAGTATGATCATCTAATCTTTAGATAATTTTTTTTGTCAAAATCTTTAAACTTGTTATTAAAATTTTTAATTATAAACGCCAAATATTATGTGTGTTATTTATATAAAAAAGATTGGTATAAAATTGAGTTATTATACAAATCATTTTGTTTTAAAATTGAAAATAATGACAAGTTTTGATTTTTTTTATTAATTCAATTGTATTAATAATTAGATGTCATTTTTATTATTTTACTCGAATATTTGTTTATCTTCTTTTTGAAAAAAGAATCATATTAATATGCCAAAACTTAAATTTTTATTAAAACTAATTATTAAAACTATATACAAAAACCAATGTGATACTATATTAAATTTATATTTTAATATTACAACTTTTAAAATTCCAAGAAAAAGTTATTTAGAATTAAATGGCTACAACTAATTTCTTTTAGTAATGTTACTTAATTTATATTTATGAAACTTAATTAAGTGTGATTAGATTTTCTTTTTTGAACCGGCAAATCTAATATATTCCTAAATTAATACATTTAATTAAGTATGATTAGATAATTAAATTGTTTTTAATCAATTAAATGAAGAACATGATCATCTAATGTCTAGATCAAAGTTTATATTAAAAACCTCCTAACCTATTATTAAAAACATAATTATAATCATATAATATTTATGTGTATTATATAAAATAAGATGTATACGACCATGAAGTATTATATTAAAACATTCTATTTTTAGCCTAATATAAATAAAAATATTGATATGTAATTAACTAACTCAACTATATTAATAGTAAATGATGTATTTACAACTTAAACGTTGGTTTAGATTATTTATTTGATAATTCATTGCCAAGAAAAAAAACTTTTTTACTTCAGTATTTTACTTTTTCTTTTTCAAAAAATTTGATACTATTTTTTCAAAACTAGAATTTCTATTAAAATCATATATGAGAATTAATATATTACTACATTGAAGTTTCAATTTAATACACAACTCTTTAAATTCCAAATAAGGGTTATATATAATTAAACCACTACAACATTTATTTTTACTTATAATCACTACTAGAAAACAAAGGGTTTTGCCATAGAAAAATAACTACGGAAAATTTCCGTAGGTAATTACCTACGTAATATCAATGGAATTCCTACGAAATAGGATGCCCTAAATTAGTAACGACATAGCTACAAAATAGCTACGGAATAACAACGGACGCACATCTGTAGGTATTTCGTTGGTAATTACCTACAGAATACCTACGGAATAACGACAGAAGTAAGCCTGTAGGTATTCCGTAGGAATTATAAATTTAATATAGCAATCAAAACTGGTACAAAATATATAGAAAATTTGTAGGAAATAAATATTCAGTAGGTATTCGGTAGGAAATAAAATCCAATAAAATCTGTAGGTATTCCGTAGGAAAAAATAATGGTAGGTAATCTGTAGGTAAAGTAGTTGGTAGGTATTCTGTAGGAAAATTAGTTGGTAGGTATTCTGTAGGAAAATCAGTTTGTAGGTAATCCGTAGGTAAAGTAGTTGGTAGGTATTCTGTAGGAAAATCAGTTTGTAGGTATTCTGTAGGAAAATCGTTTCGTAGGTATTCCGTAGGAAAATAATCTGTATGCATTTTGTAGGAGTTCCGTAGCTAAATAGCTCGTAGGTAATCTGTAAGTACTCCGTAGGTATTCCGTAGTTAAATTTGTAACAGAATATTCCGTAGGAAATACGTATGAACGTTTGTAGCTAATTTGTAGGAAAAATTACCCACGAGGGTTTTTCCTACAACCCGTTTTTTTGTAGGAAATCTGTAGGTAACGCCTTGTTGCTACGGATTTACTACCAATTATGTTGTAGGTAATTACTTAGTTTTCTAGTAGTGAATACTGACTCATATTTATGAGATTTAATATAAGCTTTTAATACTTTATATGTAATATTATTATAAAATAAATTATATAAAACTATAAGTTATTATATATGTTTTAAGCATAAGTATAAATAAAAGTTTTGATTTGCTACTAATTCAAATAAATGACTTATTTACAACTAAAAACATTAATTTCGATTATTTATTTTACAATTCATTATCATTTTTTTTTTCTTTTGGAATTCCATTTGAAAGTTTTTTATTTTCATTTTAAAAAATGTCAATGTTGAATTTTCATAGCACATTATCCGTCATTATTACTAATGTGACAAAGCTTAAATTTTTGTTAAAACCAAATTTTCCTTAAATGTTTATATAATACCAATATGTTTATACTTGTCATTAGTGATTTTTTTTAGAATATTTTCAAAATCACAACGGTTTTTATAAAAAAAAAGTATAAAAAAGGCTTTTATGCATATGATCCAAAACTTTGTTTTTAAAAATGATAATTAAATATCTAAAATAAAATCTAATATTCATGTTAATATCTTAATATTCTATAGCTTATTCATATTGTGTTAAAAATGGTAAAAGTTACGATTATATATTTCAATAAAAAAAAGATACGTATGAAAAAACCAATCATAAATTTTCAACAATTCACAAAGGTTAAAATATGTCGATAATAATAATAATCAATTTGTGATACAAATAACCTAAACCTTTTTAATGATTTCCACTACAATTATATTATAGTACAATTGATCAATCACTTAATTGATTGAGTAACAATAGTCTATATACTTGAACAATGATTTCACATCATGAAATATACAGCAATGTTGATTGTTAGATGCCCCAAAATCTTTCATGCCTACAGTCTAACACAACAATGCATTTATAATATCTATTTATAATATAAGAAACATAAAAATATCATGCAAAATAAATTTTAGAAAAAACATACAAAGAAACTTGAGACAATGGGTTGTATCATGGTGAATCTTTGGTATTATTTTCTTTAAATCAATCAAATAACTTGATTCTTTGAATGTTTGATATACCTAAACATTATCATATCACCCAACGTATTTCATCATTGAAAATTTTCTTCTAGACATATAAAAACTACAACTACAACACTATTCTCTATTTTTAACTATTCTATATAACATAATTTGAAAGAGAAAAAAAATAAACATGGACAACCAAACATGAGAAATAATATTCTTATATAGGTAAAATACTTCAATTAATTAGAATAACTTGAAGAGTTTAGAGCTTTCAAATGAATATGGTTTAAGATAGATGATTTATCTTGAACCATATTTATTTGAATGACCTCATTCATATGTATATATATATATATATATATATATATATATATATATATATATATATATATATATATATATATATATATATATATATACTATGCGAATGTCCGCGCGTTGCGCAGAAACACCTATATAGTTGAAGTCTTTATAAATATATGTTTTTTTTAATATAACAATAACGTTGTTGTTAAATTTGATATAATAATTTGTATACTAAATTGATATAATATATTGATTATTTTGAATATATGATAATATATACATCTATTATAACTTCATAATCTCAATCGTTTGAATGACTTCTACTCGCGAGTTACACATGAATAAAATTAAATATAATATATGTTTTAATGTTATTTATAGTTGTTGTTATTGTTAATTAATTCTTTAAAATTTATTTGCTTAATGTTTTAATTTCTATCATTATAATTAATTAGGAAAATCAAACATTATTTTTTATTTTAACGGTAACAATATAATCATTTATATAGAGTTATTTTTAACTATTGTTATTGTAAGTTATTTTAAGCTACTTCTTTGAAAACTTTTAATGTTTATAAATATATCTTTAGGAAATATTTTAGTTAAATTGAGATTACAATTTAGTTTTTGTATTTATCATTGCAATTTATTACTTTTAACTATTTACAAAATATTCTTTTGTTGTTTTAGGTGGAATTGAAATTTATATTTATGTCGATATTATAATATTATATTTAAGTTAACAATTTAAGTATTTTGTCCAAACTGTTCAAAAGTTGTAGCTTTAAACTGATAATGGTTTACATATAACAACATATTAAATCTAATAAATTAAGTATAATATGTTAAACGTTAAAGACATAACTTTATACGTAGAAGTAAATATATTATTTTAAAATTGAAATTTAGTTTATTTATGATGACACTTTAAGTTTGATATTTATTTAACTTTATTAACCAACTTATAATCATTATTAGAAAAACACTACAATTTATCACTTTTAACTATTTACAAAATATTTTTTTGGGTTGTTTAAGTTAAAGTAAAATTTATATTTAAGTTTACACTGTAATGTTATATATTTAAATTAATAATTTAAGTATTTTATACAAATTGTTCCAAAATTGTATCTTTAAAATGATAATGGTTTACTTCCAACAATATATTAAAACTAATAAATTAAGTATTATATGTTAAAAATTAAAAAAAAACATAACTTTATAAGTAGAAGTAAAGATATTATTTTAATATTGAAATTTAGTTTATGTATGATTATACTTTAGATTTGATATTTATTTAACCTAATTAACAAAATTATAATTATTTTTAGAAAGAAATTGAAAAGTCATGGGAGTTTCAAATGAATGTGGTGAAAGAAAAAATATATGGAAGTTTAAGTATATAATGATGATAATGATAATGATATATATATATATATATATATATATATATATATATATATATATATATACACACACACACACACTAGACGAATCCTCGTGTATTACGCAGCGTAGGTTAAAAATATATTGTTAAAATGTTTAAAAATATATGTTTAAAATGGTTATGTTATTGACTTTAACTTTGAAATAATATTTTGAACAATATTATTCATTGACATCAACACACATTTCTCATTAATAAAATTAAATATAATTATCTGTTTAATATTATTTTTAACAATTGTTATGATTGATTAATTTTAATTTTTACTTATGCAATTATTTTCTAAATTCAATAATAATGTTCATTTAAAATACAATTTATTTGTTATTAACATTATGTAATTTATAAATTGATGTTATTATCATTTAAAATTAATGTTCTTTAGTTTTAAACCACTTATTATTATTAATAAGTTAAAGAAGACTTTTAAGAAACACTTAATATTACTATTAAAATGTGAAACATACACTATATAATAAACTGATAAGATAGACAATTTGCATTTCAAAAGAGACTTGCATGGATAATATGACATATCCATGATTTTTATAATTTGATTTTATTATTTATAATTATGGTTCATTAGTTTTAAAACCACTTATTATTATTTATAAACGTAAGAAAACTTTCAAAAGACACTTATTATTATAATTAAAATGTTAAACATATACTATGGATAATATTGCATATCCATGATTTTTTATTAATTATTATTTTGAAGCAACACAAAGATACAAACATTATATACAATATATAATTAAAAAGTATCTATATCACTTTCCATAACATATGATCGATAACATGAATCTAATCTAATTTATATTAAAGTTTCAACCACAACATACAATAATTGTCTTAAAAGAATACTTAAACCAAGAAAAATATAAAAAATAATTAGTATATAAAAACTAAAAATTAAAAACTTTAACATAATAACATGGCTCGGAAAATGGTCCAAAGCCCTCAAACCAACACAAAACCATTAAACTTGTTTTCTTTGTGAATTTTGTATGTGATTTGTGTTTGTGTGTCTATTCAAAGAGAATGATATTTTTATAGTAGACTATCCATTAATAACTTATTAAACATGTTATATTAGTTATAAAACCTTTCATGATATGTGATTAATTACTTTGAAGGTAAAAATGTATGAGGGTTTCAAATGCATGAGGTGACAGGAAAAATGTTTCATTTATATATATATGTTTAGGTTCATTTGAGACCATTCTAATTTTGTGAGACCGTGAGACCAAATCTAAAAATAATTTTAAAATGCAAAATAAATCGCAAAATCCAAAATTTATTTTTTTAAATATTATTTTTGGAATTTGAATTACCTAAAAAAATTTTAAAAATTTAAAAAAAGTTAAAAAAAAATTAAAAAAATCCCATTTTTTTTTTAAAAAATACGTGAAATATTCTAATAGAATATTACACTGTACATATTCTAAAAAATGATTTTAAAATGCAAAATAAATGGAAAAATCTAAAAATTCTTTTTTTAAATATTATTTTCGGAACTTGAATTAGCTAAAAAAAATAAAATAAATAAAATAAAAAAAATCCCGTTTTTTTTTGAAAAATACGTGAGATATTCTAATAGAATATTACACTGTACATATTCTAAAAAATAATTTTAAAATGCAAAATAAATGGAAAAATCCAAAAATTCTTTTTTTAAATATTATTTTCAGAACTTGAATTAACTAAAAAAATAAATAAATAAAATAAAAAAATGTGTTTCACGGTCTCACAAAATTAGGCCGTCTCACATGAACCTAACCCTATATATATATATATATATATATATATATATATATATATATATATATATATATATATATATATATATATATATATATATATATATATATATATATATATATATATATATATATATATATTAAAAGTAAAAAATGAAAGAAATTTTAAAATAATTATTTAAGGTGCAAATTAGTCATTAAAGGTAAGATATGAATCAAACTTATAAAAAATGGAAGAGACTAAATCCCAAAAAATAGTGTGCGGGTGTAAGTTGGAAAGATTTTTGTACGGTTTTTTACCAAAAAATAATTGCTAATCATTTAATGAATTAGTTTCTATATTGTTTAAAATTAATTTCTATTACGAATAACATCTAAATAAATATGCCATATCGAGTAAAATGAACGATAAACCATTTCCAAAAGTTTTTCAAGTGGCGATTCTCTTTTCACACGTTGCACCTTAGTTTATCTTGTTGAAGCCTCACTAGTTGATATGTTTCTAAACAAGTTTGACTTTTTATCTTGTAATCTTTTTCTTAAATGATAGAAGTGTTCTCACCATAATTTTGGTTGTTTTTCTCTTTGTAGTCAAACTCTTCATATTATATTCGTCAAGTTCATGACTATCATGGTGATTTTGTTGAAGACTGTTTTTCTATTTGTGGAGTATCCAAGAAATATGGTCTCATTACTTTTGGCCTCAAACATTTCTATTTATTCATTGTCGTTCAAAGAATAGACACTCTAAAGGACGACGAAAAGAAATTATTTTGTATTTTCTGGAAGATGTATATGTTCACGACCAACAATTTATAGCGATACATTTTTCATGTATTACAATTTTTCCTACCTCAACTAATGCGATATTATTTTCCATACTATGTATCTTTAATATACAAATATAGTTCTTGTCTATTATATTCAACTTTAATTCTAACTTGATGTTAACCATCTTCTTGAATCTATGAGTTATTTTGAAGTTTATGCGTACATTTGGTAAAACTAATTGGTAGATAAATTTAAAAAGTTACTATTTATATTTATAAGTTGTAGATTTTATTTATATAAAATTGTTCGAAAAAATATATTTGTATACTTCTTAAATCTTAAAGGTGCGAAATAATATAAAGAGACATTGACCGCAAAAAATGTCTCAAATGGTGACCACCAGTTTCAAATATATTAACTTTTGACCATAAATTTCGAAATATTGTATGTTTTGAAATCTTAGAACATTTTTTTATCTAAAATGTAGCTCGAAAAAAGCTTTGAAAATTTTAGAAATGGTAGCATTGTTATAGGTTTTCGAAAATGAAGTGAATATTTTTGTAATATAATTTTTTTCGAACTAAAGTAATTTCCAAAATGTTATAATTGAGCTGTAATTTTAGAAGTTGTATATTAACATGAAAAGTACTTGAATTGAAAAAAAAGAAATTCAAGTGTTAATTTTAAACCAATACATAAGAAAAATCAATGGTTATATATTTTTTTCCCTCTCAACTTAAGGGATCCATGTGAGATATTACTTATTTCATATTGTTGGTGATTTGTTTCACTAATCGTATTTAAGTGTAATAGGTTGACTTGTTGACCAAAAATCAATTTGATGAATATTAAACAAGTAAAGAAGGTACGGAGTACATACTTGTTTAAGTTTATTAAAAGTAGTCTGCCATTTAGAAATGTAGCTCGAAAAAAGCTTTGAAAATTTTAGAAATGGTAGCATTGTTATAGGTTTTCGAAAATGAAGTGAATATTTTTGTAATATAATTTTTTTCGAACTAAAGTAATTTCCAAAATGTTATAATTGAGCTGTAATTTTAGAAGTTGTATATTAACATGAAAAGTACTTGAATTGAAAAAAAAGAAATTCAAGTGTTAATTTTAAACCAATACATAAGAAAAATCAATGGTTATATATTTTTTTCCCTCTCAACTTAAGGGATCCATGTGAGATATTACTTATTTCATATTGTTGGTGATTTGTTTCACTAATCGTATTTAAGTGTAATAGGTTGACTTGTTGACCAAAAATCAATTTGATGAATATTAAACAAGTAAAGAAGGTACGGAGTACATACTTGTTTAAGTTTATTAAAAGTAGTCTGTCATTTAGAGGCAAAACCCTTGAACGAACAGGGGTCCAAGGCCCCTGGGAGCGGGGTCTAAGGGGCAGAGCCCCTGGCTGGGGTCGAGTTGCTAGGTCAGCATGAAATTTTTTTATTTGGGTTATATTGTTGTATTCAAAATGCATCAGAAATCAAAATTTTGAATATTTGACCCGTTTTTGGCGTTACATTAATCCTTATAGAAAACTCAAATTTATGACAACTTTTTACTGTTGAAAAACTATTTTATGATGGTTTTCAGACAAAGGAAGTTTTTAACTAATTTTTTGTCAGTTTTCTGGTACTCACGAAATTCGTTCATTTTTCATTCTGTGTTATGAATCTCTTCTGAGTTTTATCCAATAAAAAACTAGAGAGTACCACCCAAATACTTTGATTTGAAAGTGTAATCACAATTCTCAGAATATACAAATATCTTTATTACTCGAAAATCTAACACCTATCAATCTAGTTTTGTCTTTCTATAATGCCATGCTAATGTTATTAAAAATAAGAGGTTTGAAGATTTGTGCTAGATTTGGCTAACCACTTTTTATGTGATTGATTACTATCTTTGTTTGCTTAACCCATGCCTTATTTTCTTTATCTTGTTCAAAAATATCAACTCTTTCTCTAATTATGGTGCCAACATCCTCACACAACTTCTCGACTTCTTTTTTCGAATTTACACCATTCTTTTCATAGTTTTGAGCATCCTCTAATACCGAAGGTTAGTTGGATGAGTTTAAAACTAGAAGTTTTGACTAGTCGAACATTGTTTGGTAAAGAGGAATATGGTGTGTGAAATATGATGATATGGTGGGAAAGAGTGTTATGTAGGTAGGTGAGATAACATGTAAATATTCACCATAAGTACATTTCTTGTTATACACGTAACAAAACATGCAACACATCATACCACAAACCAGTGTTGCGAAAATCAGCTTAGGCGGACAATTAATTTTCCAATTAATCGAAATCGGGTAGGAGCTGAGGCACCTAATTAGGAATCGGCTAAAAAATTCGGAATCCGTCAAAATCGGTAAAAATCAATTAAAATCGGCTCCAATGCAGTCAAAATCGAAAAAATTCGAAATTGGTCAAAATTGAAAAAAATACGAAAAACTCCGAAATTTCGACTTTTTTTATAGAAAAAATCTATAATTGTTATTTATATTCATCCATTTTGTTATATTTTTTAATAAACTTGTTATATTTTTTATATATATAATTTTCCTAAAATTAATTTCATATAATTTTTCCAATCCGAGTGTTTCCTACCTAGAACGAATACTCGTTAGGCGCTAGTCGACAACCTTAAAAACACCTAACGAGTTTTGCAACATTGCCACAAACTAAATATTAGTTACAAAACAGCTATTGAAAGTAGTATCAATTTTTTTAGAGTAAATTATTGAAATCGTCCCTCTGGTTTGGTCAAAATTGCACGTTTGGTCCCTAATTTTTTTTTTGCAATCGGATCATGTAGTTTGATTTTGTTGCGTTTTTCGTCCCTATGGTTTGGTAAAGTTGCACGTTTGGTCTCTAACTTTATGTATGTAAGGGACGAAAAATGCAACAAAATCAAACCACAGGGACGAAAAACGCAACAAAATCAAACCACAGGGACGATCCGAGTGCAAAAAAAAAGGTTAGGGACAAAACGTGCAATTTTAACCAAACCACATGGACGATTTCAGTAATTTACTCATTTTTATACTCTAAACACTCACGAAAGACCATACGTGTGGCCTCCTATGTGTCGTCCGCTACTATCCCTCCACTTTTGGACAACAAGAAAAGTAAATACTCCATATACACGTAAACAAAAACACCATTTACTCTAGTTGGACCAAACGATGCTTGATGCATGTTTTTTTCCTAGGCATGTCTAGTATCTAATAATGACATTAGGTTGTATTCAAACGTTCCAGAGTTTGGTTTTTGAATGTTTAAGTATTACAACCTATTACAACTGTCATATATTATGCCAAATAAGTTATCGAAATGCAATTTAAATTTTAAGCATAAGCTAATGTGACATGAGGATATTAATTGTAAAAGATACGTAGAAAATCCTTGTCGGTATATACATATGATAAGTATAATAATTTGTAATGTTAGGTAATAAATTACTCACATGGTTAATTTTCCACAATGCTGTCTCTAGGGTCCCATATGAATACTTTGGCTCCTCAAACATTCATCCTCCACGAAAAAAACATGTTGGCATAATCGTCCAACGATCATTATCCGCCCTCACCTCCGTCAAACAATTAGAAAGTATAACGTAGTTAAATATAAGATTTATGAGTAAATTACTGAAATCGTCCATGTGATTTGGTCAAAATTAAACGTTTGGTCCCGAACTATTTTTTTGCACTCGGATCGTCCCTGTGGTTTGATTTTGTTGCGTTTTTCGTCCCTATGGTTTGGTAAAAATTGCATGTTTGGTCCCTAACTTTATGTATGTAAGAGACGAAAAATGCAACAAAATCAAACCACAGGGACGAAAAATGCAAAAAAATCAAACCATAGGGACGATCCGAGTGCAAAAAAAAGTTAAGGACCAAACGTGCAATTTTGACCAAACCACAGGGACGATTTCAGTAATTTACTCAAGATTTATTAAGGGATCATTTGTCTATATAATGGTTTCATTTATTACCATGTTGTCTAACCAGCCGTCTTTTGAAGCAATCATGATAAAATTCATAGAAAATATCTGTTAGTGTATTTTCGAAACCAATTTTTCAAATCCAATTTTGTCGAACATAGTATTTTCGAAAACCTTTTTCCGAACATATAAATTTCAAAATTGTTCATGGTTTCACAAAACCTTTTCGAACATGTTCATTGAAGCATAAGAAAATTGTATCATAAAATCCTATGCAAAAAACCCTACTCAAACATTTTTCGAAGCCGAAGAATAAGTTAAAAGATCTTTGTACGGGCTTGTCCTTTGGTTTTGAAAGTAGGATTTTTACAATAACTAAAACTACACTTCGAGGTTCACATTACATCTATGATTAAGAAAAAATTACACAACTTGTCTTTCCATTCTTCTATATCTACGAACATTGATTTGCGAAGATGTTTGCAGAGAGAGTTCAAATATCATTTTCGAGTAAGAAGAGTCAAAAAAAAATTCTTTTCGATTTATAAATATAAGACCACCTTTTTCGAAATTTCAAAAAATATGTGTAAATTTAAAATTTTCAAAATGCTCTGAAAAAAATATATTTGATATAGCTTTTAGATTTAAAACTTTTAAGGTTGACGTTCATTTAAATGAGATTTGAAAGTTTTGTTTAAATTTAATAGTTTTAAGCTTATATTTCAATGTAACGTCTTTTAAATAAACTAAAAGTTAGAAAATCTTAAAAACTTTGATAAGCTTATTTTCGAACATTGTTGAATTCTTTGAATACATTTACCATGATTTTAAACATTTCGGATGTTCACTAACAATTTTTCATTCTTAAGTTTGCGAAAGGCTAAAATATAGAAAATCAAATCGAAGTACCCAAATTATCTCTTTGTTTATCAATATCGACCCAGCCAGAAAGACAGTAGTAGTACCTGCGATGGTCCCCCCTTTTCATATTTTGTAATTAATAAAGCTGCTAATTTTCTAATAAAAAATCATTAATTAAATTAATTTCTCTCCACTTATGACACATCGAACAAAAATTATAATCCATTTAAATATTTCACCCACATAAGTTGTACACTTTTCCCCTGTTTACACACACATGCACAATACCAAACAAGTCAGCCTTCCAATCATACAATTAAATGATAAATTTAAGAACTCTCAAATCTCAATCATACATTGGACCAACCAAAGAAGATGAATCAAAGCTCATGTCCCAATAACTTTAATAAAATTTATATCAAAATTTGACAAATTAATTAAAAAATTATCAGCTATTTAAACAAAAAAGAAAAAATCATATAATAAATTATGTCTTCAAATGAAGTGGTAAAACTGCACTTCTTGCGTGGCCAAATGAAAAGAAGCCTCTTTTAAGCCTGCTACTACCAGTACCCGTACTACTGCATTCATGGATGGATTCAATTGCTTCTACATTATTCATCTGGTTTCTTTGAATGATTTCTTGAACAGCCAAATAAAGCTGTCGATCGGAAGCTGAATCCATGGAAAACGATCTTCGAATAGGTTGAATTGAGAATTGATCATCGCCCTTTCTTCTACTACTAACATCAATGCATTCATCTCCCATGCTTGAAAGAAGACCGTATTTTTTTCTCAATTTCTTCCCCATTTTCTTCCTAGGAGAAGGAGTGATTGCAATGGGTTCGCCGGAGATTGGCTGGAGATCTTCTCCGTCGTTTGTTTGGCCATTACTTCCTCCACCGCCATTGCCGTTGCTGCTGCATAAATCAATCACAACATAATCTTCTTCATCCAAAGCTGGCGGAGGAATCAGTTGTTGGTGGTCCGGTACCGGAAAATGTGGAGGTATGGAAATGGAAATACTGTTCCTGCAAAGCGGGCAGTTTGGATTGTTTTGTAACCAAACATCGATACAGTCTATATGAAATACATGTGCACAGTTGGGTATCATCCGCAGCTTCTCGTCGTGCTGAAACTCAGCAAGACAAACGGCGCATTCTCCGACGATGTCATCGGAATCTTTTTGTTTCTGAAACTGGAAGATGGGGATGGAGCGGATGACTGATTCATGGAGACCTCTGGGTTCGGGAGAAGGGAGGTGGTGGGGGACGAGGGGTTGGTGGTGGTTTCTATTCCGGGAAAGAGAGAAGCGGCGGAGGATGTCGATTCTGTGCCAGTTGAGGCAGCATTTAATGACGAAAATGTAGTAAAAGACTAAGAGAAAGATGGTGGCAAAGATTCCGATAATGGCAACTGCTATGATAGGGAAACTGGCGTGAGATGAATGAGGAGAGAGAGATTTTGCTGGTGATTCATGTGTCATTTGGTTGTGTTTCTGGTGGAAGTGAATCTCCATTTTTAAGAGAGATAAAAGTAGAGAGAAAGAGAAAGAGAGAGTGTGTGTTAATGGAGTTTCATTGAGATGGGTGTGATTGGATCTTGATGCACTTGAGCATCTTCAAAGAGAGAGACAGACAGATATGTGAGTGTGTTCATAATATATATATATATATATATATATATATATATATATATATATATATATATATATATATATATATATATATATATATATATATATATATATATATGGATGCGTGTAAAGAGTTCCAAAATGTGTGTTCGTTTTTGTGATTCAGAGAAAAGGTAATTAATGAGAGCAAAGAGTCAAAGGATCTAGGTTTGACTCTGACTTTTCCAATCTTTCAGAAAAAGTTTCGTTTACATCTTGTAATAACTATATTTGTATTCGGGAAAAAGGTTAATCTTTTTGTTATTGATATTAGGGTATGCGAAATAGAATCGAAGCATAAAATTGAAATGTCACAGAAAGAAAATTAAGCAACAGAAAATATAAAATTTTGCACTTTTTGGTATAACTAAGAATTACTTGAAAATCAATTCTAGGGTTTGATTTTATTAAACAGTTTAATGGAAATAAAAAAATTTAAAATATGTTTATCGTTTGTAACCAACATTCTTTTACAATATGAAGGGGGATTTTTTTTTTTCCTTTTCTTTTAAAAATTTATCTGATAACAACATGGTTAACAAAAAGAAGAAGGGTTTTTTTTCGTCGAAATAGGGGACCCCGAGTTCACTCCAAGACATTTTTTCTTTGTTGACCTAGGAACCTGCTTTCCTCTCCAACATCAAAAAGATACAATCATATGATTTACACATTAATTTTGTAAAGGGAAAATTGTAAAAATTGAGTTTGTGTTTAACTTAAATTTGTTATTTTCGTCGAAAAAGTTTTGAATTAAAAAACACCCGTCAAAAACTTTGATTTTGTTCTGAACTTTTTTATAATGATAGTTTTGCCATTATTTTTATATTTTTCAGTTTAATTATTTATTTAAATACTTTTCTGATTTAAAGAAAATTTCATCTCTCTCTCTCACACACACACAAAAAGAAAGTAGCACAACCACCATCACAGTCGGAAAAATATGAGCAACCATAACCACTACCTATCGGAAACTACCGCCACCTGAAACCACCACCATCCGCTAGAAACCACAACTACCAGCCGTAAACCCTCACCACCAAGCAAAAACCAAAACCACCAGTCAACACCACAAGATCTGAAAACCAAAGACGACAACGATTTCGCCTATGCTGCCAGATTTGTTGATCATCGGAAGTAAGGTTTTGTTAGGGTCGTTGCAACACTATTGATGTCTATGGTTGACTTTCTAGCTCCGATTTGTATTTGTGAAGGGTTGAAAAAGCGGTGGTCGTCCTTCTCCGGCTCGATTTGTCATTAAACGGCCACCAGAGAGGTCACCATCTTTTTTCGGTTCTCTTTCTTGTTTGAGCTTGCAAACCCTTCGTTGGAGTCTTCCTCACAACAAAACATAGCGCCATTATCTTCCCTAGCAAACCCTCATTTCAGATCTGGAACAACAACATCGTCTTCATCGAGGTATGTTGTCGTCACCGAGTTACGTTGTCTCTGTCGGGTTACCCAACGACTCACCTCTCCGTCAAAACCTAGGTCCTCAAATCTTTTCGGTCTTTGTATTTAATTTTCTTGAAAATCAGAAGAGATATGGGCTTTGTGAGGAGGGATATATATATATATATATATATATATATATATATATATATATATAGAGAGAGAGAGAGAGAGAGAGAGAGAGAGAAAGAGAGAGAGAGGGGGGGATGGGGATGGGTTGAGGTTATAGGTGGAAAAAATTAACACGACATGAAATCGACACCAAATAAACGGGTTTGGGTAAGATATTTTAACTCGTTTAAACAAACGAGTTGACATGACACAACATGAAAATTAAACGGGTAAGGTTAGAGTTGAGAATTTCAACTCAAATTTGACTCGAAAATGACCCGTTTATTCGTATGCAAGTTTTTTGAGTTCTTTAAATAAACTATAAAGATACAAAACCAAAACAATAAGTAAAAGAAAATATTTGGATCGAGTCCTTTTGTAATGTTGAAATGACTTAGCCTTCTTGATCAAGACTTCATTTTCAGTTTTTCCGCTATCTCCTAAACTACATAGTCCATCCCTTTGACCACTTTCTCGTCCTCATGATCTTGTATTCTGCCTCCCTAGGTCCTATTTTTTCAATTTTATCATCTAAATTTGTTACGGCTTCATCTATTCCGCCTCCAAACTATTAATTTTTCTTTTCCGCCTACCAAACTCCTGCTCTTTCAGCATGTTCAATCTTTTAACCTCATATGACACGATATATTTCAAGGTAGACCCCTAACACGAAACCCGATACGAAATCAACACAAAAATAAACGGGTTGACATGACATGACATGTTAATTAAACGAGTCTGGTTAGCGTCAAGCACCTTCAACCCATTTAGTTTTTCGACATGACACGAAGCCGACATGATTGCCACATCTAGTTGAGGTAGGGAGATGGGTTTTGCTGTCGTTGGATTCTTCCATATCTCCAACGAGTTCTCCGACAATGGTTTAGCAGTGAAGGTGATAGATAAATGGGAAGTTGGGATAAGGTGTTAAGGATAAGGGTTTAGTAGGTGGGGGTAGGGGTGGGATGTTTCTTTTTGTATTTTTATTATAAAAGTGTTTTAAAAAAATTAAAATAAAACAAAAAAATACCAAGGTCAAATCCATCATTTTAAATATTTTGGACCAAACTCAGAACAAAATATAAGTTTTGGACCTATAGTGTTAGTCCAAAACTTTTTGGACTAAAGTGACAATTATGAACTAACCAAAGAGACTATTTTTGCAATTTAGTCATTAGTAAATATGTATTTTTATATTTCTAATTTTTATTTTCTCAATTATTTTTTTATAATTATAAAAATTTGTTAGAACAATGTTCTATCAGGATTGTATGATTCTAAGCAAAATATAAATAAGAACGTAATGAAGAACACAAGTATTGCACTGAATATGTCGAATGATTAATGCAAAGATACCCCAGAAGAGCTCGATAAAGAACTTCAATTTGTAGAGGTATTATAGGGTTACAAGAATCAACGTAATCGACTATTCTCTATTATACGCATACATGTATGCATATATTTATATTAAAACCCTAACAACTTATCTAGATAAAAGGAAACTATTCTAGATAAATAAGGATGGACAAGCCCAACCCGATTACAAAACCACAAGGCCCAAGACACAACACTAAAATACTTAACCATCTCCCCCTTTGCGTCCTTGGAGCAGAAACTTCATCCCCTTTTCACAACAGAGGGCTTTTTCACGGTTTCAAATATCCTTGGTATAATGGCCAGAATGTGATGTCTAAACGTTATGTACCACCGAAGCATATCTGTGAAGTTCTTTTTATCTGCTGCTGAGTTCTGCTTGCATTGATGAATGATATTGATTATATGCTCCAGACAGTCTGTTGAAAACAGATGCTTGTCAACCAAAGCAAACAAAAACTTGTGCCTCTCACCCTTCGTGAACATGACAGTCAAATTTGTTGAATCAATCTGCCCCAACTTCATCTGATTCACATCACCGGGCTTAGACGTTGGCTTGACAGACGGTTTCTTGTTCATTACTTTTGCTATCTCCTTATCCATAGTGGCAAGCTCATGGACATAGGAGGCCAACATTCTTTTTAGATGTTTTAGAATCGGCTCATACTCCCTTTGATTTGAGAGCAGAATGTTGTATAGCAGAATCCAATCATGTGGATTAAGGTTGGGAAGATCTGCCAGAGAAATAAAGTATTCCGTATTTGCTGTACCACGGTTGATCTTGAAGTTTACATTCACAAACCTCCCAGCAGGTGACGGTTTCAGTACCTTGACTTTTGTAATTTTCTGTGCACTCCAAGTCAAGTACTGTGGTTGACCATTCTTCAAATAAAAATCTACTAACTCTCTGTCAACCTTTCAGATTCGGATGAGGAACCTCAGCAGTGACATCGAAACAATGAAAGGTAAATGCTTTTCTTGTGATTGGCATGTCGAACTGCGAGTCCTTTGAATTGTCACATTCAAACGAAGCAATTGGTTCCAACCAGTACATAGAAGGAAACTCAATCTCCTGATTGATGAGTGTATCTCTGTCCCATTCTGGAAACAGAGTCTTCTTGCATTGCAAGACATCCTCCTCTTCCTTATTCTTTACCTCTTGTGCCACCTTGATCGTTTCATCAAGCTCTTTGTCCCTCTTCTTTCTTTTAAGGGCTTCAGCGATAGTCTCTTCAGTATCACTATCACTATCGGCTTGAACTTTCTTTCCAGAAACCGAAGCTAAATTATCCTTTAGTTCTGTTTTGCCTTTCAGATCTGCACTCTCTTCTCCCCCTTGTTTCGGAAGAAAGACCTTCTCCGAGACACCCTTCATCTCACTGAGAATTGTAATTGCAGGAAGGAGTTTGGACTGGAGATGCTTCCGGATGGTTAAGGTCAAGAAGGGATCATGAGCTTCAAGAAGACTAGTCAAGATATTTTTCACATCACCAGCACAACTTTGATAAACTGCCCTTTGAGTCTTTAACAGAGAGATCTCTTTTTCTGCCTGGACCAGTTGAACTTTTTGGAGATCAATTGTAGCTTGGTGTTTTATCAGGTCCTCCTTCAACGTACTTTCTGCAGAAAGAGAAGCAAAACGAGAATCCAGAGATTGGAGAAAAGATGTGGATTATGTTTTGAGATCAGTACGAAGGGCTTCAAATTTTGTGGTTTCATCCTGAAGAGTTTTAGAGAAGGAGTCCACCGAAGCTTGATATTTGGCCGCATTTGTGTCAGTATGAGCTTTCAGAGAATCAAGGAAAATCTGAGTTGTGTGAACAACCTCAGTAACCTCCTTTGTGGCCTTTGAACAAGAAGTGGCTGACTTATCAACTGCTTTTGTGGATTTATCAATAGCATCGGTGTATTGCTTAATGGCAGTCTCCAAGAAGGCTTTTAAAACAACACTGCCATAAGCTTTGCTATCAGCAAGCAGTCGATCCAACTTTTCATTGATGTCTTGTATATGTTGACTGGTGACAGGAGCATCAGGATCATTATCTGTTGGAATTCTATAAGGACTGTAATACAACGAGTCATAATCCTCATCATCTCCACCAAGAGTAGCACCAGAGGTAGAGGATGGGGTTGGGGATGGTGTTATGTTGATAACAGGAGTATCAATCACAGTAGTAGCCCCTGTATCAAATACATTGACTTCCACTGGGATTTTGGGAATGGTGGTAGTGATGGATTCGGTTATAAGAGGAGTTGAGATAGGTATAGTTGAGACAGGAACAAAGGTAATGATGGTTGAAGGGGGTAGAGAAGTTGGTTCAGTAAGAATGGGTGGTATATCGGTGGGAGCAAAAAGTGGAGCTTTCTGTTTTGGTGATGGAGGTGGAGTGGAAATTTTAGTGAGTTTAGGAGATGGGGGAGGAGTTGGAATTTTAGTAGTTTTGGGAGAGGCTGGTGGAGTTGGAATTTTGGTACTTTTAGGAGATGGAGGTGGGGTTGGAGATCTTCGAGGTGTGGGCTCTCTGGTTGAAACCTGAGGATTCTCCGCTTCTGCATCTTGATCTTCAACCGTATCAGATCCAGGAGAAAAGTTCCCCTTGGGTCTATTAGCCATCTTCTTTATCTTCTTCGGTTTTGATTGAGAAGAATCCCCTTCACCAGATTTTCGCTTTGAAGATTTTGGCTTACCCTCCTTAGTTTCTTCTTTCTCTTTCTTTATTACTCGTTTGCCTCTGTTAGCAGGCTGATCCAAGGCATCCAGTGCGGCTTGTTGTTCTTCAGACAGAACCCTTGGACCAACAGGAGAGAGTTTACGGTAATCGGCCATCACATTGCTTTGTGCCGAAACACACCTGTACATGGATTCCGGAATCAATCCATAGTGATGAAACTTACGTGGATCGGATATGATGATCTTCTTTGTATGGAATGAGGCAATAGAGGCAAGAAGAGCATCCTTCATGACAGGTATCTCCAAAGAATCCATGGCCTTCTTTGTAATTAGGGTCCAGAAACGACCACAAGAGATCTCTGAATGACGGGTCGTTGTGTTTAAACTCTGCACTACTTAGGACCAGATTATAGTGCCATAATCTAGTTTGATCCCGTTGTATAAACCATAAAGAATGGTAAGAAAACCTTTGCTTGTTGTGTCTGAACCACCACATCTTTCCGCCAAACCCTTGATTAGCAATGTCAGCAACCCATTCCATTGCGATGGTAAACACGATTTCTTGACCTTTGCAATTGTTGTAAGCACATCTGTGTATCCCATCTCATACATCATCGTGAATATTTGTGTTGTAGTGATGAAATCAGGCGAGATGATCGAAGAATCAACTGCAAGCCCCAGAATGGAACAAAACTTCGCCTTAGAGATCGAGGATTTCTTGTCGTGAATGGTGAAGTAGATGCGATCTTTATTCTTGTCATAAGTCGCCGATGAGTAGACTTGAGATAGCAGCGACATTGGAACCGCTTCAACCTGGGTTAGGGCCAACAACAGGGGGGAATACTTTAGACATTCCACAACATGTAGCATATATGAGTCATATAGGAATGGACTCATTTCGATAATCATGTTTTTGTTGGGTTTGATTGCAAGCAAGGAGGATGTTGCAGTTTGATCATGTGCAGAAGATGAAGTCGCCATTGATAAACGAAGAAGAAGATGAACAGTGTGAACGTGTAGGAGTGAGATAATTCGAGATTGGTAAATGACAAATAAAACGATCTCCCCTATTTATACCATTGCCTGGAGAGAGAAAAACGTGATGATGAGGTTGCTAAAGCGTCGCCTGAAAAAGCGCGATTTGACAGTGTGGTTAATCCCAAGAAAACGTCAGCACGCGTGGGTTTTGAAATGGATCAAATTTACGTGCCAAAATCTTATCTTCATACCGTTTGAAATTCCATATATCCCCTTGTTTGGTCGCAACCGATAACCAAAACTTATACCAAACAACAATAAGAATGTTGGAAAATATTAATTTTCGTGCATAAGAGTGTGAAAGATAAAGAAATAAAGCAAGTGTGTATTTGACGTGAGTGATGCCTTTTTAGAAGACAGAAAGCAGAGGATTCTGGGCAAGAATCACTTCCTTCAAAGTCAAGAGAGACTTGAAGTGCTTGTGTGGTTTCCCGAAAAATACGATCAACTGTTTGTTAATAAACATTGAAAGGCTTCTTTTGATCACAGGTATTGGGTGGCTGTCCTCCAACCGAAAATCGAGTTTTAACATAAAACCGATTGTTGGTAGAGGTACCTGTGAGACCGATGTGATCTATTGAACAGGTAGGTGGGATTTATTATTATGTTAATGACTTATAGGAAGCAGAAATCTCAAAAAAAATAAACTGGACCTCTTTGGGAAGAAATGTCTTGGCTGTAGACAATTTCATAAAAGATCATGCAAAATAAAAAGAGATTTCCTTAGGTAACCAGTAAATGCTTGAGTATATCACTCACCGTCAATTCGTTTTTGGTGTCGGATTTTGGGTTTCACTTAGAATGTGGTAATCGTATCCAAGATCATAAACACAGATGTTGTGTAACCATAAACCTCAGTGGTAAAGACCGAGAGTCTCAAGGGTTACGTTAGTGAACCGAAGGTAGATGGAGAATATGAGGAGGTGGTTTAGGAACCGAATGTACCTTCTGCTAGAGCAGAGAAACTCTTAACTCATATGAGAAGAGTAAGGTAGCTCTAGACCGAGTGAGGTAAAATAGCCTGATTTGGAAGAAACGATGGGTATCGATCGAATCATTAAGGCTTACTCAAGATCATAGAGGCTTAAGACAACATACAACAGCATGCTTCTAGGGACCCTTAACTAGGTTGTGTGAAAGTTGAAACATACCTGCTTTAGATCTATCGACGATTATACTTGTGTTTACCTATTAATGACAGACACCAAACAAAACAAACAAGCAATTGAAACAAATAAAAAAGATAAAATATTTTTGGATTTTTGAAATTTTTCTGAAAAAGAATAAAAATAGAAAGACTTACAAAATATACAACCGAAACCTTATCTTATTAATGAGAGAAGCAAAATAGATCGATCATGCAATTTTCCTCTGTTCCGGAGAATTACGGAGCCGAAATAAACAGAGCGGTCTGTCCATGTCGGTTCCTCAAAAATCTAGAGTAGAGATAGACCGAGCGGTCTGTCTATTTCGTTTGTCATAATTTTAAAGAGAGATTTGAGGATTCGGTACCGACTCTCCTTCCATCATACCCAAACCTTGTAAGATTTTATTGAAGGTTGTTTCTGGTAAGGCTGTAGTAAAGATGTCTGCTAGTTGATCAGCAGAACGAACAAAATGTACTTCTACGTTCCCGTCTTCTACATGATCCTTGATGAAATGATACCTGAGTGAAATATGCTTGGTTTTCGAATGTTGCACTGGATTATGACAAATCCTGATTGCACTTTCAGAGTCACAATAGAGAGGGATATTTTTCATACTCAGCCCATAATCTCTTAACTGACTTTGAATCCAAACAACCTGAGAGGTACATGATGCGGCAGCAATGTATTCTGCTTCTGCTATGGATAAAGAAACACATGTTTGTTTCTTTGATTGCCAACTGACAAGTTTTCCGTCAAGGAATTGACATCCTCCGATAGTGCTTTTCCTGTCCAGTCCACATCCTCCAAGATCAGCATCTGAAAAGGCTTGTATGAAGAATCCAGATCTTGCAGGATACCAGAGACCGAGAGATGAAGTCTTCTTCAGATATCGAAAAATATTCTTCACAGCAAGCATGTGGGGTTCTCTTGGATTAGCTTGAAACCTGGCACAATAACAAACAGAAAACATGATATCTGGTCTACTAGCTGTTAGATACATAAGGGATCCTATTATTTGTCGATAAAGAGTTATGTCCACAGCCGGTTTCTCCAGGGATGGAGTTAGCTTGATGCCGAATGCCATAGGAACCTTTACTTTTGAATCACCCTTCATTCCAAATTTTGTCAACAGATTTTTGGTGTATGCTTCCTGGTTTATAAAGATACCTTCTGGTCCCTGTCTAATATTCAAACCGAGGAAAAAGTTAATTGGACCCATTGTGCTCATTTCAAATTTAGTCTCCATCAACTTTCTGAATTCATCGGTTAAGCTAGGATTCGTGGAACCGAAGATGATATCATCGACATAAATCTGAACAATCCTCAAATGTTCGCCTTCCTTCTTTCGAAAGAAGGTTTGGTCAACCGAACCTTGTTTAAACTTTGACATTTTCAGAAAGCGAGTAAGTGTTTCATACCAGGCTCTTGGTGCTTGCTTTAGCCCATAGACAGCTTTATCCAGCACATAGTAATGATCCGGGTACTTTTCATTCACAAAACCAGGTGGTTGCTTAACATAGATAGTTTCTTCTAATTCTCCATTCAAGAATGCACATTTGACATCCATTTGGAAAACTTCGAAGTTCTTGTGAGCGACATATGCTAGAAAAATTCGAACAGACTCTAACCTTGCCACAGGAGCAAAAGTTTCTTCATAATCAATCCCTTCTTCTTGACAATAGCCTTTTACAACCAACCGAGCCTTGTTACGAATGACATTCCCTTCTTTCTCCAGCTTATTCCCAAACACCCATTTCAAGCCGACAACAGAGGCATCTTTCGGTGTAGGAATCAATCTCCAAACTTTTTTTCGTTCGAATTCATTGAGCTCATCCTGCATTGCTTGAACCCAATCAGAATGATCAAGTGCAACATTTACGGTTTTCGGCTCTATTTTGGAGATAAACGAGTTAAACATACAAAATTCCACTTTAGAGAATAATGCTGTTTGTTTCGCCTTCAGCTGAGATCTAGTAAGAACACTTTTGGAGGATTTACCAATAATTTGCTCTTTGGGATGGTCTTTTGTCCATTTTGCTAGCGGAGGATAGATTGGATCATATTCTGGATTTAGTTCTGCTTTAACTTCAACTTCAACATCTGACTGATCCCTTTCACCTTCGTCAGTAGAACTGTCACTTGTTTTCTCCTTCTCCCCCTCGACTGGCGAAGTGAAGGCTTTGTTTTCAGCAGAATCGGCAGTGGGTATCTCCCCCTCGATTGGACTATCACCTGTTGATTTCGGTTGAGTTGTTTGAGTATCAGTTGAACTAGTAGATATTGGGGCGGTATTGGGATTCTCCCCCTCAACAGGAACTTCAGATGGTTTGAAAGTGGTAAAGTTCTCCCCCTGGAACGTTGAATCGGTGTTTGAAGTACTAGGTGAAGGTTTAGGAGTAGGTGTTTCGTTTTCCATTGATTTGGCAGCTTCTTCTATGACTTTCTTCAGATTATCTACTTTGTTGTCTGCTGCTGTTGCCTCCGAATGTATTGCCTTTTCTGGTTCATCAAATAACCGAATGTATTCATCAAACAAGTTGGATATTGGAACCGAGACCTGTCCAGATTCCGGAAAGATGTCTCCTGAAGCGTCTTCTTTTCTTTGAACTTTCTTCATGTAATTGTCGTCAAAGGTGACATAATAAGTTTCTTCTATTCTTTTAGAACGCTTGTTCAACACCCGATATGCTTTTGATGACAGAGAGTAACCCAGAAAGATCCCCTCATCGGCTTTAACATCAAACTTATTTCGGTTTTCTTTAGAATTAAAGATAAAGCACCTGGAACCGAAAATGTGGAAAAACTTGACGTTTGGTTTCCGATTGTTTAAGATCTCATAAGGAGTTATTGAGAATCTCTTCCTGAGCAAGGACCGATTCTGAGTATAACAGGCAGCAGCAATGGCATCAGCCCAAAAGTATAGAGGTAGAGAGGCATAACTGAGCATGGTTCTTGCTGCTTCACACAATGATCGGTTTCGTCTTTCATCAATCCCATTTTGCTGTGGTGTATAAGGGGTCGAAAAATTGTGTGTTATCCCCTTATCAGCCAGAAAGTCTTAAAAATCCTTGTTTTTGAATTCCAGCCCATTGTCACTTCTGATGTTTCTCACTGTCTTCTTTAATGAACTTCCACTTGCTTGATGAACATCTTCAGCTTGGGAGTTGCATCTGATTTCTGTTTAAGAAAGAAAACCCACGTGAAGCGTGAAAAATCATCTATAATAACCAGAATATACTTACTTCCACCGATACTCTCTATAGCAGAAGCTCCATACAAGTCGATATGTAACAGTTCAAGTGCTTCCACTATCTTAGTATTAATGCGTGTAGGGTGGCTTTTTATGCTCTGCTTACCCATCTCACATGCTGCACACAAATGCTCCTTATCAAACTTGAGAAGAGGAAGACCTCGAACATGATCACCAATCACTAATTTGTTGATATCTTTGAATTTCAGGTGAGATAGACGTCGATGCCAAAGCCAACTTTCATCAGTGTTTGCCTTTGATAGCAGACAGATAGCTGGTGTCCCCCGAATAGGATTAAGATTCAGAGGATACATTTCTCCTTTTCATGCAGATTTCAGCAGAACTTTCTTGGTTTGTTTTTCTATTATCTCAGATCCTTCATCATCAAATGATACCTTCAAGCCTGTGCCCACAACTAATTGTGATACACTGATGAGGTTGTGCTGCAATCCTTCTACATAAGCCACCTTTCTGATGGAGAAGTCTCCATTAGTTATCATCCCATATCCTTTGATTGTTCCATAGGAATTGTTTCCAAACTTCACCGATCCACCATCCTTTAGAGACCGAAATTCCCTTAATTCCTCCTTTCTCCCTGTCATGTGACGCGAGCTGCCACTGTCTTTATACCATTCGTCGTCAAACTGCTCGTCACTGATTACCTGCAAATTTAAGCAGATTTAGGAACCCAAAGTTTCTTGGGTCCTGGTGAGTTTTTCACAGAGAAAGGAATAACAATAGAAGCATCAACTAAATAAGTTCGTTTAGCAAGAGTCGTTTGATCTTTTCTTTTGATGGTAAACACCTTGATTTTTGTTTTATCTTCTTTAAATCTTAATGTATCTTTTGGTGTTTCTTTAGATGGTTTAGTGTTTTTCGTTGGATTCCTAGGTTTAGTGGAGGATCTCTTATTTTCATTCTCAGAGTCTGATAACAACTTTCCTTTTCCTTTGATGTCCTTTAAGGAATTTGTTTCATCTTGGGATCTGGAGGAACCATGTCTAGAATTGGGACCGAAACTGGTTTTAGGACCGAATCTGGATCGAGAGCCGAATCTGGGTTTAGGACCGAACTTGGGTCGAGGACCGAAACTGGGTTGAGAACCGAACTTGGGTTGAGAACCGAACTTGGGTTGAGAACCGAGACTTGACTTTCGGTTTTGGGATTTGGAATAATAGGAATTTGGACTGAAATTTTCCTTTGACTTTTCCTTTCCTTTATCCATGGATTCTTTCCTAGAAGGCTCATAGTTAGGATTTTGAGAATTCCAATGCCTTTTCCGTTCATTCAGATTCGAGGCATATCTTTGATTTCTGAGTCTTTTCTGTTCACCTAGCTCCTTCTGAGATTTGTGAACATTGAAGCTGGCCTGTGGTTTCTCCTTCTGAGTTGCAGTTGTCTTATCTTCCATTTTGGTTTCGGTACTTTCCTTAGTTTGAACTTCCGGTGCTTCCTGTCTCTTGAGTGGACCTTCGGTTCTTTCCTCTCGATTGGAACATCAGGTTCAACTAACAGTTCTTCAGGAACATCTTTAGCTCCGCGTGTGCTGGGAATATCGAATCTGGAAGGTTTATTGATGGGTTCTGGTATGTATCGTCCTTTGACTCTCCATGTGGTTTTCTCAGACAATCCCACGGTTTCATCTGCATTATCAATGGGAGCAGACCAGAAATAGTCTTCACATCCCTCAGCGTTATCCTTGTCAACTATTATCCTTAATTCTGTTGTTTGTCTTTGAGTGACTCCAGTCACAGCATAAACCTGATTTGGCACGGTCTGTACCTTTTGATAGACCAAGGCTTTTTCTTTGAGTTTCGGTTTCTATTCCTTTGACAGACGAGCAAACTCAACCGAATTTTCTAAAATAAGAGGTTTTTCGCTCTGGGTTTCATTTTTCACAAACTTAGAACAATCAACAACGTCCTCTACTGAGATTTCACTCATTTCACTCTGTGCATCAAATTCAGATGAATTATCTAAGTTTATTTTATTATCTTTAACAATTTTGGCATTTGACTCATCGAATGTTCGTATAGTTTCGGTTTTAATCTTTAACCTGTCATTTTCATCTAAGATATCTTTTAACATACTTTTATGTTCCTTAGAATCGATGAAAGTTTCTATCTTATCTAAACCTAGCCTATACACCATAGATGTTTCTTCAGAGGATACTTCTGATTCACACTTTGTTATAACATCATCTTCCTTAAATTCAAGGAAGGGAAAAATCATTTTATGTATTTTCTTTCCAATTTCACAATTTAGATGTAATTGAGCAATATTAGTATAAAGACGCTTAGCAATTAAACAGAAAACATTTCTTTGTTTTAACAATTTTAAATTGTCTATTTGCAAATAAATACTCTCATCCTTAGCCCTAACTAACTCTGCTTCCTTCTGCTCAATCCAGATCCTCCTCTCCTCACTTTTTGAAGACACCCTGCCGAGTTGGTCAGTTAGGTTAGAGTTTGCTAAGTGGGTTTGCATGAGGCTACTACTTAGGTTGGAAAATTTAGAGTTTAGTTCATTTAATTCTTCTAGATATTCATTTTTGGGAATTTTAAGAGATTTAAGGATAGAATGTACCTTTTTGATCAATCGATCGCAGTCGTTGATCTTCTCACTCAACGACTTGGCTGCAAAACACTTGTTTTCTGTCAGGTTCGGTTCTGTGTCTGCACTTTTGGTTGATGGACCATTAGTGACGATAAAGCATTTTCCACCAGAACCTTCATTCTTTGCCACAAGCGCCTTTCCATGAGTGGGTCTTCTAACCTCTTCGTCTTCAGAGTCTGTTGACCAGACTTCTACACCACCGAACTCATCTTCCCCTGCATTTTCTTGTACAATTAGTGCATTCATCGAGCTGTTGGAAGCCTTTTTCTTCTTGACTTCTTCTAGTTTACGCATGTAATACGCTTCATCATCTTCACCCTCTCTCTTCTTAGCCATCTTTCTTAACATGCAATCTTTGGCAAAGTGGTTCTTGCCGTGACAATAGTTGCAGTCGTATCCACAGTCTCCTGCAAGCTTGTTTTACTTTTTCTCTTCCACCTTTTGAGAAGAGACTTTCGGTTCATCTTTTGTTTTCTCAGAACTATAACTTCCCTGCCAATTTCGGTTCTTATTGGTGGGAAATTTTCTTCTTGCGAATTTCTTTGGATTTGTTATCATTAAAGCATACTCCTCACTTGTAAGATCACATTCTAACATGTCTGACTCTTCTTCTTCCTCAACAACACTTTTTCCTTTAGAGACAAGAGCCAGCGATCCCATGCTCGAGACCACTTTCACCTCCTTAGTTACAACACTTTCATGTGACTTTAGTATCCAAACTAGTTTTGCCAGTGAGTAGGATTTGAACTGTTCATGCGCCTTTACAGTGGATACCACAGCCATCCATTCTGGTCTGAGCCCGTTCATGAATGTAACTTTCTACTCGATCAACTTCCTCTCAATTCCATGCTTGATCATCTTACTTAAGAGATGATTGAACCGATCAAAGGTATGAATGAGCTTCTCTTCAGGTTTCTGTTCAAAAACTCCAAATTCTGACAGCAACAGAGTTTGAATTGAGTGTTCCAGATCTTCATCAGTTGAGTAAAGTTCCTTCAACCTATCCCAGATCTCCTTAGCAGTTGTGCATGAGCCTACAAGCCGAAAAGTGTCAGATTGTAAGGCGAATCATATCATTCGCATGGCTTTAACATTACACAGGATCTTTTCCTTCTCATCTTGTGGCATCTTCTGAACATCTGTCACCAACTTGTTGTAATCCTTCTGTTTCTTGACGATCGTGTTTGTTTCTGAATGCACAAACGGTCCAAGAATGATAGCTTCCCAGATGAGATAGCCATTATCTTCAGATCCAACCACGTAATCTTCAAAGTGATGAGCCCATACTTCGTAGTCTTGAGTGTGGAGTATGGGAACTCTAGTTGTAGATCCGATGTTGTTTGAGATGTTAATTGGGTTTGTATGCGTATCGTCGTGAGACATGGTGAGCTGCTAGAATCTTACCTGTAAACTTGAGATTAGGGTTTTATCAAAAACTGAGTAGTCATCGTTAAGAAGACGACGACTTCGATAAAAGCGGAAACCCTAAAGATTTGTGAATACAGAAGTAAAGTGTATTGATCACACAATCTCTTGCTCTGATACCAATTGTTAGAACAATGTTCTATCAGGATCGTATGATTCTAAGCAAAATATAAATAAGAACGTAATGAAGAACACAAGTATTGCACTGAATATGTCGAATGATTAATGCAAAGATACCCCAGAAGAGCTCGATAAAGAACTTCAATCTGTAGAGGTATTATAGGGTTACAAGAATCAACGTAATCGACTATTCTCTATTATATGCATACATGCATGCATATATTTATATTAAAACCCTAACAACTTATCTAGATAAAAGGAAACTATTCTAGATAAATACGGATGGACAAGCCCAGCCCGATTACAAAACCAAAAGGCCTAAGATGCAACACTAAAATACTTAACAACATTTATATCTTAATTAAAATTTATAAAAATTCTTTATATTTTTGGAAGATGAAAAAAAAACTAAAAGTGACATATGTTGAAGTAAAAAACAATAAACATCAACTTCCATTATGAAAATATTTCCATATTCCCATACGACCATCAACTTTGACCAAGAATCATCTCAATCTAAAACATGTCACTATGGTAATTCCAAACAATACCATACTTCCAGTTATCCACAAGCAACCAATATTTAGTGAACCTCAGAATATTCTTGACAGTTGTTTAACACCTCTAGTCACACAAAAATTCTAATCCTTTTCCTCTCAATGCTCAAGGCATTTGGAAAAATCAGAATAACTGAATATTAAAACATGTGTAATTGATCCTATATCAGAAGCATATGTGACTCGATTCATTATATCCGATACCTGTTCAATCTCTTGCTATAATATTTTCATCTATTGAATTTCCTATGTTGAATCATCTCAACATGATATTCACATATGGCTATGACTAAGTTCTATTAAACTATACGATCTAACCCATTAGATTCAAAACAAAGTATGAGTGCCCTCTTCCTTAAGTCTATCATAACTAAAACTATTACACAAACTTTGAAGTTTGCAAATTGAGAACTTTTTTCCCTACGAACAATATTGTGAACATGCAATACTAGCATAACAGTTATGCTCCCACTAGCTCTGACATGTACCCAGAAATCAACTGGACTTCTAGAAATCAATACTCTTGACTTTCTTACTGAAGTACAAATTTCTGTTACATGATGTTTCGATAAGTCTCTAACAAGACTTCTTAATCTTATACACCTTAATTGGATAAAATATATGTGAGTTTAAACCCTTTAATAACTTATAACTATAAGTATTGAATGTTCAAACGCTTCCTTGCCATTCCTCATAATTCAAAATATAAAGAGGGATGTTGTAATCATATTATGAATTTAAGAATGTGATTAACATAGCCAATATCCATATTGATCATTATCAGATCTTTAAAATCTACTAGCGAAAGTGATTCCTCATAATTATTTTCATGAATTATAGCGAATCTTTACCACATACATTTTAAGGTGTAGACGTTCCCATCCATGTGAATCTACCATTTACAACCTTCAATCATAAGATAAGGTTTAGGAAAAACCAAATTCGAATTTAGCTTTCCTTCATGCACTAAACTTCATAATTCTAAATTTCTTTCCCTCTGACAGCTTAAAAGCCTACTAATGCTTCCATGTTGTTAGAAGTTCACCCATATTGATCAATGTACTTCACTGACCAACGTGCTTTTTTCTTTTATAGTTAAATGAAATCATAAAACTCATAAGCATTGCCAACTAATCTAGAAGTGCACAAAAATAAGAATGTTTTGATCAAACACAATAGGTTATCAACCCTAGGTCGTGTGCTAGTGATAACTAAAATGCTTATTGTTGGTTGATCCTTGAAGCTGTCAAAATCAATACAACTCCCACTGACTTCTTGACATATGAGTTTTTTCTCAAGGTACATTCCTTGACGAGCTAAAACAATATTCAAAAGTTTGTGTGGATTCTCGACAAGAAAAAACTTCACAAACTACGTCTCAGTTTATCCTTTGTTTCTCGATCTATGAAAAACATCACAACTCCGATTCTATATGTGCTGGAGTAAGAAAAGTATTTTTTTACTCTACATATATCGAGGTATTTTCAACCTTATTAGTTAGAAATTAGTTTAAAGATATGCTTTTTAGTTACTAGAGTACGACTCTAAAATTTGATTAGAGCAAAGTATGACTTATCTACTGATTGAACCATTTCAACAATATCAGATTCCTCTTCTTAGTCATACAATTGTACTAGGTTGTTCTTTGAGGATCAATGTGATATAGTTCCACAATCATTAAGATGGTCATAAAACATGATGCAAAAGTAGTATCCTTTCTTCTCATATAAGAGAATCATTTATCTATCTGCCTAATAGATTCTTGTTATTTGTTCTGCTACTCTTTGACTCTTTTTAAAGTATCATAATTATGCTTAGTATTATAAACACAACGATATTTATTGAAACATCAGTAAATCATGACGAATAGAGTTATCGTCGTTTGTGGTGGATTTGAAGAGTTCATATCAACATGTACTAGATCCATTAGTCCTTCATTTGACTCACATAAACATGTGATCAGTGAATTAGTCATAATTTTCCATTGAACAAAATTCTCATATACGACTTGTACAACACCAGGTATCTGTCCAGTTGGTGAAGAGATTTCTTTTCTCCTGGTCAATTATGACAATACCACAAGCAATATCATAATAATCAAATATACAATTAACATTGCTAATATTTGAATCATGACCAACACTTTCATAAATTCCATTGTAAGGAAATAAGAATAAGGCAACCAGATAAACCTCAATTTCACTTTTATTGAAAATAAACAAAAAATTGGAACTTGTCCTTAAAATGTATAAAATGAAATACCATGTTTCTAGACATCTCCTAAGAGTAATAGCAATCTCTTAAATTATCCTAACTCCTAAGTAGTAGCTCCAAATTTTGATGATCGAACTGTGTGACCGAAGTCCATCTCTCACGATCAGATTTAGCTCATTCTCCTTAAACTTCCCTCTTTCTCTTAGATCCTACAATAACATCACAATGTGATCATCACATCACATATTAAGAGTCTATGAATAGGAACTTGTTAAAACAATGGAGTTAGATAATGGATATACCTAAAGTAGAGTCACACAACTTGACCACACTATCTCTAAGATCTTTCAGGTACTTTAGGCAACTTTGCAACCAATTTCCCTTTAATTGGAATTAGAAGAATATGGACTCTGTGGGATTAACACATGGAACTATCTTAGAACTAGCCTTTATTTTTACCATATGATGAAACTGTTTGAACTTGGCCGATCCCTTTCCATTAGGAAGAGAAATATTTTATGGACCATTGTCACACCCCAAAACCGGAACGATGGAAACGTTATGGGGCGGAGGACTTCATGCATAGTATCACAACAATTGTATCATAGCAAGCATAGCAAATACAACCAAACATTGAATACATATATGAACAAGGTTTACATTGTCTTTGTACATAGTTTTGTTCATATCCAAAGTAAAATAGAAAGACGTGACTCTAACGCTCCGACTTCTCCAATCTCCTGAAAGTACCTGTCTACTAATCCCCTAAGAATACAAGCAGTTTTGAAAGAATATCAGCATAAAGCTGGTGAGTTCATAAGCATTTAGTTTTGGTGGAAAATGTTTCTTTGATCCTTTTGAAAAGTATTACTCAAGAAAATCCTATATTTTCTTATGAAAAGCAGTTTGAAAGAGTATCTATTAGTAGAAAATAAACCATCAACTTTAGAAATGTCGGTGTTATCCTGGGAAAATCCTATATTTTCCCTAAAAACAGGTTATCCGTCCTAGAGGTAAAGATGCAAGTTTAGAAATCCCTGATTACTATCAGTGTATTTATGAAAATAGTTTTATTACTCAAAATAAAACAATGAAGAGTAGAGTCCGTAAACCAAAGTTAGTTTATACTTATTTGCGAGTCGTATAACCATACTTGATATGACCGAGAGACCTCTATAACGTTCTTCAGGCGTTAAGCTAAATGACATTTGTTCACCACAGACATGCCTGCCTAACTGTAGCTAGCCGTTCTGGTGTGGGATTGTCAGTGCCGGATAGATCTATTCACAAATCTCACGCTCTCCTTCCAGGAGACTCTGGTTATACTAAAAGGATTTATTCTTGTACACCTAAGGGTACAGTATTGAAGTAATGCCTCACAATTCGGTATAATCTAGTTCACTAGCGGGAAACAGCATAAAACAATGAAATAATTGTGTTCTATACTCTTGAGAAAATATATAACATAAACTAAATCTATCATAGTTTATATATATTCATTCATGAAATCTGATTTGGTAAAAACTGCCTAGAGGGTTATCCCAAACTATACCCATTATAGTTTATCAGAGTTGATATAGAAATTGCTTTGTAAAAACCTTTCTGAAAGCTATGAAGTTAGATTTCCAAAGTAAAAGTTTCCCTTATGCTCAATATATCAGAATATGTTATTAAACGTGGAAATTGTTGGACCATATTAATAAGTTTAAAACATATTAAAATACTTTGAGTTTGGCTTGTATTCCCCCCTAAAAACAATAAAAACACGAAAAATGTAGGGGTATGAACTCATCGTTTGACGTGTGATTCGAATGTGAGATTGTTAGGGATGTTGAGTGTCAAGTGCAACCTCGAGCACAAACGGACCCTATTTAAGATATAACGATACATGTATGGACATAATTAGTGTATAATACAACTAATCATGATAAGTGACACCCTACGGGACTAGGAAATACTTGGGACAAGTGTTACAATCACATATGATTGTATGAAGGGGGTGTAAGGCCACACAAAAGTGTGTGTGGTCGGAGTGTGTGGTCGGAGTGTGTGGTCGGAGTGTGTGGTCAGAGTGTGTGGTCGTACACCCTACACAAAGATGTCCAAAATGCCAAATCTAGGGTGTAGCAAGGCTAGTTTCATGTCTAATTCGAATATGGAAGTCCAACTCTCACTTTGGAGGGTCTTTTAGGAGTGTGCGACCCACATTATGAAGGTGTGCGGCCGCACTCCTTCAAAGAATGAAGAACATGATGATTCACGGCTTAGATCAATAGGTCCTTTATGTATGATGAGCTAGGTGATGGAAAACTCACGTTTTTTAGGCCTTGGGAGGGTTTGCGGTTGAAGACTCTTGAGAGAAAAGGAGTAGTGTGCTGCCAAGGGGTGAAAGGAATGAAGGGTAGGGGTCTACCCTTTATATAGGATGGGTGTGTTGTCCTGGGGGTGTGTACGGTTGAGGAGAGGGGAAATGAAGTGAAAATAAGCCTCATCTATATATAGATAATGGGTGTGCGGCCACACAATCGTGTGTGTGGCCATACACTCGGGTGTGCGGCCACACACTCATGTGTGTGGCCATACACTCGGGTGTGCGGCCACACAATCATGTGTGCGGCCGTACACTCGGGTGTGTGGCCACACACTCCTTTTGATGGAGTGTTTGGCCTATTTTCAACCCTAAATCTTAAACCAACCCATCCCTAATTCAAACTTTGGTTGTACAAGGCTTTAGATCATCCAAATAGGCTCAAAACAATGCTAAAAGATAGCTGAAACGAGTTTAGCATTGATAGAATTGGCTAAGTGTACAAGATAAAAGTTTCGGGTTGTCACAACCACCATTGTCAATGTCCATGGAAACTTTGGAATCATATGTTTTCAGTAACTCTGCTTTAGATGTGATCTTAAGCATGTCTGCTTCAACAACAATCAACATTTGGGTTAGATCAATTAGGGTCACATCGATGTTCATTATATGAAAGTTCTTAATGAACTCTTCGTATGACTTTAGAATCGAAATAAGAACCAAATAAATGGCTTGCTCCCTTTGAAAAACAACAACCATTCTATCCAACTTGTCAATGTACAATTTCATTTTCAGAACATGCGCACACACTAAATTTCCATCTTGATTTCAACATGCCAATAGGGCTTGAGTAGTTTCATATCTTTCGACTTGAAGACATTGTAACGTTTGGAGAGTCACTAGAGGACGAGGTAGAAGAATTGAAGAAGTATGATGTCCAGTTCCACCATTTCCTAGAAAAGAGAAAAAATTCCCACCTTGATTAGAAAGAGGAAGAACATCTTCAGAAGGAAGAAGAAAACTTTTTCGAAAGGAACGAGGAAGACCATTGTTGTCTTGACTTGACATCTATAATTTCAGAAAAGAGAATTCAAGTTAGTTGATTTTAATCCTTAATTATTAACCCATTAATTTAAATTAAGGATATAATCCATATTTCCGATTCGAACTTTGAATAGGGATGTCATAATTAAATTAGAATGTATTTTAGGTGGGTAAGGCTTTTACCAATTCCAATCTTATGAAACTAATAAATCTTTTGAGATTCATTGAATCTTACAAATGGCATGTTTAACCTCAGATTATGCTCTCACTTTTGTGATTTGGATGCCGAGGATCACAAATGAGATTTGAATAACCATAAAAATATGCTTGGCACTCTTGATGTCATTTATCATCTCTCATTAATGTGTCGGTTAACTGCATACACTCCATTCTCAATGATAATTTTTTAGATGACCATTATTACACTTTATAGTCACTATTAGTGTGGCGGTTAACTACACGCGCTCCACTAACTATATAAAAAGTATAAAGTGAAATTTTATGGATTACCATACTTTTCACATTTCCTAAAGTAACTAGAGTGAGATTTTATAAAAGAGTTATAATACTTCAATGACACTATACTTTTAATGAAGTTAATGTCCTATCAGATCCGTTCTGCTAACGACCTTCCACCAAATAAGGAAGCGGCGGGTGAGAGTGGACACCTATTCAACTACCATTTTATAAATAGTTTCCTTATCCCCCCCCCCCCCCCTTTAGAGTCTTGCTTCATGAATGAGGCATACTAGTGATCTGATTGACTTGTCTTATATAAATATTATATTAATATTTTAATTATATATAGTATAAGGTGTATGTTAAAATTTTTCTAAAATACTAGGTTTAAGTTTAAATTTTCGGAATTAATATAAAATTAAATAAATTTCAAAAATAACCCAATTAAGATTTAATATTTATCTTTTAATTAACAATTAATTAAATTAATTTAAATCTCATGAGGATTAAATAATTATCTACTATTAACTATTAATCAAATAATTTAAATTTAATACTCGTTTAAAACCCTACTAAATTTTCGAAAAATAAGGGTATTGGGGTTATTTGATTTTAATTATTCCTTTTTAACTAATTAAAACAATAATTATCAAAAAAGAAAACCCTGACTTTCCCTTTAAGTAATCGAAAAAGGGAGGATGCTAGGATTTCTAAAACCCTTGTAAAAATAAAAAAACTAAAGGGTGGAGGCTAGGGTTTCAAGAACCCTACCAATTTTCGAAAATGCCTCCAATAGGGTTTAGTTTCTATAAACCCTAATTTTTGATTTATTCAACTTTGTGCAAGATCAATGAGAACATTGGCTTTGATACCACTGATGAGTTTTATATGTTACAAAAAATCTATTTTTGGTAGAAAAATATAAACCCTAAGTTCACATGCACCCTAAAGGATCTATGTTCTCACTATGATTTGCTAACAACTATTGAATATAAAGAACCCTAGAAGTACATTGCTATTTTCTAAAATAACTAGAATGTTATTAGAAAATACTTACCTTATGTTTATTGTTGTAAATAAACACTTATTCCGTCTTGATCTAGCTTTAGAAAGCAAGCACCAGAAGTCTCGTGCCTCTAATGGCTCACACCCAAACCCTAAAAGTTTGGAGGCTAAAGAGGAAAGAGGAGATGAGGATGGATTTGTTTGTTTTTACCGCTTGTATAAGGGATGAACGAAATTTTGAACCCTTAGGATGGTTTATATTGGTTATATGGAGGCTAAGGATAAGGCAGTTTCCTTAGATAAGCCTTATCTGTAACACCATGTTCTGAAAGTATTCGCTTATGAATTTCAAAGGCCAAGGCTAGGGTGTTTTGGTCTTTTATGGGTCTTGAAGTTTTATTCAAAAGGTTTTTGGTCCGGGGTGTGTCTCTAGAAGCGTAGGGCTTCTCGCCATCTTTTCGTGGAGATAAAGTTCGTTGGAAACGGACCTCGGATAAGGAAGATATGACACTTGGAAGTTATTGGCATTAATGGTCCCTAATGGAAAAAGTTTACAAGGAAGGACCATGAATGCAAAGTGGAAGGCATGTGGGTACGCCCAAAATAAGCTGGGTTACGCCCAACGTATAAAGGGAAATGGTTGCGGGTGCCCTAGGCGTACGCCATGCGTACAGGAAGTACGCCCAGCGTACGACCAGTGTCAAGAACCCTAATTTTAGGGCCAACCACTATATAAAGAACATAATGGCTCAAACCCTAGCCTCCTTATCAGCCTCCCCAACCTCAGAGAAACCCTAAAGCGCCCCATCTCTTCATCCTTGGGTGATTTTGACATCAAGAAGCTCATTTTGGTGGTGTAAGCTTGGAAGAAGAAAAGAAGAAGTTCGCAAGGAAGAAATTGGGAGGTTGGAGCTCATAGATCTGGAATAACATCATCATTTGGAACTCTTTGGAGGTATAAAGTTCATAACTTTACTTAAGGGTTCTTAGATCTAGTGAGGTTTAGTGTTGAAGTAATCTTGGTCCAAAAGGTGCAAGCTTTATAGCCCCAATCTGATTTCCAGGCCAAGGGTTGCCACCCTTGGTGCTAAATGATTCTCTAGGTCAGAAAGTTGACACCTTGATGGTCTTAATGGAATCTGCAAGAAACAAGACCATCTTCATGGAAATAATGCATCATTTTTGGAGTTTGGGCTTGTTTGGGCCAAGTAAAGTCACCAAGTCAGTGACTTTATGGATTAAGACGTGGAAAAGGATCAGGATCTGTGATTATAGCTTCTAAAGTGGAGTATTAACCCTTAATGGGAAAAGGACATAGCATGGAATTTACACTGAGCGTACATGCAGGTACGCCCAGCGTATGCACCTTCTATCCTGTACGCTTAGCGTACGTGAATGTACGCCCCACATACTCTGTTAGTTTGGGCTTTTCATTATTGGGCCTCAGTTTGGGCCTTGCCTTGGGTCCTTGGGCCTTAGTGGGCCATCAGAAATCAGATAATATTGGCCAAGGAAATTTTTGGGCTTAGGGTAAGGCCCATTAAAGGGATTGGACCAATTTAGCAAATTAGGCCATTAGTGGGCCACTAGTCAGATTGGGAAGCTTACCTAGTGTTGGGCGTTTTTCATTATGATTTGGGCCTTAGTTATGGACTAAGTTGGTCTATGGGTGGAATTGTCATTCTAACCTATGAAGGGGTATTGAATTGGACTAAGTTTTATTTTGGTATTGATAGCTCGGGGAGCCGAAGGATCAGCAGTTCGGCAAGTTCCAGTTAGCAGCCAGAGGAGGTTTTTGCAGGACTTCAGCAGTGTAAGGTGACTCTCCTCACTGTGTGCATGGGTCTACATCTACAATGCCGACCCATTTATTTTATTTATGGTAGGAAGACCCGGGGGTTAGCCCTAGGCATTGTATGATTGTATGTTTCCGAACCACGGTCTGATGCCGGGCGAGGCCCGAGGAAAGTTTATAGGTATGTTATTCCGGACCAAGGTCCGATGTTGGGGCAAGCCCGAGGAATGTTAGTATGTTAGTTATACTTGTTGTATATGTGATACTTGTATGTGCCTGGTAGGGAGGTGAGTCTGGGCGAGGTCCCGCATCTCGTCACTAGCTGAGTATGGACTGGGTTCCGTATCTCATTAGTAGCAGGACATGGGCGAGGCCCAAGTGAGGCGAGGTCTTAGGATATGAATACAGTAGAGTATGTTTGCTTATGTGTTAGCATGTTTATATGATTGTATGTGTATATCGGGCGAGACCCATAGATAGGAGGGTCCTAAGAGAGACATATATGTATACCGAGCGGGGCTCGATGCCAGGCGGGTCCTGATGTCGGGCGGGGCCCGATGCCGGAGCGAGTCTCATGCCGAGCAAGTCCCGATGCAGCGGACGGGGGGCCCAGTATGTGGTTATATGTGTAGTATGTGGTAGTATAGGGAACTCACAAAGCTTCATGCTTACGGTTTTCAGTTTGGTTTTAGGTATTTCCAGTAGCGGAGGGAAGAGCTCGGGATGACTACATCACACACACCATGATGTTTTAGCATGGGATAATTTACTTTGATATGATATGCTTAGACATGATACTCTAATTAAATATGTTTTGAATGAATGGTTTGATAACTATGGTTTTTATTATAGTTTTAAAATGAAATTATTGGACATGATTTTTGGGACGTTACATTATCCCTTTGGCTTTTCCCCCCTAAGGCATCCAAGTTTCCTTATAGCACACGAAAAGCTCTAGAAACCATCTAGAAACCCTATTACCCACTAGAATTTTGTACCTCCCCATAAGGAGGTTCTATAATTGGTTAATGTTCAACTTCTGAAAATTGTCACCTTTAGTCCTTCCACTTTTAATTAATCTAATTAACCCCAAAATTAATTCCAATTAATTTATGATTAATTCTTAATTAAACAATACTATTTATAATCAATATATTAATGTAATAATATATAAATAAATCATTTATTTTGATTTCTAATTAATTTATTAACTATATAATAAATTAATAAATCATTCCCTCTCTCCCAATAGCAATCCAGTCAATTACCAGGTTTGAGGGCAACCCAAAAGGACTTTGCTAATAGTTCAAGTTTATACTAATTTAGTTAGTGGTTTGGACACCTAATCCAACCGTTTTGACTTATCATTTGAAGAACATGAAGACGACATTGACCCAACCCCATAATTTGTTGCAAACTGCTGAGTCGAGGATGAAGAAAAATCGTGCTCCTACTGCAACAAATGCTCATGTCCTAGCCATTGGATCGGGAAATGGTAAAAAGTGGATGGGTACTTCCCAATCCAACAGGAAAGGGAAGTCCTATGTTGGAGGGTCTAGCAGTGGGTATAAGCAAGGTTGTAGAACTCGTTACTCGGTACCTGTTTAGTCGACTGCCGAGTAGCGAGTACTCGGGAGTACTCGAGAGTACTTGGGGAGTACTCGGATTCGGTAATTCATGTAAATTTTTTTTAGGGAAATTATATATGTCAAAATCATAAGTTAAAATAATAGTTTTATTGAAATATATAACAAAATTAGATACATGTAAATACACAAAAACTAAAAAACACATAATGGTCTCATTTCGTGAATAATTACTAAAAATTTAAGATATATATGTAGTAGTAATCACATGTGTGTATGTTAAATAGTAAATCATTAAGTATATTATACATATTAATCACTATTTGACCGAGTTATATAACACTTGCTCAGTTAAATAAGGGGTCGATCAGGGAGTACTCGGAATTTTGTAACTCGCCTCGATAAGGGTTCGAGTAGCGAGTACTCGGAGGAGTACTTAACCAACTTGGGGAGTTTTACAACACTAGGTATAAGATGAAGCCAAACTTTGATATCCCTGCGATCAATGATCCAAAAGATGTCACTTTATTCCATTATGGTGAAAAGAGTCATTCGAGAAGAAGTTGCCCTAAATACTTGCAAGACTTAAAGGATGGAACGATCAAGGCATCTTCTTCATGTATTTACACTATCCAGGTCAATAACACACAAATTTATCATTCTTGGGTTCTTGATACAAGATATGGTTTCCACATTTATTCTAATTTGTAGCGACTAAAATAGTGAGGAAGGGGAGCATGGAATGCTCAATCTGATCATGGGCAATATGCAATCTTCACTTGTTACGAAGATTAACACTTATGGGCTTGTGCTTAGTAATGATGTTAGGATTGATTTGGTGAATTGTTGCTACTCGTCAGAAATGACACGAGACATTATTTCTTTTCATGCATTGTTCACACAAGGTTTTAAATATTCTTTTGATAATAATATTGGTTCAATTTCAACTTTCAAAAATGGTGTTTTTATATTTAAAGCTTTACCTTGTAATGGATTGTATGAAACTGTGACTTGTGTTAATAACTTAGGAAATCATGTATTTCATATTGATTCATCTAATAGTGTGGAAAAGGAATGTTTATGGAATTGTCGTCTTGGGCACATAAACAAGAAACATATCGGCCAACTCTAAAAGGATGGAATGTTAGAATCATTTGATCTTAGGATAGGTGATGAATGTGAATCTTGTCTCTTGTTCAAGATGACAAAATCAACTGTCACTGGAACATGGGCAAGACGTGAAGAGTTATTGGACCTCATCCATATATATGTGTGTGGCCCATTCTGATTCACCATAAGAGATGTTAATTGATATTATGTGATGTTTAAGGATGATTATAGTAGATATGATTATGTCTACTTGATCAAACATAAATCGGAAACCTTTGAAAAGTTCAAAGAGTTTAAGCTCGAATTGAAGAATCAATTAGGAAGGAAGATAAAAATGCTTAGATCTGACAGAGGTGGTGAGTATCTTAGGATCAAGTTCCAATACTATATGAAGGAATGTGGATTTTTTTCAAAATGAAATCCTCCTAGAACACCATAACTTAATGGTGTGGTCGAGAGGCGTAATCGAACCTTACTAGATATGGTTTGTTCCATGATAAGTTGAGCTTCTCCTCCTATTTGTTTCTGTGGGTATGCCTTAGAGACAACCACCTATATGATGAATCTTATTCCAACAAAGAAGGTTACCAAAATACCTCATGAGATATGGAAAGGGAAAGCTCCCTTGCTTGTACATATCAAGGTTTGGGGTTGTGAAGTACTCGTAAGACAAGAGACTCACAACAAAGACGAACCCAGAGCTGATAAGTGTTATATGATTTTCTACCCACAAAAATCCTTTGAGTACTTATTCTACAAGCCTAGTGAGAATGTGGTCTTTGTGGCTCAAAGAAGAGTCTTTTGAGAGAGAGAGAGAGAGAGAGAGAGGAGAGAGAGATATATCATATTCAAAAAGGACATTGGGAGTGCTATTGATATTGAATAACTTCAAGAGTCATCTAGTGAAGGAACCTTTGACAACACTGGCACGCAACTTGAGGAAGAAATTCCAATTGAGCTAGTTGACAACTCATTACCCCTTCGTCGATCTAGTAGGGTTAGCATGCCACCTGAGTTTACGAATTACATATAACTGCATATGGTGATACGTTTGTTAGTGATCGTACACTGGTAAATTTGAACGAGCCTACTAACTACAAGGAAGCAATGGCCGGAAATATGGATGCTAAATGAAGGGAGGAAATGGAGAGTAAGATTCAGTCCATGTGTGATAACCAAGTATGGAACTTGGTTGATCTTGTACCTAGTCGAAAGACAATCGGGTGCAAATGGATCTTCTAGAAGAAGACCGACATGAAAGGGAAAGTACACACTTTCAAAGTTAGGTTGGTTGCAAAGGGCTTTACTCTAACCAAAGGGATTGACTATGATGAGACTTTTTAACTAGTAGCTAAGATAAAGTCTATCCAGATTATGATTGCTATGAAATCTGATTTGGAGTGTTACAGTTGCATTTTATTGTTATGAAATTTGACAGATGAATGTTAAAACCACTTTCCTTAACGAGAAGTTATATGAGGACGTCTATATGATTTAGCTCGAGGGGTTTGTATATGCCAAGTTTCCTGATAGAGTGTGTAAAGCTTGAGAAATCCATTTATTGATTGAAACAAGCATCTCACAGTTGGAATCTTTGATTCCATGAGAAAGTCAAAGAGTTTGGATTCTCTAGAAGTGAAGATGAGTCATGCGTATATGTTAAAGCTAGTGGGAGTATAATGACCTTCCTAGTGTTGTATGTTGACAACATACTCCTTATAGGAAGCAACATTCCAACTTTGCAAGAAGTTAAGTCTTGGCTTGGAAAGTGTTTCGCTATGTAGAAAGAATCGTCCTATTGGTCTTAGCCAGAGTACATATTTGGATAAAATATGAAGTGTTTCATTATTTAGAATTCAAAGAAAAGAGAATTGCCTATTTATAGTACTATCAAGTTGAGTAAGACTAAAAGTCCCAATATTAAGGAAGAGATAGCTGACACGAGTCGAGCCACATATGCTTTGGCTGTAGGATCGATCATGTATACAATGACATGTACTCACCCAAATGAATCTTATGTGTTGAGCATGGTTATTCAATTTCAGGAAAATCCTAGAAGAGCTCATTGGATTATGGCGAAGAATATTCTTAAGTACCTACGAAGAACAAATACATGTTCTTAGTTCTTGGCGGTAGTGATACGTTAAGAGTGACCAGTTATTGTGATGCCAATTTTCAAACAGATCAAGGCAATTTTTGTTCACATTCTGGTCGAGTGTGCTTTTTAAATAAGCGAGCAGTTACTTGGAAGAGTTCCAAGCAAGAAACGGTGGTTGATTCCACCTGTGAGTCTGAGTACATTGCAGCGAGTAAAACATCGAAGGAAGCACGTTGGATGGAGAACTTTATCAGAGATCTTGGAGTTGTTCCAACTATTCAGGACCCAATGAAACTCTTCTATGATAGTGAAGGCGCGGTTGCTTTGACAAAATAACCAAATAATCATGGTGTTGGGTTTTGTATACTACAGCATCCTATGGTGCATATACAACCCTAAATGCTTTGGATCTATGTTTTCTCTAATTATACATGCAATATTGTTTCCAAAGCATGAAGCCTACAACTAGCATACAATTAAAATAAACAACATAGAATTGAGTTATAAAATTACCTCTTTGTTGTGGCTTGTAGTTTTGGCCTTTTAGAACTTAGCACCTCAAATGTGATGCCTCAAATAGTTCACAAACACCATGAACAAATGGAGGATTTTTGAGAGAGAATATGGAGCACTAAAATTCAGCTATGCTTCTTCAAGAATACATGTTCAACCAATTTTAGGCCAACGGGGTGTCATATATATAATGTAGGAATCCAAGAGTCATGGGTAAACTCTAATCCATACACTTGGGTTATGATCTATATTTCATGTGGGCTAACTCTTCATGGATACTTACATAAACTTAGCCCATCATGGATCAACAACCCAAACAATATATATATATATATATATATATATATATATATATATATATATATATATATATATATATATATATATATATATATATATATATATCACTGATTTACATAATCAGTCCCCGTTAATTTAATTAGTCTCTTTTGATCACTAAATGAATTCAAAATTAATTCTTGATCAATACTAATTAAATAACATGATTTCATATTAATATATTAGAACTTCTAATATATTAATAAATCATAAATAACATCTTCTCAAAAATCCATCCAATCAAATTGCTCTGGTGAAGGCAACCCAAATGGACCATGCTACTCTCTGGTCAAGTATATACCAATTATAGTTATGGGTTAGACACCTAATCCAACAGTCTCCCACTTGGATAAGTCTAATAAATATTATTGCAAGTACGACTCCACAACCCGACTAGCAATCGTAGCTCTTAAAAGCCGTTGTCGAACTCTAACCTAGTCATTGATGTGTCCATTAGATAAGGGATCATATATTCCTCCATTATACAAGATATCATATGGACTGAGACATGGATTATAATCATTCTTTCTGTTCATCCATTGTTTCCCGATTTCCGATTTATGAAAACTGACTAATTGAACAAATCAAACCAGTCTAGGCTTGGCCAAGCGCTTAGGGTGTCATCATTAAATCATCGAGGGGGCCACATATATCGCTTTTATTCCTCTAAGGGTAAAATGAATCGATAAAATTCGACTCATATGCTTGCTATATTTACTCAGGAAATCACACACAACACTGTGTTTTATAACACCAAGTTACTGGTGCGTTTACGCATCATCAATGTGCAACTGATTTGTAAGCTACAACTCACACGTCTCTGTTTTAAGAATATTATTATCGTTTCACAATCAGTCGTGATAAAATCCATGAATATTCAAATGAGCGTGAGTTTAATCCAATACACGAATCTTATTCCAAGAGTACTCATGAACACTGCAGCAAACTTGTGCTATGTCTAAAGCACCTAGACAATCTACAGTCAGATTCATGACAGTCTTGCCTCAATACCTACTTCCAAAGTATGATCGACTGTGGATGGTTTGAATAACCTAGTTATTCGGGAAGTCAAAACATGCAAATTGAAACACAAGAATAATCGAATCCAATATGGTCTCGTAACTTATGAATATAAATAAAACACATTTTATTTAATCACCATATTGATTACACATTATTCATTGTATAATGTTTTAATTAATCAACTTAATACTTGAATTAAAACAACAGGTATGACATGCTCTACACATGCACACTATGTTTTCCTATGGTTCTTTCTTTGTGAAATAGATCAATTAAAAGCATTTCAATGACACTCATTTCACAATTCCAAATCCCTATTGAAAATGTACGAATACCAAATTCTTGCCATTCCCTATAATATGTTAGATTTTAAACTTATATGCAATGATCCTCTTGTAATGACTATGCACAAAGGCACAAAGACTTGGCAACAAACATTTCAAAATATTCAAATGGAGAGAAATTCCATGGAAACAAAGTCTCACATTCAAAGTACATTCCTTTCTAACATCCTTCTTGCATTAAGTTTTCTAATCTTATACAAATTTGAAGAATAACTTCCACTAAAGTTCAGATTTCTAATATAGGATGCTTCGATAAGACATTATCTAGGCTTCTCAAACTCATACACCTTTCCTTAGATAGATCATCCATAAGTCGGAAATGTTTAGACCTTTTGCCATTTCTCACAATTCGAACTATGAAGAGGGATGTCGTAATCATAATCGAATTTGAGAATGCAAATAACACAATTGCTAGCTATTTAAAATCTACTTAGTGAAAGCATTTCCTCACAATCATTTTCAAGAATTTGAGAGATACCTTATGACACTTAGATTTTATGGTGTATGTGTTCCTATCCATGTGAATTTTTCATAACCATAATCACAAGACAAGGTTAGTGACAAATTTAAAGCCATATGAATTGAACTTGTTCAATCTTAATTTCTTGCCACCTGGCTGCACAAGGGCCTACCATTGCTTCCAAGTTGTTATGCAAACAATTGAGCACTCATAGAACTCACATGCATAGTCAACTTTAACTGGAATGGGCATAGAAACAATAATATGTCAACACGATAGGTTATAAACCTCAAGTCGTGTACTGGTGATAAACAATTGGTTTATTCTTGATTAGTTCTTGAAACTCTTCAAGATCTTTAAGACTCCCACTGACCTCTTGACATATAAGATTCTCTTTTTCATGAAACATTACTTGACAAAAAAATATTCAAGAGTTAGTGTGGTTTCTTATCAAGACGAACATTTCACACAATTGGTCTTAGTGGGTCTTTGTCTTATCCAAAACATCACAACTTACCAATTTCAAACGTACAAGAGTGAGAAAAATTTTACTCTACATTTGATGAGTGTTATAAACCTTTCTTAAGACCATGTCACTCAAGTTACAATCTTGGAGTATGACTCCAAGACCTGAATTTGGAACGAAGTATGACTCATTTTCTTGATTTAACCATTTTAACAATTCACGATTCCTCTTCTTCGCCATAGAAATGCACAAAAATGTCCTTAGAGGATCAATTGTGATATGGTTTCATAATCATTAAGATGATCATAAAACACGATACTCAAGTACTCTCCCTTCTTTTCAGATTGGAGAAACTTTTACCTTTCAGCCTAATTTGATTCTTCTTATTCGTTCTACTATACATTGAAACTTTTTCAATAATTCAAAATTACACTCAATCTTGTAAGTATAACCATGTTTACTAAACTTTTAATAAATCATAACGGATAGTCTTATCGTTCTTTGTGGTGGACCTGACCAGTGCACAACTAAGTGTACCTGATCCCCTAGTCCTTCACTTGACTCACATATACATGTGAATAAATAGTCTTAATTTCCCAAAGACGAAGGTTCTCATTCATCACACAATACAATTTGCATGATTCTAAGTTCCTATCCAACTGAAACTTGGGTGATGAGAATCTTTCCTTATTTGGTAAATCTTGACACAACCACAAATGGAAGAATCAAATCCATTTTCCAATATTGCTATCAAGGGAAACACATAAACAACAATTTTCACAAATGCCATTGCAAGGAAACTTGAAATAAGATAAAATCAAAAAAATTTCTTTTATTTATAGAATTGTGGAAAAAATTTTCCTTACAATGCAATTAAAAATGAAAACTATGTTGTTATCTTCCTAAGCAATCTATCATAACTCTTAAGCAGCAGCTCAAAATTCTGATCATCGAACCATGCGATCAAAATCCATCTCTTCGCGATCAGAATTAGCTTACTCTTCCTTTAAGCTTCCTTTCTTTTCATCGATCCTACAAAACATCAAAATGTATTTAAATTACATCATGTATTAAGAATCTCCAAATAGGAACTTAATAGAGTTAGATAGTGGAATTACCTGAAGCAGAGTCATACACTCTAACTTTACCATCCTTGTGGTCCTTCAAGTAGATATGACAGCTTCGCAACCAATGCACCTTCTCTTGGAAATAGAAACATATGGACTGTTTGGGAATGATACACGAGACTATCTCAGACGTAGCCTTTCTCTTTACCATTGGAAGAGAAAGATTTTCTAGACTTCCAATGTTGCCATTGCCAATGTCCATGGAAGTTTGGGAAGTAGATCTTCCAATCAAATTTACTTTACCAGTGCGCCAAATCATTGCTGATTCAGCAACAACAAACAAATATGTTAGATCAATAAGGGTCATGTCGTGATCTCCCATATAGTAGTCCTTAAAGAACCTGCTATATGACTTAGGAAGTTATTGAAGAACCAAGTCAACAACCAACTTCCTTGAAACAACGACACCCAACATTCCCAGCCTGTCAATGTGTGACTTCATCTTCAAGACATGTGTACACATAGACCTTCCATCTTGGTGTTTGCTAGCCAACAGGGCTTGAGTGACCTTGAACTTTTCAAGTCTTTGAACTTGTGGGTCAGGGTGAATTATTGGAGGAGGTGGAGGAATTGAAGTTCCACTACAACACGAAGAAGGGATTAATCTTTCACCTTGATCGTCTTGTGGAATATCATCTTTATGAAGAAATCTTTTTCCAAAAGAAAGAGGAAGACCATAGTTGTCACAACTAGACATCTATAAGGGAGAAATTCAAGTTTGTTGATTTAAGTCCTTAATATAACACCCAAATGAAATATTAAGGCTAGGACCCAAAACAATATTTTACAATTCGGAAGAGGGATGCCGTAATCAAATTGCAAAATATTTGAAGGTAGGTAAATGACGATTTACCAATTTCCACCACGAAAAATGAAAATGAATTTTAGGTTTTAAATGAATTGAAATTCCTAGATTCGTTTGAGATTCTTTGAACTTTTCAATAGCATGTTTAAATCTTGATTGTGCCCTTTAAGTTTGCGAATGGGGATGCCGATCATCACAAACAAGGTGTGAATAACCATGCAAATGTGCTTGGTACTCTTAAAGTTACAGATCACCTAATCAATGTGTCGGTTAACCACACATGCTCCATTAATCTATGATTAACATCAAGCTACCCTTTGCCACGCACTGTCCGACACAGATTAATGTGTCCGTTAACCACACACGCTCCACTAACGACTTAACAAGGTGCAAAGTGCAATTTCATGGGTTAGCAAATTCACATTTTTCCTAAGTAACTAAGATTGAGAATTTATAAGTGTTTAGTTACTTGGTCTTTTCATTATACTTTTAATGAGAATCAATGGCCTTTCCTACCTGTTCACCTAACGACCCTCCACTAGTCAAGGAAGCGTTGGGTGAGAGTGGACACCTATTAAACCACCATTTTATAGGCAGTAACATGATACCCCCTTATAGACCAGCTTCGTGAATGAGGCCTACTAATAGTAAGGCTGACTCTTTAACTTATACATATATAATTATTAAACTTTTAATTTTATATAGTATAAGGGTGTATTTAAAACTTTTAAAATACTAGATGGTTTAATGTATTAATAAATTATACTCTTAATTAAAATTAACCATGTCATTATGGAGCTATTATTTCTCTTTTAACTAAACACTTTAATTAATTTGATAAAGTTCATAAGGTGCAATTTGAGCTGTTCAAATACTTCAAGGTTCTAAATATAAAAAAACTCAAAATTAAAAACTATTTAATTAATTATTTTTTTTTAATTTTTGAACCCAAGAGTTACACCTTTTTAATTTCAAGAGTTTCTTAATTTGAGACTTTTCAAATACCAAAACTTGAGGACAAATTCTGTAACTCTTGAAAAACTTTTGGTTTTCCATAACTTATGAGTTAATTTGATTTTTTTTAAGAAAAGACTTTTCATGTTTCATAACTTAAGGACAAGTTATGGAGGACTTTAAAAAAAATTTAAGATCAAATTTACCAAGCAAAGTTATCATATAATCTTCATGTTCTAAATTAACTCATAAGGCAAGACAATTTATATCAACAATTTTCAAGAAACTAGCCTCTCATATAAACTAATATGAATCTTTAAATTTTGACAATTATATTTTGATTGGATGAGTATAATCATTACCATACTAACTAAATCAAATTTTATGTACTAAAACATTTTGTGGTAATGATCCTAATCCAAAATAGACCAAAAATACTGAAAACTATTGTCTGATCATCCAACTCGTCGAGCCCAATTAAGGACTCGTCGAGGTCAAGGCGAAAAAACAACCTCCTCGTCGAGTCAATCATGTACTCGTCAAGTAGGCGCTGTCAGAACAGTTTTTCAGTTTTGAAAAAATAAGCCATCTATCAAATATAATAGAAAACAACTCTGATACCACTGTTGGGTTTTGTATACTACAAATCCTATGGTGCACATACAATCCTAAATGCTTTGGATCTATGTTTTTTCTATATACATGCAATATTGTTTCCAAAGCATGAAGCCTACAACTAGCATACAATTAACATAAACAACATAGAATTGAGTTACAGAATTACCTCTTTTACGTAGCTTGTAGTTTTGGCCTTTAAGAACTTAACACCTCAAATGTGATGCCTCAAATGGATCACAAAC